>NC_139353.1:93858839-94187665 GCF_055883805.1 Amblyomma maculatum | reverse complement strand
CAGTGCACTTTAAGTCTTACTTCTTGCCTTTCGGGGTCACAAAGCACGCACGTTTTTCTTTTAACAAGGATTTGCCCTAAGCAAAGTAAATTTTTCTTGGCCTCTTCGGTTCGAAAGTTGACTAACCAGACATGAAACATCTGGTATGCGCCGATACCCCCTACCTGTTTGATGACATCGGCGTCTTTCATCAGTTGGCAGAAATATTCTATCCTGTAAGGCCTTCCACTGATGTCACAGTGAAGAACAAGCATAGTTTTCAGTCCTTCCCCGGTAGGCAGAGGTGGCAGTACAATCCTGTATTCTTGAAGTCCGTCCAAAAACGATGCTCCACGACCATCATTGGCCGTTACACAGCTCGCGAAGAGCGAGCCATCCTGCGTCTGCACTCTACGGCGTCCAGAAGCAGAATTAACTGAGCTACTTCGACGGCTGTCTAGCCTTCCGTTTGCGTGGTATTTATGTTGGCTAACCGGCCGAAACCTGTGGGCGTTCACCAGCGCCACCCTTGTTCCTAGCTGCGGATGTGCCATATCCCGTTATACCGCGAGCGTCACGTAGCCCGTGATTTTATATTCTTTATCCCGATAATCAACATAAGACTAATTCTTGTCAAATACCAAAACCCAAACATGAGCAAAAACAAATCCCCAACGTTTGCCTGGGACTCGTACACTCTCAGCTCCTTTACTATATATATATATATATATATATATATATATATATATATATATATATATATATATATATATATATATATATATATAAAAGAGGGCTCGTTGGACATAATATTTCTGCATTTGCGCATTTCACCCCGAAAGAGCAGAGCACCAGGCCGTGGAAATCTTGTACCCACTAGAAACTGGTGGGTACCCGGCAGCACCAGGGATTGAACGATCCCTGGTGCGTCCCGGATGTGAGGTGCATTCTGTGGGTTTTTTCCTCCGTGTGCGGAACCCACAAGCTTCGGTTTATTGGCTGTTGAGTTTACAATGTGGTATTGTAAATATTTTCTCCTTCTTCACGTGACCTGGGGACCATGAAGAAATGTTTTAGACCCTCCAACTTTGTTTAATAGCATTGAAGTATTTCCTTTTTAGGATTTCATTTATATTAGGTAAGTTATTAGTGAAGTTTAGCATGAGAGCCACGTGATGTCGGCGGGGATTTCTCAAGGACGCGAGCATGATTACTTAGTTCCACCCTTTTAATGGTGTCATAGAGAATAACACGCTGTATTCATATTTGTATTGTGCTGATGAGCGCATGGAAACTGTATCGCATCAAGCGCATGGAAACTTTGCGGAAAGGCTGCACTGGCTTCAAGGATCTTGGTGTTCGTACGCAAGAAAGTCTTCCGATTTTCTTTCTCCTACACTCTTCAAACTTAATCACGCGCATCGCCTGGTAACTGTACAAAGAATCAAGGCACACTCTGTCGATCTGTGTAGCTTGCGTCCCGTTACGAGTCCGGGGAAGAGACACGTCGAACACAGATAAACTAACTACACAAGCTTAAGCTCCCTTGTTCATATTTGAATGGGCACACAGACAAAATAGGATGAAGCTTATTTCTAGGACATTACAAGTGATCAGCGTGAAAGCAGAACACCTAAAATGGAAACAACGAAGGGAGAAACGGTGGCTTCTCAAACAATTGACTTTATTCCCTGAACCTTACATAATTGCACAATAAGGCAGTCTGTTGTCGAATATGATGAATAGCAAATGTTCGCCAGCTACCCTGTCGTGGCAAAGAAACGTTCTGCATCACGTTTATACCCAAATCAGCTCAGACACAATGTCTCACATTTAACTCCGTAGACAGGACGGACAGAGCAGGGCCACTCCGGAGTCGCTTGCCATCGCATGGGTCCCGGGCGAAATAAATGTTGATACAAACACGAGATTGGCCTGAGGAGGCCAGAACAATATGAATGGCAATTTGCAGGGATTGATTCGAGGCAATTCACTAGCTCCAGGAGTGCAGTTGTCCCAGCCTTATCATGGGCCCAAAGGCAATAAACTTGCGCACAATTTGACTGCCGGAGCCTTGCCCACACACCCCAACGGGCTTTGCAATATCATCCCGGCTTCACTCGATGTCGTTATAGGAAACGTAACACAGCAATGTGAATGAGAATGTACTGAATATTGAGGCCACGACCACTATGACGCTTGGAGTTTCCAAACAAAGGTTTTACAAGAGGCCCCGGCAGCAAAAGCCGTTACCGAAGATATCCATTGGAAATTGTACAACGAAAGGCAACAACCTTCCTATAAACCAAATTCTTTCACCTCGCACTACTCACAATTTGGTTTAGGCCTCTCGAATGTCGTATGGCCAAATCCGTACTTTTTCACAGATATATGAATATAAACCGTTACACTACTCTCGTAGCGTCAGCGTGTGTGTCTCAAAGAAAACCTGGACGAGCCACTATCGAGCACATATGGAGTTTCGTTCTAGAAGAAATGTTGTAGAGGGGAGTGAATCTGCCTGAGGAAATTTGATGTTAGAAAAGCAGCTTCGAGGCTTAGAAGCTATTTAAAGCGGCCACAAAGAGGCATTTATTAAAACTAGAAAGCGAGCACGATCAATATATATCCCATCAAAATTCAAAACTTTTAAGCTAGTTTCATTGGCACTGAACATATCGGAATCGAAAACAATGCTACTCTTCTTCGACTGAGAGCGGAAAAGAAAATACGCTTTGACTGCGCCACACCACACTCCGTCGCACCAGCCTGACTTGGGAAGGCCCAGTGAGTGTGCGCGTCCCTGGAAACCACGATGACGCCATCGGAGAAAGAGCAAAGGGGTGTGCAGCGCCCTAATCTGTTGCGAGCGGCCGGCAGAAGCACTTTTCAGGTTATTTGTGAGCTACACGCTACACAAAAAGTCTTTAAATCTGACTCAAATACTCACAAGCACCACCTCTACGTATTTTGCTCATTAGAATATTGGCTAATCTATTTCCTTTCCTCTTTCCCCAATCTTGTGAGCATGGGCTCTGACATCCTTATTAAGATGGTTTATTCAATCATTCCTTCATTTGTTGGGTCCTTTAATAATTAATTGGTTACCTGCGCCGTGAACAGACTTCATAAACTGGCACGTTTCAAATACGCGAAGATAAAGTAACTTTCCCAGCGAAAGCATAAAAAAGGCGGTCCGAAAAATTGTTCACAAGATATGGCTCTAAAATTCGGCACATTCATAAATTGGCACTAAAATGAACAGAATACGAACCTTGTGAGAAGTACTGAGCGATTTAATCTCAAGATGGTCCTTCCTGAATATAGGACGAATCGTTCAAATACCTTTCATTTTTTTTATCACGATATTTTCTCGATTGATAAAGCGCAAAACACGCAAATTTCTTCTGACTCGTTAGCTCTGACTTGGTGAATTTATCTTGGTTCGGTTTCATAGTAACTCAAATAGCATGAGGCACGAACAGCAACAATTGCCCGTATCAATCCATTTCATTGTGTTATACATATTTGTCGCTTTTTCTAATGTTAAGAAAGGCATGAATATTCATGTGGTCGGTGAATAGGAAACCGGGATATTTTCGGCATCCGTGCCTGCTCTCGCGTTTTGCTCCTATCCGCCTCTTGGTATATCGTCTCTCTGCTCCCCAATCCTCGAATAAATAAAAAACGGCGTCATCTTCCGCTTGTCTCGAGTAAACATGCGGGAACAGCGATGCTGCAGAACGCCACGTGGAGGAAGGAGAACTGCTCTCTTTACAGCGAGCAGAAAGAATATCCTCAGGAAGCTCTGACGACTGCTATTTTTTTAGCGAGCGATGCTCTCTTAAACTACTTTCGTTTACATTTCTTAATTTTTTAAACTTATTTTTGACTTGTAAGGACGCTTCGCCGTAAAAACTCTTCTCGTGGACTGCTTTCGTCGCCGTGTGCTCCGAAAACAAGCCCCGCAAGTACTTTTCCATCTTATGAAAAGAGGTTTCTGTTTTCGATTTCTGAAATTTTAAATGAGCCTCTCTTTATGTTCTTCACCACTCTGCCTTCCGCACATTATGTGGGCTCATGGCTTTCTTAAGTCACACTTATATATGCGCTCTCTCAGAATTATTTTCCCAAAATACCGTTCGTGTAGCTTAGCGAGTGTTTTTAAGTGCTTCCTTTCGAATCCGAAACATTTACATTAAGTTGTGAGCTCAGTCTGCTTCACAAGCATGGAAAACATATCTGTAAGAACGAATTGTATTAGAGTCAAGCAAACTGTTTTAATGCTTAAACACTAGTACGCTTTCCATGTCAAACTTGGCGTCATTTTTTAGTTTGTTCATAACGGGTGTAGGCAGATAGAGACTCCGACGTAAGGCACGAATATTTGCACGTGGTATCACTTGCATTTTCGCCTCATGACGTTCAGGTCTATACTAAATTTAAGGCCATGTCATGAAATATGAAGAGGAATCGAACCGCGCAATCACATAGCATCAACAATACCAAGACATTTGCTATGGGGCAATATGAGCACAATGAATAAGGTATTCGAGAGGAGGGCGCCAGCGGAAAAGCGTGAAATTTCGGTGACAGCAAAGGGGAGAAATTTGCGGTGCCAAGCAAACACAGGGGAAGGCGCGAAGAAAACAGAGGTGGCCGAAGAAGAGGCAGTGCGCACGGTAACAAGCACAGCACTGCCGGGGGGACAGGCAGCGTTCACGGCGACAACTTCGGCGCCAGGGCGTGATAGTAAGTCGTCGAGAACCGCATAACAGGTTAAAGGGTTCTCAGGGGTCAAGTGGATGCAGCTAGCATACGAGCTTGTTAATTCGAGGAATTTTGGAGGAGCGCTTGCCCTGCAGTGGGCACAGTCACGCTGATGGGGATGATAATCCGCGATGCGTCGCTGTAAATCACTGCTACGAGTCCTTATTTTGCGAGCGTTGCTTGGACCCGGCTGGGCAGGTCTGTCTGCCGACGTTCGCCGTGTTGTGCCATCTAGCGCCGCCGAGGCGACCTGGGCATGCTCAATTGAAGGCGCGGTGGCGGATCCCACAAATGGACGGTGGATAGCGCTAAGCTAAAATTTATATTATTACGACTCACCTGCTCGCACCAGGCGAACCCATTTTGAACATTCTGGTTTTTCTGCCCACTGAACACTTCTCTCTGCCGAACGGCACCAGCGCAGGTGATGAGTTGAGAAGGGCCTCCTGATAGCGAATGGCCATCCTGATGGGTCGATTAGAGGATAATGCGGATGCCGAGCACCATGGTGATCGCGTACAAATATCTCCCTGCACATGCACCAAACGTAGAGACATTTGTTCAGAGGTTAGCACGATCGAGAACAGATAACGTCGACACAGCGCACGAACCAGTCCTTGGAAGACAGCTCGGGCTCTCAGTGCACGCGGCAGAGGGAGCCGAAGAATCTCAGAAATATTTATCATTGTTTTATTGTCCCACAGTCGTATTCTTTGCAGCCAATTAATTTCACTGATTAATATCGCTAATTATTAAGTTAGGATTCACATTTCACTCCAATTAGACAATAGCTTTGCAGTGATACTCTGCACTATATATCTTCAAATTCATAATCATTGCACTTATTGTTTATATCTAGTAACTATCGATTATATTTGCTCTCGTCACCACGCCTCCATGATATATCACATGTTTCACAATTTATGTTTTACAAGAATAATTATGCATCAGTCAGTCAGTTCAGGCGTTCAGTCGTGTCCGACTCTTCGTGACCCTATGGACCATGTCACGCCACGCTTTCCGGTCTCTCACTATCTTCTTAACATCACATAGCTTCATCTGCAATGCCTCGAGAATGCCATCTAACCATCGCGTTCGCTGCCTACCCCTTCTCCGGCGACCCTCAACCTTTCCCAACATCAAATCTTTCTCCAGCGACTCCTCTCTTCTCATCAGATGACCAAAGTAGCTGAGCTTTAACTTTAGAATTTGACCCTCCAATGGGCAGTCAGGGGTTATGGTCGACAATATCGACTGATTTGATCTTCTGGCAGTCCAAGGAACTCTTAAGAGTCTTCGCCAGCACCACAATTCAAACGCGTCAATTCTTCGGCGGTCTGCCTTTTTCAACTCTCGCATCCATACATCACAACTGGAAATAATGGTATTGTGACTGGCCATAGGGTTTTCTTGGCAGGAAATACTGGAGTGGGTTGCCATTACTTTCTCCAGTGAATCACATTTTGTCAGAACTCTCTGCCGTGACCTGTCTATCTTGGGTGGCCCTACACAGCACAGCTCACGGCTTCATCGAGTTTCGCAAGCCCCTCCGCCACGACAAGGCAGTGATCCATGAAGGGGATAATTATGCATAGCTAACATTTATTTAGTTTCTCACTAGCTAGTACATTTTATACTTGCCGTGAACACAGACTGTAAAATAAAATTATATATGTATTGACATGGCCGACTGCTACGTGGACTAAGTCCGATTTGACTCCTACAGGGCTAAAGGTCAAAGTGGGATAAACAGTTGATTTCTGAGTTAGCATCCTTGGAGCTGTAGGACTTGCGGGGAAAAACTGGTGGCTGCCTCTGTCAACCATCAGGTCCGACTTCAGAATTCTCCCTGCCCCCCTGCAGCCAAAAAAAAAAAAAAACCTACCATCGGTGGCGCTAATCAAACTGCTGTACAAAAAAATGTTGTCGACAAGGCAGCTTACACTGCGTGTGTAATTATGCGCTCTATCTTGCAGCGAACTTAAAAATCACCTTCGGGCGCGGCAAAAGAAACTGACGAGGAACTTTTATATCCAAAACTATCTTAACACCACTGTTTCTCGAGCCACACATTCGTTTTTTTCTTTATTTTCTGTTTCTAAAATTTACAGTTTGGCAAAGTCAAAGTTCAATACCACGAAGAGAGCTCCAGCAAAAGTAACGTGTGTCATACGACTTATTTATGCTACTTTGACTCCACAGTGTATGGAAAGCGAGAATGCCTGTGAGACACGCGGACTTGGTTGCTAGCTCCGCGAGGGAGTATTTCATTAAAAGTGTCTTCAACCTGATCGCCATCTAAATAACCAAAGTGAGGAACCTGAATTGAGGCAAGTTTTGAGCGAACTGCGCAACCTAAAGCGTTTTTGAAACTATGTGGAGCCACACCTTCGTGTGCGTTTCACAAAGTGTAAAAGCATGGAAAAACGGCCCCGCCGTGGTGGTGCAGTGGTAAGGCAGGCGCCCGACTACTGTGCCGAAGTACCCGGGTTCGATCTCGACCACGGCGGCTTCATTTCGATGGAGGCAAAATGAAGAGGCTTCCGTGTGCTGTGAGATGTAAGCGCACGTTAAAGATCCGAATGTGTTCGAAATGACTCCGTAGCACTCCATTACGGCTCCTCTTTCTCTCTTTCACTTTCACTCCTAGCTTCCTTCCTTCCCTTACGGCGTGGTACAGGTGTCTACAGGAACAAGTGTGACAGATACTGCGCCTTTCTCTTCCTGTGAACCAATTATTATTATTATGGAGAAACGAGCAAACCTGCTGCGTAGCCGTCGCGACTGATCTGGATCATTTTGACTAGCAATCTGAGCTGTTTCGCCCCTTGGACAATGCGAATATTGCATCGCTGGCGTCGTGACTACGTCCAGCACGGCAGTCAGACAGAAATGCCTGAAGAATTGCGCCACTTCATTTGCCTTTTAAAAAGTATAGCAAAAGAGCTCAGACACACGTTTGAGATCAAGCGCAAAGAACGTTGGGGCCATTTTTAAATGCCTGAGTGCGGAGAATAGCGCATATAATATCAAATAAAGGGTAAATTATTTCTCGCTTTATGACTCTCGGTCTTTCAAGTTCCCAAGTACGACCTCAAGAATTATTTCTGCTCGCCGTCACTGTTGCAGATTCGATCACTTATCTGCAACGTATCGATAACGCAGGCGGGTATTAAGCGAAGTTAGAGGCAGCCTGGTGTTTGCTTTCTTTCTTCTGTACCTGTCTCTGACGCCATACGTGTTTCTCAAGAGGAATAGATAACCGAAGAAATGGTCCTTGTTCTAAAATTTGACATTTCGACTCCACTGATTAAAGAACAAGGCTTCCTCGGGGAAGTTACACCAGCTGACATTTTATCAACAACGTTTTGGCCGGCATTCCTTTTGTTTTTTTATGAATTTAGACGGCCGGACTCGATTTCGTCAAAGCTAACATTTCATATGAAACCCCATGCTAAGAGTACTAAACTCGCTGAATACCATATAATGTGAAATTCATTGTCCATGCTTGCAGCCCACGCTATGCTTGGTTTGCATGAAAAGAAAGCAATCTACTGTAACCTAACGTACAACGTTCAATTAAAACTACGTTAAGTTTATTTCGCTTACTTCAGTTGGCTCCTTGCTGTGCTTATTTCGCATGGACACAAAGTGTAGGATGAGTGACTAACGCGCTTGCTTTTGCTTTTTTGCGGCCCGCATTTATATACGCAAAATTTTATGACAGTGCGTTTATCTTTTCGCTCCATGCAAGGTGAGACACGGTGAACGCTATGTTGCGTGGTATGGCAAAAAAAAAAAAAAAATGAGTAGGCGACGCAACATGGCGATACAGGAACGAGCTGTGAGTGTCTTTGTCTTGTCTTAACTCATCGTTTTCTGTTTTTCGCTCTGCTGCCATTTCCCAATGCATGTCCGAAGTCTACGAAGTCACCTCATTAGCTAGGGCGCCCTTAAAATCCCGCAAGACAGCACAAGATAAAGAGTCATCTAACCAAGCTTCATTTTAACCGTAATGGCTGCGCCAGACATATGCTTATAGAGCCGGCATATAACACTGCTGCGCTGATAGCTTAAACGAGCTCGTAGCTTATGCCGTCACTGCACTCCCTTCATGCGTGATCAAAAAATATGAGGCTCGTCATTTGGGACTTCACTCCTCTAGCTCCTCTTCGCTTTGCACTAATGGATCTTAGCTGCAAGCTCTTGTATATATATATATATATATATATATATATATATATATATATATATATATATATATATATATATATATATATATATATATATACATATATATATATATTAGCCCAGTTACTGCGAATATACTTAATCTTCATGGTCGTATTCATCGCTTTCGCTACAGTATTTTCATGAGCCCTATACAGTGTGTTATTATACAGCTACACTGCTGCGGGCTTTTAATCGAGCTGCCGGCTATCTGGAAAAAGAAGGCGTTATGGCGTCACACTTTTCACCTTGCGTTTGAAGTAGCGGCTTTGAGCACTCGTGAAAGAAAAAAAAAATCATAACACCGTATCTACAACAGTATTCAAGGTGACAAGTTTGTCCTAGACTCGGAACCGAAAAGTGTTCAGAAGTAATGCACTGCCATAAGGTATATCGAATGCAAATGAAATATTCCTAATTGAACAGGGAGGTGCGCAAAAATTGCTGCAGTATAGTAACTCAACTTCTAAAGGATATACGTGCGTATCAAGTATCTCTACTTCGGGTAAGCAATTACCAATATGTTTGACAAAACGAAACCTTTCTTTCTAATAATTTGAAGTTTTCTCTCGAAACTAACGAGAGATCGTCTGCATAAATAGTAACGAATACCTGCTCGAAAATATGGCGCTTTGCAATTGTTTTTCTGAGGCAAAGTCACTTGCCCCGTCCGGCGCTTACATTTTATCCATCGCTGTAATGTCAAGGGTTCCGACTTGATGTTTATATACTGCATTATAAAGCGTAGCTCACTTCAAATTCTTTTTTCATTGCATGGTGTTTGTCTATAAAAAACCATGAAATTTAATCGCGCATGTACTACATGACGTTGTTCACTTGTGTTTACACCAGCATTTAAATATCTTCCCGAAACCTAAACTAAACAGTCTTTTATAACTTTATCGCCCATCTCACAAGCGCGTGGAGGTGCTTCCACTTCACAACCGCACTTCGCTCTATACTTCTATGCGCCATCGGTGGTAATATACGAACCCGACGAAGGGTCAATAAACTGAGCACAACCGCGCAAGCTTCGGTCATCACCAAACATAGCAGAGCAAAAACAATGCTAAAAAAATCCAAAAGGGGGACATCGGGTGCGGTGGCAATCCAAAAAACAGCAAAAGCGATTGATTTTCCAATCACGCGCTTGGAGAAAGCGGGCCAGTGGGGTGCAGCCGTCTACGCGTGTGGCGTGGGCTGGGTTCGACCTGGGACGACACGAATCCCTAGGTCTTTTCGCGCACTCTCTCATTTATTTTTTCTTGCTTTTGTACCGCAGGTATACTAGTTTATTTCGCTCTACGGAAGCGAGAACGATCAGAAAGGGTTTGGGTGGAATGATTGGGGAAGTAAGGCTCTTCTTCCCTGCGTGTGACGTGGGAAAGAAAGGGTCGCGCCGATGCCTTCGCCGCTCGATGGTGCTATATTCTTTTCTTTTTTCTTTATTTCCATAGATCTTCCAACGTCGCGGTCGCCGTCTGCTCGCCGCCGCGCCCTGTGCCGCCATCGCTATAAGGGCAAGCGAGGTCAGTGCTCCCGTACCTCACGTTGTCGGCATCGTTCTTCCCCAATAGGAAGAACGGTATGCCTCCAGGAAGAACGGTATCTTCCAGACTAGCCTTTTTTCTTCGCGTTGCTGCGCTTGCTCCAACTTTATCGTACTATATAAAAAACGAAGCAAATGATGACCTCACTATCCCTGTCCCAATGAATTCTTCTATCCTACATAAATTCCTACACGAATGCGGGACCGTTTCTAAAATGTAATGTACGCTCAAGAACATTTTCAAATCTGAACCGTGTGCTGCTCATATAGGCTGCCCCGCACCTTTGGCCAGTATCATGGTAGCGTTATGAAAGCGTCTGAGAGCTTGGGTGGGAAACAAATACAATATGTCTCAAAACAAAGGTCAGCATTCTTGCCAAGCACTCTGGACTCTTTCAGAAAGGAATCCTTGTTTCATCTTAAGTGGCAACCCACTTTATCCCCATCTTCTGACAAGCGTAATTCATATATATATATATATATATATATATATATATATATATATATATCTTGGCTTATGGCGATTACCAAAGTCCGGCCCGACATTCAATGAGGAAGAAGAATGGTGAGAGGAGACAGGAGCGCATTCATAATCGAGCCGCGCACACTGTTATTTATGTGTTTCTTAACATTAAGCAGGTAAATATAAAAAAGCCATGCGAATTCCTGTTCACATGCATGTTTATTTAATTACCGGCAAGTTCTCAAGCGCTCTCCAGTCCTTCAAACTGTACCTAGCGGGTGCGTGTAAAGACATTAGACCAGCGCCTTAAAATGTTTTTACCCCGTAACATTTAGGCACTCTATGTGATCTGCAGCTTGCATTCATTCCGAAGAACAGACTCTGAAGAAGCGATAGCAAATCTTATGGACTAGATGAATTCATTCGGTCTGTTTATATGTCTTGTCCGACCAATCTTATGCGGTGCGTACGTATCTAGCCAGGCTTGACGTCCTGTTAAACTCCCTTCCTTTTCTTCCCTCTTTCAGCCCATCTCCTTATCCCTCCAT
Organism: Amblyomma maculatum; assembly: GCF_055883805.1. Taxonomy (NCBI): domain Eukaryota; kingdom Metazoa; phylum Arthropoda; class Arachnida; order Ixodida; family Ixodidae; genus Amblyomma; species Amblyomma maculatum. Next base: position 94,176,126 of record NC_139353.1, on the reverse strand, counting down.
GAATCTCCGGCTGTGTGTAGTAGCTAAAATAAATCGTAGCGTTATCATTTCCATTCCCTCTCATAGTGGTCAGAGCACGGCTGTTCGGCACCGGCATCGATTCCTTTCGATCTGGGTCGACGGTTCAAGCCCGGCCGACGCACGTCCCCGGGGACGATGCGCTATATGGAACGTGTGTCGACCGATTGCTTTCGATTGCTGGGCTCGGGAAAGTGGGGAATTTCACCTGCTGATACGAGGGCGCAAAGAATAAAGGAAAAAGGAAGACGAACACGGAACAATATATAGACTTCGATCTTTCGAAGTATCAGGAAGCGAAGCCACCGCAGATTTCGCCTGGTATAAAAGGCCTCGCCCACAATCCTAAAGTACCGCGGATACAAAGCAATCGTACGCAACCACTTCGGCAAAATTTCTATATATGCGCAAACAAGTAATGATTTGTGTGGAAAACATCAATGTCATGTAGACGAGGCCGTCACTTCAAGGAGTCATGCAGCTACGAAAAATCAGGTTTGCATTATACAGCTTCCGCTTTCAAAACGACATCGGCTATATGGACGCCTTAATGTAGAGCTTGAAAACATTCGAACATCTGGGATACTTCAAATGCATTGTGGTGCGCAGTGCATAGGCTCCTTGCGTTTCGCTTTCATAGAAACGCAGGACCCCGGCCAGGACCGAACTGGGGTTCTCGAGGTCAGCAGCCAAGGTTGTGATAGTTTATGAATCTGGTTATTGTAACAAGGAAGCTTACAGTTCTTGAGCGTATCTGGTTTTTTGATAACATTGTGCGTCTCTGAAATCAAATGCTAATACATTATTTTCCAATGAATGATTGAATGAATGAATGAAAGTTTATTTCAAGCAGACGAGATACAAAAGTAGAGGTCTGTCTAAGAGGCTGGAAAAAGGCACGGATTCCTGACGAGGGTCAACCTCTCAATACAAACAGCACCTTCGCATACGGTGAAAAAAAAAAAACAAAGAAAAAGGTGTGGGCCATGAAAACAATTGGAGGCACCGAAGGGTAGTTTATTGCATCATTGCAATCTGAACAATTGCAATGATGCAATTAGAGTTGGTAACCCAGAGCCGTTCGGTTTACAGATTATTCATTGTTGTGTGTTACTCGGCCGGTTTACCTTTCAGCTATATACAGGGGTAGATTTATCAGATATTCAGTTTAGGCATTCAGTCGTGTCCGGCTCTTCGTGACCCTATGGACCATGTCACGCCACACTTTCCGGTCTCTCACTATCTTCTTAACATCACATAGCTTCATCTGCAATACCTCGAGAATGCCATCTAACCATCGCGTTCGCTGCCTACCCCTTCTCCGGCGACCCTCAACCTTTCCCAACATGAAATCTTTCTCCTGCGACTCCTCTCTTCTCATCAGATGACCAAAGTAGCTCAGCTTTAACTTTAGAATTTGACCCTCCAATGAGCAGTCAGGGTTTATGGTCGACAATATCGACTGATTTGATCTTCTGGCAGTCCAAGGAACTCTTAAGAGTCTTCGCCAGCACCACAATTCAAACGCGTCAATTCTTCGGCGGTCAGCCTTTTTCACAGTCCAACTCTCGCATCCATACATCACAACTGGCAAGACCATAGCACCGGTTATACAGATCTTGGTTGGCAGACTAATGTCTCTGCTCTTTACTAGGCGGTCAAGGCTAACCATTGCTCTCTTTCGCAGAAGCAGGCGTCTCCTAATTTCATGGCTGCAGTCTCCTTCCGAGGTAATCTTGGCGCCCAAGAACAGAAAATCTGTCACAGCTTCCACTTCTTGTCCATTGATGCTCCAGGACTTGATAGGGCAAGACGCCATGATCTTCGTCTTTTTAATGTTCAGTTTAAGCCCAAACTTCTCACTCTCTTCTTGTACGCGCATCAGAAGTCTCTTGAGTTCCACTTCACTTTCTGCCATTAAAGTGGTATCATCCGCATATCTAAGGTTGTTGATACGTTTTCCAGCGATCTTCACTCCAGCTGAAGACTCGTCCAGACCGGCCTTCCTCATGATGCACTCTGCATATAGGTTAAATAGGCAGGGCGACAATATGCAGCCTTGCCTCACCCCTTTCTCAATCGGAAACCAATCAGTAAGACCATGCCCAGTTCTGACTGTGGCCTCTTGCCCTTCATAAAGGTTCCTGAGGAGACAGATGAGGTGAATTGGAACTCCCATCTCTTGGAGAGCTTGCCACAATCTGCTGTGATCTACGCAGTCAAACGCTTTCGCATAATCAATAAAGCAGAAGTAAATGGGTTTCTGGAACTCTCTTGCTTTTTCCATGATCCAGCGAAGGTTGGCAATTTGGTCTCTAGTTCCTCTGCCCTTGCGAAACCCAGCTTGCACGTCCGGAAGCTCCCGATCCACATACTGCTGCAGCCTACCTTGCAGGATTTTTAACATCACCTTGCTAGCATGCGAAATAAGCGCGATCGTGCGGTAGTTGGAACAATCTTTGGCACTGCCTTTCTTTGGAATGGGGATGTAAACTTACCTCCTCCAATCCTGTGGCCACTGCAGGGTTGTCCAAATCTCTTGACATAATGTATGCAGTGTGTTAACAGCGTCGTGGTTGAGGTTTTGAAGCAACTCAGCTGGAATACCATCAATTCCGCTAGCTTTGTTCTTAGCAAGGCTGGCTAGGGCCCATTCAACTTCAATCTTCAGGATGCCCGGCTCGAGATCAGTACTCACAACCGTCCTATGTTGGGTTTGCACATCCGGGTCCTTCTTGTACAGTTCTTCTGTGTATTCCTGCCACCTCTTCTTTATCTCTGAGGCTTCAGTGAGGTCCTTGCCTCGTTTGTCCTTTATCACGCCCAGCTTAGCACAGAAGCTTCCTTTGATATCTTTGATTGTCTTATACAGAGCTCTTGTGTTCCTTAATTGGCTGTTGTCCTCAACTGCTTGACACTGTATGTTCAGGAAGGCATTCTTATCTCTCCTTGCTATTTTCTGAAAATCCGCATTGAGAACCTTGTATCTTTCTCTTTCCGCCATACCTTTTACCATCCTCCTTTCCTCAGCTATTTGCAAAGCCTCTTCAGATAACCAGTTTGCTTTTTTGCATTTCTTTTGCTTTGGAACTACCTTAGTAGCAACTTCTTGTATTATATCACGAACATCAGTCCACATCTCTTCGGGCTCTTTGTCTTCTAGATCTAATTCTTGAAATCGATTCCTCACTTCCACAGCATATTCTAATGGGATCTGATCCAGATCATACCTGAAAGGCCTTCTAGTTTTCTGCGTTTTCCTCAATCGAAGCTTAATTTTGGCAACAAGAAGCTGATGATCGGTGCCACAATCGGCCCCAGGCCTTGTTTTTACTGCTTGTATAGCGCTTCTCCATCTCTGCCGGGAAATAATATAATCGATCTGATTCCTGTACAGACCGTCCGGTGAAATCCATGTGTACAGGCGCCTCTTGTGCTGTTGAAAATGAGTATTCGCTATGGTCAGGTTGTTTTCTTGACAGAACTCTACTAGCCTCTGCCCAGCTTCATTTGGCTCACCAAGACCGAACTTGCCTGTAATTCCGGATATTTCTTCACTCCCGACCTTAGCATTCCAGTCTCCTATGAGAAAAACGACGTCTGATGATGGGGTGCGGTCTAAAAGACCTTGTAGGTCCGCATAAAATCTCTCAACGTCAGCTTCTTCAGCAGCAGTGGTCATTGCATAGACTTGGATAACTGTTATGTTGAAAGGGTGACCTTGGATCCGAAGTGAAATGATTCGGTCGTTTTTGGGTTGTACCCTAGCACTGCTTTGCCCATTCTTCTGTTTACTATGAGAGCGACCCCATTCCTTCTCTTGGATTCGTGCCCACAATAAAAGACATAATGGTCGCCGGAGTTAAATTCTCCCATTCCGGTCCACTTGAGCTCGCTGATACCCAAGATATCAATGTTCAATCTGTCCATTTCTCGCTTGACGATATCCAGTTTACCTTGCGTCATAGATCTTACATTCCATGTTGCTATGTGATATATCTCCTTGCAACATCGGACTTTCCGGTCACTTCCCGACACATCCACAACTGAGCGTCCTTTTGGCTTTAGCCCAGCCGCTTCATTCGTCCTGGAGCTACTAGGAATCGCCCTTTGTTCATCCCCAGTAACATGTGGGACGCCTTCCAACCTGGGGGGCTCATCTTCCGGCGCCATATCAATAATGGTATTGTGACTGGCCATAGGGTTTTCTTGGCAGGAAATACTGGAGTGGGTTGCCATTACCTTCTCCAGTGAATCACATTTTGTCAGAACTCTCTGCCGTGACCTGTCTATCTTGGGTGGCCCTACACAGCATAGCTCACGACTTCATCGAGTTTCGCAAGCCCCTCCGCCACGACAAGGCAGTGATCCATGAAGGGGTTATCAGATATTACTAGGGCCTAAGTCACCGCCAGAAACTATATTGAGCGCCGGCAGCACAAACTTACTTTTTGAGTCCAAGGTAATAAAATTGGATGCGTAACTTAAACATCAAACGTTTGGCGAGTGAAATTAGTGTGGGAAATTAAAAAATTTAATAAGGATAACGTCACCTAGCCAACCCCACACATAACGGGCTTCAATCACTATAAGATAAATCAAAATTTGCATGCACAAAGGAAAAAAGCAAAAAAAAAAGAAAAGTGTACGTCAAGGCTATTAACAACTAAGCGAAGAGGGGGGGGGGAGGAGTTTGAACAATGGCATTATTTTAGAAATGATTATAATTATTCAAATAGCAATTCTCTAGTTCCTAGGGTAGAAAGTATTTGCTTACTGAGTTAGATTCTTGACTCACAATCTTTTCTTGACTCAAATTTTTCGGTCTCTACTTCTTGACAATACTATCTTGATTCACAATACTGTCGTTTGTTGACTTCTTTATGCACATGCTGTCTTGCATGCAATTACTTCTTCATTAATTTGCTTTCTGGGCAGATAACTTGGTCGGCAATGGTTCTTGGTATTCGAATGCTTCTAGGACTCCATGCGTCTGGGCAGTCTCTCTAAAACTCATAGAAACTCAAAAAAAGAGCATTAATTTGTGTACGAAAAAGCTGAAGGTGTTTGAATGTAGCAATAAAAATGTATTTCGTGTAATTACTTACCATTTGTGTTTTTTACAATGGTTTGAATTTGCCTTTGTTTATTTCACTATTCCACCATCATCTACCCATTCAACTTTCACAAAGGGTGCGTTACTTTTCGCCTCCATAAAAAAGCTGCCACCGTGTCCGTATCTAGCTTATGACATGCTTGCTAAAGGGAATGCATGAGACTATAGTAGAAGTACACATTAAGGTATTAGTGGGTAATCGGTCGGCAACATGCTTGAACATGAACTAGGATCTTGAGCCACAAACACGAGCCACTAATTCTGTCGCGTCGCTAAAGCCAGAGTCGAAGTATCCCCACAGTTTTACTCGTTTAATGCATAGACAAAGTCACAAAAAGGTTATCTTCATTACCTCCTTTATTTGTTTCTTTTCAGTCATTGCTGGCGAACCGTTACTTATTGAGTTCTGGAAGTACGATTAAGCTGCATCACCATAAATGAAATATGAGTGCAGTCCAACCGTTTTTTAGGATAATCGCTGAGCCTTTATAAGCGCCTTGTTGGGTGAAGCAGCCTCAACGAATCAGGTGCGTACACATTTAGATTAACTCGCTTTTAGTGAAGTTAGGAGAGGGATGAGGGGGCTAGCAATTTGGCCAGAGAATGCAAGTCTTGCCACTTTTCAAGCTAGTTATAGCTACTCCGGCTCGAAACCAGATTTTGAGCACTCTTATTTAATTAGCAGAAATTAAGGCTTAACGCACTAAAAAATTCAGTCAGCTTTTAAACTTATCCTCAAATGCCAGCTTACTGTCTTAGCCTTTACAGCATTACGAGACCTTTGAGTCCTGCGCCAGTTCACGGACCTTCATTTATTTTATTCGTGAATTCTCACTTCTTTTTTGGGCTTTAATTAATTAATTTTTTTGGCTTCACTATCTTCCTTATTGAGTGCTGTGTGCAGGCGATAAAACGCACGTTTAAGTCAACGCCTATATGCGTTTGTCACCTATTCTAGTCGTCCGGTAGTGTGCGACGTTCGTCCCCGACTCAATGCGCATTCGTCGGATTCATGTAAATAAATGTCTTTGCGTTGTTTTGTTTTCGGATACCAAGCAACAAAATTGACCGCGCATATTGAGTCCAACCGGCTGTGCTACAAGAAGGGAGCATCATTCTGGGATAAAGTAAACTCTGGTGCGCTCACAAAGTGGCCGTTCCAGTGAGAGTTTAGGACTTGTGTTTAAAACAAAAACAAACATTTCTCATGAAACGGACTGGTTTAGTCATAAATGTATGAAATATATTACTTGTAATTATATCGCTCCCTGCCGCAGACAGAAAATACTGTTCTATCGCGCCCCGACAACTACACTACAAGATATTCCTTACATGTGCGAACATCATGGTCCACGTAATATGGCCATTTCAAGGAGGCAATTGCGTTGGGGCGGTGACTGTGTATTCTTGGAGCTTGTGCTTGTGTTGACATTATATCTTCCAAAATATACAGCACTGATACCAAGGGTATTCCAAAGTCTACCGCGCAGAATGGTGGCCACAGGAACGCGGCTGTATCTACAAACGCTACGTCTAGACGCGCTGTTTTGCACTCACACCTGATCGTGCGCAGCTTAAAATGAACACCATATGCCTGAAAGAGAAACACAACGTTTCTCTACTATCGCTTCGCTGAGCTAAATAAGAATTCGGGTCCTAAAACTAGGATTGTCTTCTGGTGGCTTTCTTCAATATACATTTGGTATACTACAGGGCCTGTTATCTAGCTTTGATAACATCATAAGTATCATGAAGCCAGTGACTCACTGCTTCTTTTTAAAACCGGGGAAGTCATGTACAGTCTGTGTCTTAAAACCTGTTAGGTGAAAAATCATCCTTTATTTATCGCCTTAGCATGGGCAAAAGAAACAGCGATTCTTATTGTTCATCTTGCTTCCGATGTTAGCTAACTTTCATGCTTGAGTAGCTCGCACGGGAAGCGTGTCCAGCTGAAACTAATTTGAAAGCCGATCCCCCTCCGTGCTTCCTCAGACAGCAATCAATCTTTAGGGAGTAAGTTTCGGAAAGGAATTTGGTTTGCATGCATAATACATCAACCAATTTTTTCAATCTCTGACACGGCAGGGCTCGTTGGCCCGGAAACGGAGATCTCGCGACAGAAATAGCTCAGATTGCTCGAAGCCTCCGCCCACTCATCGCAAACAACGTTCTTTCTAGCTTTCTGTTTGTGCTCAACAACCCCACGTGGCCACCACTTCAACGGTAACACACTAATCTCCCAGCTGCGTTTCGCAATCCCTGCGGGTCAACCTTCTACTCCACAAGCATCTTACCAGATACTACGGCTTCTGGGCGCAAATCCCTACCAACCTTCTCTCTCGGCACCTTCTCCTCCTCTCGACCACTGCTTCAACTCCTCCGTCTACCAGGATGCACCTTTCCCCGCAAGGCCTGAGCCAAACTCCTAATCCGGAAAACACCGCTGCGGAGCTTCCGCTGGTTGATCCCGTACTCCTAATCGAATTTGGCCTCACTCTCAGTGTTGAGGATGGTATGTTTTCTGCCTGACTAGTTCCCCTTTATATCCGCTCCCGTGTTTATTTGCTTAGCCTCACCTCGCAATCCATCCGCGTAACTTGGTGACCTCGGCCCCGCGGAAGCCACAAGGCTAGTACAACATCCCGCAACCTCTTTTCCCTTCTTCGCCGGAGTTCGCGCACGACGTTCAGGGCAGAAGCACTACGCCTGTGATGACGGATGTGAAAGCGATCTGTTTAGGGAAGTGGCCGGGAGAGATAATGAGGGGTCGAGTTGGGGTGGAGGGGAGATAGGTACTTTATTTCATCATCATCCGGGAGCAAGGGTAGACGAGATTAGAAAACTAGGGTCGCATGACCGTGTTTCTCGGCAAGCGATGACAGAGAAATGAAAAGGGATATACATGCAGCGTTGATGATACAGAGGACGTGGTTCACCTTGTTACACGATTGTATGGGTTTAGTTCGTCCACACAGGAGGACTATAGGTGGGGTAATATTGCCGCTTAGTCGATAATGGTGTAGAGCATGGACTTGGAGATGTTGGGGAGTATGTGTTTTGATATGAGATAGGGGGAGGGGGCATTTAGACTTGAAGGGCGGCGTTAGCGAGACGCGCACAGCAAAAGAGAACACGCGGAATTACGCTGCCAAGTAAGTTCCTTCAACAGTCATGCACCCGGCTGTACATCGTAAACGTGGTTGCGCCGAGAGCCCCCGAGACCTCATCTGTCACACTTATACCTTTTCCAAAGTTTCCAACAAGATTGAGTTATCGAAAACTAGAACATTCCTTTTTGCGACTGCTTAAATTTGGCGATTCCGTGCAAATGAACTACTTTGACTCGAGTTATAAAGGCAACGCGAAGTAATCACGGGCAAGACCTTTCAATCACTTCTGTAGTTAGGTGAAATCTACCAGAAGCATCACACACAGCTCACTGCCCCGTCCCACTAAATACATAGCATGGCTATCCATTTAAAATGAAACTAATAGAGCCTTAGAGTTTCAGTGTTTGCACAGTATATGCGGCATAATAATTCAATTGTTTCACTAACTAAACCACACGCAAGAAAAAACGGGGTACTTTTTCTGACCTTACCTTGAGTGTTAAAGCTTTAATACCTTCAATCACTATCACACTTCAGGGTATCGTAAATATCTATTTTAAATGAATTAATAGAAGGAGTCTGGCCCAGACGAAATCTGTAGAAGGTTGCTAATAGCCTCGTGTGTCGTTATATCGAAATACCGAAATATAACAGTGAGCAAAAAGCTAAATGTTGATAGCTTAGGCCCCTAATAATATTATGTAATGTAAAAAATCGCGTGAAATATTTTCTTGTGATTATATTATTTATAGATTACTACGTTGTCTACAGATCTACTTTCCACCCCCGCCAACACGACGTGAATTTACTCTAATGAGACCTGAACAGCATAATCACCGTATTCCAAATCTAGGAACTTGGTCTGAACCTCATATATTTTACTATTTTATATTTTACTATTGAACCTCATATATTTTACTATATTTTACTAATAAATCTATGATCACTATCTCAACCTATACACTAGAATATACATTTATTTCTAATGAAAATGAAGTTAAATATTTATGTGTTCCGTTAACTACTGATCTGTCTTTTTCTAGTCATATCGATATAAATATCGAATAATCCGAGCTACTGTTCAGCCTACTGACACCGACACATAGATCTTCGCCTCTTAATCTTAAAAATATAAAGTCAATACTCAAGCGGAAATTAGAATGTGCAGCAGCAGTGTGGAATCTGAACTTCTTTTATCTGCTGGACATGTTAGAAGGTTTACAATACTATCAGGCAAGAAGTATTCTAAAACAATACGCCAGATATTTGAATATAGCTAGGTAAAGGAACAAATTGAATTAGGACGACTATAGATAAGATTATTGACACGCTGCTGCGCGCAATACACCCAGCTTCATTCAAAAGAAACAAATGCCTTCACGCACCCCAATACATTTCCAACATAAGCCACAGCTTTAGAATACGTGAAATTACCTCCGAATGAACCACATGGAGTAATTTTCCTGGCAACGTTGTAGACTGGAACAAGTTAACGAATTAAAGAGTGGGTTTACTACGAATGAGAAATAATATATAGCTTTAAGGGTCTTTGAAATTGAACATTCTAGACTGCATATGATCTTGCTGTTGTTTATTTACATTATAACTACGTGCACATTCCTGCTATAATGCTTTAGCACTCCTGATAGCGAAAATAATCTGTGCAGCATTACCAATTTCTCTATGTGGATGGAATTTCTCTGCGTAAAAATAAGTACAAGACATTATATTGAAGCTCCCGAAAGGCTTGGTTCCACAAAATACTACAGCACAGTTCTGCACCCTAATGATACGAATATGGATGTGCACCGCTATTCCTTTTTTTTGGACATCATTGAATTATGAAATAAACTGCCAAATCATATTGTGGAGAATATGGACGTTTGCGTCAGGTGTTGATATGTATTTTTCTTTAGAAATAATCTCCAAAGCCCTACGTCTGTTTCAATATGGTACTTTGTTATGTTCTGAAATTTGCGTATACTCTTTCCCTCCCTGTAAAGACCCTCGTTGAAGGCTTCACAATATCACCAAATAAATGAGTAAATAAATAAATAATATGCATTTTAATACACACATATTCATGGAATCGTATAGCAAAGAAGCTCGTTAAGCAAGAGTTCGGCGTTGAAGAGAGTACTGCAGCTTCGGAGCGCGGTGGTTCCTTGCATTTCAAAAGGTTTATGCACATGGATTGAACGTTCAAATGTCACCGACACCACTCAACCAAAAAGGCCTCTTACAGATGTTGCCTAATGCGTTGTAATTTTTTTATTGTTTTGTGATTTATATAGGCAGGAAATCAGCTGCACAACATCTCCCCCGATACATACGACCACTTTTTAGGTGCATAAAATAAAAATAAGTTAGGTAGTACTCTCATTCAATTTTTTTTTTGTTTGTGAAAACATCCTCATCAGTTACCGAAAGGTCCTTTCATGAAGCGGTGGTCGCAGTGCACTAATCAATCAATACGTTATCACCAGAAAAACATGTTTCCTCTATCTTCTTCCTGAGGAATGCGATGAAGATAAAATAAGCTGGAAGTATTTGCGATGTCAACAGCTGGTAATGGCCGTTGCTTTCTACAGACTGCCCGGAAAGATGCTGCACCTTCAAGCCAACGTCTCAGTAGTATTCGACATGTACTACATGAACTATAAGGCAAGTTAAGATTAGCAGCATTGTTGCAGTGTAGTGAGGGTCGCGAAAACATAGAAAGCTGCTTAACTTTGTTTGAACCGAGTTACACGAGCCAGAGCTCGGTTTTTGCTTTGTCTTATGGCGTTTAGCGTTTTGTGTCTGCATTCTAGTCGCCGAGTACTAATAAATATTATATATATATATGATACGGCAGTGTTATGTCCGGTCTTATTGACATAAAATTAACCACGGTAAATAAGCGGGACCTGTGTGATTAAAGATAGCATGCGACGCAGACAACCACTGATCTCAAGGTGCAGAGTGGCGTTTTTTGGGTGACTGCGCTTTTGTATCAGCAACCCGACTGGCCGGTTTGCACAGCATGGTTGCCCATCTCGAGGACCCTGGTTGCCAGATTCGTTATAGGACCTGTATTTATTCTAGTGCAATTAAACACGACTTGACCTATCCTAAGTATCTGCGTCGATTTAACGCTATCAGCAATGAAATTAAAAAAAAATTACAGCTGCTGCGGCTGAGGCTGAAAGGGAGCCCTGCAGGTGAGGCTCAAAGGAAGTACCTTTGCAAGACAAACATGAACCACCTTTGCAGGCTGCGAGTTTCGAAACTGGGTTTGGGCCCACCGTAGGGAAGGAGCACACCGCGGTTTGCGGAGCTTCTTCCAAGAGCACACCCTTCGAAAAGCCCAGCGCCAGGCCTGGGGACGCTTGTGCCCAGTTTTACCGGTGAGTGTCCGGCGGTGGGTTTCGAACTAACCACCTCCCGCAGCCGGTACGGGTGCTCTAACCACTAGGTATTAATCACGACCTTTATTTAGTCCAAGGCACTTAAATAAGCTGACTATATACGCCTTGATAACGCACCGAAAATATTCATCAATGAATAATTAACACAATTATATTACAAATGTGTAATTAGGTAATCGGTCAGTTAGTCATGTAGTCAAAAGGTCAAAGTTCATGCGATGATGCACCAGTTAACCTTAGCGCAGTACACTAAGTACGGTGGCTAGATGGGTAGGTGTGCCGACCGGCAGGGCACAAAGCGTAGTTCCGCGTGCCTCCGCTTCATGACGACGAAACTGGCGCTGCTGTTCTCCGCCCGGTGCTCACCGGCGGATTGTCTGCTACTTGTCGCAATCGCATCGCGCGTTTTGTTAACCTCATTTTTGTTTAAAAACATTAGTTATTACTTGCGTTATCAGTCAAAATAGTAGCTGAAACTGAGACTTTTGCGGTCTGGCATTGAAACAATAAACAGACGACACTAGCTGCCTGTTTTCTCGTCTGTTTGCTGTCTGTCATCGTCCACATGCAAGCGCCGTAGCGGAGCAGGCGCTGCGCTTTTTGTGAGAAGTGATCGGAATGAAGACCAAAAAGGACACAACTTGTTTCGCACCCTTCTGCAAATCCGGCTACAAGTCATCGAGAAAAGGACTGAAAGTCTCGCTGTTTTCGGCGCCGCGGGATCCAGAACTGTTCAAAAGGTGGGAGCTTGCTCTTCATCGTGCCGACAAGAGGTTGCAGCCACACTCCGTTGTGTGTGAGCGGCATTTTGACCAAGAGTGTATCGAACGGGATTACAAATATATGATAGAAGGCAACGTTGTTAGCCTCCCACGTTCTCACTCACGATTGACGAAAGATGCCGTGCCTTCTGCCCTGCCCGATGCTCCTGCTTACCTGTCAAGAAAGGTGACCGCGAAACGAAAGACGAAGAATTCTACAGGTTGCCGCCCAACCAAGGCTGCCAGAAATGACAGCCACGACCTTGAGACAGTGCCGGACGATCCAGTACCTTCAAGCTCCAGTGAAGGTATCTCTACGTCTGTAACTGAAGTGTCAAGGAGGGATTCTTATCAGGGAGCACTGCAGAAGGCCTCCGAGTCACTCTGTCGATCACTCTTTCCCTCTTGGATTATCTGTCGTCCAAAATAGGCTACGGGTACTTAATGACCGCCAGACTAAGCTAAGACATCTTGGAGCAACTGTTTGCGGTTTTGCGACAAATGACAGGAAGTAACGACCATCCAATTGACCCCCGTTCAGTTCTTGATCTCCATAAACACTCTGGAGTTCATGAACTTGGCCAAGTCACCTGATCATGGGAATGTTTCACCCGGTCTACTAAGCAGCTTGCTTGACACCGATGATGTCATAGCAAAAGCAGAGACCCAGCAGAGGTATGGACGACTTACTGGACATAGGGAATGTGCAGGCGGCACACGAAATGCTCAGCGCTTGCCAGCTTGACAACGACCACAGCAGCCTAGCTGGCGGTAGGAAATAGTGATTCGCGGCTGATTTTCTATTTTGCAGGATATGTGGCGCGAAAGTTTCTTTCAAAGACTAAATGTGCCGATTGTGCCACTGTTTTCCTGGCATCGCCAGAAGCTCCACTTCCGCCTGTGGCCGCTCTCACAGCCCACGTAAGCATGGGGAACTTAATATTCCCATATGATGCTTTGAACAGTCTCGTGACATCTCTCGAGGAGACCTTCAGTCACTGCTTAACAGTCACTGAACTGAGGCGAGAAAGTTTCGCAGACTTCGCCTCTTTTCTGCAGCTCAAACCTCCGCCTATGATCAGTTGTGAGGAGCATAAGATTGAGATCACTAGCAGCGTCGTCAAGTTTTACTCTACCATGCTCCACTTCGAGCAAGAACCTGGCCCGTGAAAACGCGCGAAAAAAAAAAAAAAAGAAAGAAAACACATGAAATTGAGACGCGTGCTTTGAACGCATAGGCATGATTTTGGGGTGTGTTACTTCACTGACTCAAAAACACTAATGTGTGCATGTCATTTATTGCACTTTCAAAAGTTCAGCTAGAAGATACCGTTTTGCAATACAAGCTTATGCACTCATTTTATTTTATTTATTCGCAAGGTCTGCTTACGCCCATGCATACGCATAAATCACAGCTGAGCACTGTGTTAATATATATTCGCGTTGCCTTGTGATGGCGTGGAACATTTAATGAAAAAAAAAATTAAGAACGAGGAAGTGACATAACAGTGTTTGGAGTTGCTTGCCTGAAAAATCGGGAACGCAGCAAACACGCTGTACGTAAAAAAACAGCCTTAAACTCGGCTCCCCTGCCTTTGTAAAATGTTTACATCCCTTCCCTATTCCCGTAAGACAGCTTGTTTGCAATAAACTCATTTGCACTTGGAAAAAAGTGAAGCGAGTCGCTTTCTGTCATGCGTGGCGACGGCCGGAGAAAACGGTCATGAACCGGGCTTTCGCTGGTGGCGCCACTGCGGCGTCATGAAGAAAAGGCACGCGTTACTCCCGCCGGTCGGCACACCTACCCATCTAGACACCGTACACTAAGGAGCACTAGTGTCAAGGCATGTTAGGTTCCAGATTTACCTTGGCTGGGAATGCAGGTCAGGTGGACGGAACGAGGCGTTTTCTGCATGTGTATCCTGAGCACACGTGCTATCGCTGTTAAAGGAGACAAGAAAATGTCCACTCTAAAAAGCCCAAGGGCTACAAAGCATTCCTTTTTCATCGTTTTATCAAAAAGCTGTATTCAGAACTGCGATCGCACTCTTAGTCCCATAATCGTAGCCTTATTTCTATCAGATCTTTGTCTAAAAGGTTAATGATCGCGGAAAATTAGTGTTCAGAAGCAGTGGTGTAAGATATTCAAAGATAATGGAGGTGCGGCAAAAGAAAAAGCCCACTGTCAAGGCATTGATAGCTAGGAAACTATGTCTAGGCAGCCATTGCAATGACCATGACATGTTTTCTTTTCGCACACAGTACAGACTTTAGGACCGTCAAACGCCAGCGAGCGGGAGGGAAGGGCTCTGGAAATTTTATTTAGTTAGTTTTTAATTTTAAGCTCTGAATTATAAACAAAAAAACAAGGAAACAGACGGCTCTCTTCAGGTAGAACTAAAGGCGCTTGATTCAACAATCTGAGCACTTTAACTGCATATCTTTTTTTTAAATCACATTAGTTTTAATTTCGCCCTGATACATTCTTCGGTTTTGCGAATTTGCCTATTTAGGTGCTAATGCTTGTGTCTTGCTTTATTCAAATCACTGAAATCATTATGTGGTCAAATGTCCAGGCAGCTTTCAAGATAGATGCAAACTAATATAAAATGACCATGTTTTCCTCTTCTTTCTGCACCTGCACTTGCGCAATTTTGTGACCAGATAAGCCGAACATAGCAAGAAATCAATTATTGCGAGGCCAATGAAAGACACGTGTACACGTTGAAAATAAACAGCAAGAAACAGAAAATCATTTTATAACGCACAGGCCTCTACTGGGCTATACTCGGAATTTCCAAAGCGACGGCAAGGCAACGGAAAACAAAATTGAAACAGCCGTCTTATAATCAGGCACAGGAGCAGCGAGAGCAGACTATTGTAAATATATAAGCAAAGCCTAAGTCAGAATATCGCAGCAAGACAGGACGAAGAAAATCGCCCACGAAGAAAATACGCTGTTTTAATTTTTGTTAGCGCTGCTTTGGGAAACCTGTATTCAATGTCTTCCTTTCCTATTTTTACTCTTCTAGCACGAGCTTTGGAATTTTATATCTTTCTCTCAGTAAAGTACGCTAAAAACTATATAATGATTATTTTGCCAGCACTGCACCCGCCGCACACGTATGTGTCCACGCAGCTTCCAAGACAGATACAAACTAACGTAAAAATACTAAAAATGACCATGGTTTTCTCTTCGTCCGATTTGCATTGCTGCACGCGCACGTGCGAAATTTTGTGACCAGCGAAGCCGAATAAAGCGACAGAAAATGCTTTTATCATGCACAGGCCTCTACTGGGCTATCCTGGGAACTTCCAAAGTGACAGCAAGACGATAGAAAACGAAATTCTCAAAAGCAGCTTCATAATCAGGCACAGGAGCAGAGGGAGCAGACCATTGAAAATATGCTATAACCAAAGCCTAACTTGGAATGTGACAGGAAGACAGGAAGAAGGACATCGCCTATGAAAAAAATTTGCTGTTCTACCTTTTGTTAGCGGTCGTTTGGGAAACCTGTATTGAATGTCTTCCTTTCCTATTTTTATTTTTTTACCTTGAGCTTTCGATTTTTATATTTTTGTGTCACTAAAGTACGCAGAAATTTATATTGTGATTATTTTAGCACCACTGCACCCACTGCACCCACCGTACTCATAGGGCCTTGGCAGCCCATTTATTTTTCGATTTCACATCGTTTTAGTTTAATTAGAACAATAAGTCTGTTAGCGAGTAATTCAATTTAAACTTGTCTATATATAAGTAGGGCACCTTCGACAGAAAAAGATTGGTATATGTTACTTGTCAGTGGAGAAGAAAAATTTAGAAAGCACTGTATAATCTACACTGCAGAAATGCGAAAGCTTTAATTTTGCTGCTGCACTTGGCGCATCACCTTTGCTCTGATCATCATTTTGAACTAAGTGCACTGTCATTATTATTGCGCATGTCTTCACTGTCATTATAACGAATTGCAGCGTCAGTGAAATTGCTACTATCTACCTCTCTATAGGCAAGAATTATGATGTGTGTTCCACGATACTAGGGGTGGCGCAGTTGGTTAAGGCAATCGGCTGGGGATCCGAGGGTTGGAGGTTCGATTCCCGGTGGAGACAGGATTTATTTTATCTGTCATCTTCACGGTAGACAAGGAAAATTATGAAGAGCGTTTCACAATCAGGAGCGTTTTCTCTACCGTTTTCCTGCATGCTGACATTAAGGGTCGCCCGTATCTTGCTCCTCATTTCCAAGACGCACTCGTACAGATTTTGGACCTCCGGGAAATTTTGTCTATTCGTCAACACCAAATGAGCGACGTGAGGATGGCTTCAAATCAGAAGCTTGGTAACAAATCAGAGTTTTCTGTCAAGTGAATTAGGTGCATGTTGTTTGACCCGGATACAAAGACTTGAAGCTCCATTGACTTCACCAATATATGGGGTACCGGAGTATTGTAGAAGGTTTAGAGCTTTATGTAACGATTCAATCTGTGGAGTGTGAAAAGTGCCGGTGCGCAGAGATGGAGCATATGGAAACGGCGAACCTTGAAATCTCCCCTACCCTCAAGGATGGAGTGTCAGCAAGCACATTTCCTCAGACGCCTAATGTTTATGAGGGGCAGGCGTTAGTTATTATCTCAAGGAGACCTCCACTCTGTCTCCGATGCAGCCGGGTTGGACATGCTCGGCGCCGTTGCCGCACGCCTCAATACACCCAGTGCCGACGCTTTGGGCATACTGTGGAGAACTGTCTTGAGCTATGCTGACAGGCTGCATCAAGGCCAATGGTCACGAGAAGATGACGTCGCATCCAAAATTATAATTTATGTGTCAGAATTTGTCGATGTGACCGGTGAGCTACGTCACGAACCCCAAATAGATAGGGACCAAAAGCATTCTGTACCTCATATTATCATAGAAGGATCTACAGCGACTTTCCATCGAGAATCCGCGGCTCCAGAGCCAGAACCGCCGGACTCGCGCCGTCTATGAGTTCCATTCAAAGTGCTGCGCTTGCTGTACAAGAACCACCTGCCATCGAACGACAACGTATGGATATGCCTCCAAAGGCGTCAGTAGAGACGATACTGCCAGTGAAAGCTCGCCACTCCTCCTTCGTGGCTGATTCTCCTCCGTCGTTGGAGGGAAACAGTGAGCCGTGTATGGCGTCGTTCACTGACGTGTCTGGTCCTCAGCCGGCTTTCAGTGTGGTTGCGAGCGATGTGCTCCACTCTGGCTCGTGCGCCAAGGCCTTGGGTGTCTCACAGGAGGACATGAACAACACCGCACCTTTGAAGCGTCCTGCAGATGATGAAGAGATGTGTATCGATGGTGCTGAACTGAAGGCACACTCTGTAAAGGCCACGGGAAGGAAGGAGGGCGATGTCTGCCCGAAAGGCCGCCAATTTCAGGAAGGGCACCCTATTCCAGGTGACGGCGTTTAATAGGACTGGTACCAAAAATAATGAGTGTCGCTGCATATCAAGTCGCTACCCTTAACTATAAGGGTAGGCGTAATCGTCAGAGGCAACATCAGTTAAGACATCTTTTAAAGACCTGGAGCGCCTTTGTAGCAGCCATCCAGGAAACAAAGTTGCAGTGTGATGAAGAAACAGAAACCTATCTGCAGCTGCTTTTGCTGGAATATAACGTTATTGTTAGCCACGCGAGAGGCTTATGCAGAGGGTATATGGTATTTTTTGACAAAACGTTAGTGATGACAGCCATACTTTATTGCATAGATAACGAGGGGGACCTATCTGAGTGATCTCACAGCTTCAGGCATGCAGTGTCAAATTATTTGTGTCTACGCCCCCTCAAAGCAGCGAGATAGGAGGTTTTTCTTTTTGTCATGAGTTCATCATTTGTTCACCTATCACAAAATTGCGGTGTTGGGAAATTTTAATTGTGCTTGTTGGAATGAGGACTGATCAGTGTTATGTAAGACATCACCCCAGTGCTGCATTACTTACCGAGATGACTTGTGAATATAATCTTGTGGATGTAGGACAGGAAAAATGTGACAGTATCCGTTTCACTCAATTTAAGTGTTCCTCTAACGCCCGCCTTGATAGAATTTACGCTTCTGTAGACACGTTAGCTAGTATGTTTGGTCACTGAGTGCGGCCAATCTTCCTCAGTGACCACTGTATGGTATCTCTTCAGGTAAGGAGGTACAGTCGGCACATATTTCACTCTCGATGGGAGCTGTGGAAGATGAATAACTGATGGCTCTCAGATGAAATCTTTCAGCATACTGTACCTACTTGTTTGAAAGACATGTGATGACGCCATGATCTGTCCGTTTTTCAAAAGTGGGACGTGTTTAAACAGGTGAGGAAAAACTTGGCAATTGAACGCTTAGAAAAAATTGCGATCGTGAAGAGACACCACCTTTGTGAGCTTGGGCGTGAACTTTAACTGATCTACATGAGCTAGAGAGGGTTAGCCCGGGTGCCTATGTCGACGAAATTATTTGCGTAAACACAGAGCTTCAACAATTTGCGACGGAAAGATACAAGGGGGCCTTGATAAGACCTAGGTCTCGAAGGTGTTTTGACGAACAACCTTCTCGTTGGGCCCTCAGTGATGAATGAGAGAATGCTTTTGCTAAGAAAATATTGGAAATTCAGTATGGAGATTGTAAATACAGCGATGCTCCTGGTATTCTTGCTGGTTTGTTTCAATATTACCGGAAGCTGTTTGGCATTTGTGAAGATCCAAATCAGGGTTCTGATTACATTCCCTACTCGAAACCTTTTCTCGACTGGACGATGAGATGCGTGCTGTAGTCGAGGAACCCATCACTTTGGATGAAATCAAATCGGAAATTTCTGGCCTTCGGAGCTAGAAATCGTCTGGCCCAGATGGCATTACTAGCGAATTCTATAAAACATTTTCGCCTTGCATAGCGCCTGTGTTGATTGAAATTTTCCAAGCATCTTATGATGTCGGTTTCCTGCCTCCCACTTTCTATTCCGGGAACACAATAGTAATTCTCAGAAGCAAAAACAGTAATCGGTTGGAAATTGTTGAATTATATCGTCCAATTTACCTCTGTAATTTTGATTACAAAATTTTTGTCAATGCTTTTTCTTGTCGTCTGCAGCTGGCCATTAGGACTTGATAGGTTCAAATCAGGTATGTGGTATCAGAGGCCGCAGTTTTCAAACACATATCCACATTGCATGTTCAATATTGGAGACACTATCAGATGAGACGGGCCAAGTCACTCTGATCCAAAATAACTTGGCGAAGGCGTTGAATAAAATTTGGCACGATTTCTTAGTGGTCTTGCATTATGCTAATATTGGTGTTTCTCTCAAAGGCATAAGGCTGGGCTAGAACTCCTATACATTGTGTAGAACAGCGCGAAAAACACGACAGGGACGAACGAAGACAACAAGACGAGCGCTGACTTTCAACTGACAAGTTTATTGCATGCCTGCATCCATATATATGAACACGTTCACACAATAAAAGAAACAAGAACAACTAAACAAACACCGAAAAGTGTAAGAATGCAATCGAACCATGTGTCATCCAGATTTTCACAACGCATCATTTTCTCGTGTTCATAAACCTTACTTCACGTTCCGATAAAGCTATAGACGGGCTGCTGATACAAGTTTCCTTTATCCTGTTGATTTCTTTTGCTTCTAAAATCTCCCGTACTGTCTGGATCATATATATGGATGCAGGCATGCAATAAACTTGTCAGTTGAAAGTCAGCGCTCGTCTTGTTGTCTTCGTTCGTCCCTGTCGTGTTTTTCGCGCTGTTCTACACAATGAATTACCAACATGCCCAAGCTTCTGTTTTAACTCCTATAGATGGCTAACTGTTAATCAGGAGCTAACAACACCCATCCCGCTCGAATCATCTGTTCACAAAGGATGTCCACTGTTTCCATTGTTGTATGCCCTATATGTGAGAGCCTCTGTCTCAGTGTAAATAATCCATCTAATTCATCCATCTCTCTTACCAGCACATGCTGCAAATTACTGGAACACATAATATTCACACACCTTGTTAATTTTCTCGAGTCCAATTCCTTCTTCACACCCGCACAACACGGTTTCCGAAAATCATATTCATGTGATACGCAACTTGCCTGCTTCACTAACAAACTTCATGTTATCTTAGACAAAGCATCACAGGCTGATTGCATTTTCCTTGATTTCTCTAAAGCATTCGACAAGGTATGTCACCGCTTATTACTTTTTAAACTAAATCAGTTGAACATTGATCCTAATATTCTTAAATGGATTGAATACTTCCTTCTTAACCGATCTCAGTTTGTTTGCGCTAACAATTATGATTCACCTTTCAGTGATGTTTATTCGGGAGTGCCTCAAGGCTCAGTTATTGGACCGCTTTTGTTTCTCATCTACATTAATGATCTTCCTTCCAAAGTGCAATCTAACATCCATCTCTTCGCTGACGATTGCGTTGTTTTTTGTGAAATAAATCCCCTGACGATGCTAACCTTCTTCAGAGCGATCTTTCTAACATTTCTTCTTGGTGCAACGCTTGGCGCATGGACCTAAACATTGGCAAATGTAAAGTTATGAGAGTATCCCGACACACCAACACCCCCTTCAGATACTACCTAAATAACGTACCCCTAGAGTCTGTTACTACATACAAATACTTGGGTGTCCACATTTCTGCAGACCTCACCTGGTCACAACATATCGAGTACGTTAACAACGCTAACCGCATGTTGGGCTACGTACGCCGAAACTTCATGAAAACTCCGTCATCTCTTAAATTATTGCTTTACAAAACACTAATTCGTTCTAAACTGGTGTATGCAGCTGCTATATGGGATCCCCATCACGATAAATTAATTACTTCGCTTGAATTGGTCCAAAATAATGCCGCTCGTTTTATTTTGTCGAACTTTAACCGTGGTGCAAGCGTAACCAGCATGAAATCGTTCCTCTCCTTACAACCTTTAGCGTGCCGCCGAAAAATTATTCGTCTCAGTCTTTTTCATAAACTGTACCATCATTCCGCTCTACGAAACGCGCTCATTTCTCCTCCCCACTACATATCACACCGCACCGATCATCGCTACAAGGTTGGAATTGAAACATTTAACACTGTGTCTGCATTTCAGTCTTTCGTGCCTCGTACTTCACGCGAATGGAACAACCTTAAAACAGAAGCTTGGGCATGTTGGTAATTCATTGTGTAGAACAGCGCGAAAAACACGACAGGGACGAACGAAGCAGCGCTCGTCTTGTTGTCTTCGTTCGTCCCTGTCGTGTTTTTCGCGCTGTTCTACACAATGGAACAACCTTCCCGCTGAAATCACTGACATCACTGATAACCAACACTTCCGCAACGCTTTAGCTAACATTGTATGAATAGCAGAATAATTTTGTAACACTCACTGTTCTTGTTTCTGTATTTTTTCTATGTTATTGTTTGTAACCACTCACCTCTTTAATGCCTCCGGCCCTGAGGGTTCAATAAATAAATAAATAAATTAAAGCGCAGCTATCCGTAGTTTCTCTCTGGTTTAATGTGAAATTAAGATTTTAACCTACGCTGATTATGTTGCCTTTTTTTTGTTCTCACAAAAAAAAGTATACTTGAGGCTCTACAGTTCACTAAACAGTTCTGCGGTTCTGCGATGTGTCAGGCGGTGCTCTTAAGTTAGATAAATCCAATGACTTTTGGTTGTGTCATTGAGGCTGTGACAAGCACGTTTGGGGGCATATGCTAGGACTGTACCCCTGTTTGTACCTCGGGGCTTCGCTAGACAACGTTCGTAACAGCGCACCCTACTGGGAATCACAAATTGTACCTATGCGGCGACAAACACAGGCTTGGATGGCTAAGTAACTCTTTATTTATTTATTTATTTATTTATTTATTTATTTATTTATTTATTTATTTATTTATTTATTTATTTATTTATTTATTTATTTATTTATTTATTTATTTATTTATTTATTTATTTATTTATTTATTTATTTATAAATAAATAAATAAATAGTGTTTGCTATTGCACAGGTCTGTAGCATAATTTTATTTGTCAAGCTTATATAAGTCGTTCAAGTCCTGCATTTTGCGAGGAGGAAGGTGCAATAATACACAGAATATTTGCAACATACGTGTGGCGCTCTGAATGGGAGCCCATGCGGCGTGACAACTTAATCCTTTTTCGAGTCTGGTGGACCAATTCGTGCATCAATTGTTTCCTGTTTTTATTGCGAAAACAACGCTATGTCAGCCAAAGGAAGACGTCTGGTGGCTGCAGCTATGTGGTGAAAAGGCGTAGCTACGAGAATAAGAAGAAGATGAAGAAGAAGGTAAAATGGACACGAAGGGGAAGAAGAACAAGAGGACGAAGTAGAAAAAGAAGGCGAAGAGGAAGAAGAACACTCGGTCACCCGCAGCTAATGCTTTCACTCCACATTCGGTTCAGCAGCGTTCCACCCTTCTCATGGTTTTCGTTTTCGAAATGGCAAACTACCCGTTTCTTGTAGCAGTGCTCATCAGGCGTCTTAGTCCTAATTGCCTTACTTATTCTCATCGACTGGGCAGGCTCGAGAGGGGGCTTCACGGAGATCCCTTAAGAAGGTCTGACACTTTCAATTTCCTCACTGTGCGCTTCGCTTTAGATTACCCTTATAGCCTGTCGAGAAAGCAGATGACTCAGGTTCTCACTGAGTCTTTGTTCAGGTTCTAACTGAGTCTTTGTTCCCAACACCGTTTTATCGGCAGCCTTATCTGGGGTTTTTGGACACCAGTGTTCTAAAGCGTATTCGGCGAATGTGCATTCGGTAGCCGCAAAAACATTCTTTTTCAAAGTACACACAGCTACTCTGCCTGTCAAGACATTTCTTCATGATAAGATGTTTGTGCCTTGGATTGTCAGTTCAGTTCAGTTCAGGCGTTCAGTCGTGTCCGACTCTTCGTGACCCTATGGACCATGTCACGCCACGCTTTCCGGTCTCTCATCTTCTTAACATCACATAGCTTCATCTGCAATGCCTCGAGAATGCCATCTAACCATCGAGTTCGCTGCCTACCCCTTTTCCGGCGACCCTCAACCTTTCCCAACATCAAATCTTTCTCCAGCGACTCCTCTGTACTCATCAGGTGACTAAAGTAGCTGAGCTTTGACTTTAGAATTTGACCCTCCAATGAGCAGTCAGGGTTTATGGTCGACAATATCGACTGATTTGATCTTCTGGCAGTCCAAGGAACTCTTAAGAGTCTTCGCCAGCACCACAATTCAAACGCGTCAATTCTTCGGCGGTCAGCCTTTTTCACAGTCCAACTCTCGCATCCATACATCACAACTGGAAAGACCATAGCACGGGTTATACGGATCTTGATTGGCAGACTAATGTCTCTGCTCTTTACTAGGCGGTCAAGGCTAACCATTGCTCTCTTTCCCAGAAGCAGGCGTCTCCTAATTTCATGGCTGCAGTCTCCTTCCGAGGTAATCTTGGCGCCCAAGAACAGAAAATCTGTCACAGCTTCCACTTCTTGTCCATTGATGCTCCAGGACTTGATAGGGCAAGACGCCATGATCTTCATCTTTTTAATGTTCAGTTTAAGCCCAAACTTCTCACTCTCTTCTTGTACGCGCATCAGAAGTCTCTTGAGTTCCACTTCACTTTCTGCCATTAAAGTGGTATCATCCGCATATCTAAGGTTGTTAATACGTTTTCCAGCAATCTTCACTCCAGCTGAAGACTCGTCCAGACCGGCCTTCCTCATGATGCACTCTGCATATAGGTTAAATAGGCAGGGCGACAGTATGCAGCCTTGCCTCACCCCTTTCTCAATCGGAAACCAATCAGTAAGACCATGCCCAGTTCTGACTGTGGCCTCTTGCCCTTCATAAAGGTTCCTGAGGAGACAGATGAGGTGAATTGGAACTCCCATCTCTTGGAGAGCTTGCCACAATCTGCTGTGATCTACGCAGTCAAACGCTTTCGCATAATCAATAAAGCAGAAGTCACTTGCCGTCTGTTTAACGCGCCGGAACAATTTAATATGACTTTGATCTGTACCCTGATGCTATGATCTTTTGGTGCATACTACAACAAACTCTTAAAAAGGAGATTGAAATTACACCATATACTAAAACGTTTCCCTGTGGCAAAAACTCTGTATGCCTTATGGTCTATTTGTGTTGGTGGAAGTATTCAGTCTTTGGAAAACTTGTATGATGGACAGACATGCCAAGGCACCAAGATTGTCCAAATCCGAGTTTCGTGAGCAGTGTGCTTCGGTGAGGAGTGTATATGCTGGACGCGAAGAACTTCCAAACTGGCTGCCGTACCTAGATGCATGTGTATGCCTCCCTGAATCTGGATGTTTGGATCGTTAGGAATATGGTGGGCTCAAGCAGCCCGGTAGCTTGAGACATAAACAAGTTTCAGTAGATTAAGTTTTTCTCTTTTTTTTTTTGTGGAAGTTTTCTCGTTCAATAAAGAAGAAAAGTGCCGTATTTGGTTAAAAGGCTCAGTTTCGGATCCGAGGAATGGAGATTTTATTCCCAGTGGAGACCGAATTTTTATTTTTCTGGTGACGTCATTTGAATGACAGTTGTGGTGTGACCTAACGAACAAACGAACGCCGACAGTATCAGCCGTTAAATGCAAAGTGCTAATCGGTACCGACAGTGCCATGAACATTCCATATTCCAAAGTTGGGATGGCCGGCAGAAAGCAGCGCGACTGAAATCTTGCATTTTAAATGGTAGCTGGTTCGTTGCTTATCGGTAGAATCACGCGTCAATGTTGCTGCATATACGAGTCAAGTTATTTTTTTTAGTATGATATTTCGAGCAGCTGTACTTTCTTTACCGCGGACTTTCCCCCAAAGCCCACAGTTTACTGGTATTACAGTTTTCCTGTCCTGTTACCTAAGCACTGCCGCACGATATTTCTGAAGCCCGGGGGATTTTTAAAAGCACGAAATTGGATAAAGATAGCGCTTTTCTCAACCCCAGTACTAAAACAAATGTCAGTTATGTGCGCAGCCACGTCATCGCCTGGTTCTGGCAATAAGAAATGAAGGTTTAAGATGCAGCCTGTCGGATGGACCATCCTCGAAATGCACTGCTTTCGGGCGGCCACCACTGTTTTAATAAATCGAACATGCTTGGCACTCGTTATCAGCCCGTACGGCAACAATACCGCTGAGTATCGAAACTTTCTGCTTTTCTCTTAAGTCCCTTATACCAGTCGTTTTCCTTTGAAGCTGTGTTTGTAGCACGGAGTGTTGATGCCTGTTCAGGTAGATACAGGAACGCAAAAAAAAAAAGGCACACGGAAGAAAAAAGGAAACGGGACGATCGCTTGTCCTTTTTCATTTCCATGGCCGTGTACCTTTTTCGCGCTGCTGAATCCTCTGCATTATTTGGAATTGCACAGGATTTATTGGTCTGAACACATAATTACCTCTTTTTGAATGTGAGTCCAAAACGTTAAACAAAGCACGGTCTTCTTTTGCAAGCCGATGAAGTTAGCATTATTTTACCGTGGCGTATGTGCGTCGTACTTAATGGATATGTTCTTGCTATGTTCTGAAATACAATTTGCTTAAGCAGGAGAAGTGCACCGGGGATCTAAAACTATAGTGTGCTTCGTGGGTAAAGGCGTACTTTTATTTCAGAGCCAAAACACAGACGACTTATCTGGTATAGTTTTATTTATTACGATTTTAAGATGAAATATTTACTAGTCTCCGCTGGTTGTTCCCAGATCAACAACCACAGGCTGCCGACCGAGGAGCCATGCCAACAATGCGTAGAGTTTAGCACATACTAGCGCTTTATGTAAGCGACAAGCCGCTTTTTTCGATTTATTTATTCCTATTCGTTCCTAGAACCGCACTTCAGTCAGTCGTAAAATCAGAATCCGGCTTATTTACCCTTCATTGATGATACAAACCGCAAACTGCTTGATTTTCTTGTGCAAGAAAACCTTGGTGTCTACGCAGAATGAAACGTAGACACGCAGCATTCGAACTCGGGGGCCGAAATCACTGCGGACATATTATGAAAGCATGCTCACGTTGATTTGAAAGTCCTGATGAAAGAGGAAAGCAGAAAGCACAAATGGCATACATCAAAAGGATGCAGAGCCAGGCTTTATTAGATCCTCAGAGATGCCTGCCAGGTTATCACTTGAGTTGGGAATAGTCACAACTATTTCTTCGATCCATTGCCAGAATTGCGACACTGCCGTCACTGGGCCACTTCAGTGCAGCTCTTGCTGTTTCCCACCGAGAAAAACACATTTGCTGATCCGAGCACGCCCTACACGGTTAGCTACAGATGTAAGCATACTTTGCAGTACAAGCGTGCTGGTCGTCGAGGGCAGGCTAGGTTTGCCGCTGGCGAGGAAAGGTCACAGGACACAAGCAAGACAGAAGGAAAGGCTTCTGAATGCCATGGTAGCAGCTGCACTATCTCCCTGGAGGGCTAGTCGATCTATATGGCACAGCGGAGAGAAGTGGGTAACCGGGCGGAGATGAGGAATGCTCGAAGGGGAGCTCCGCTGGGCCTGAATCAATAACGCTTGACAGGACGCCGCGCAATATGGACCAGATTGCAGTGCTATGTGCGGACCGCCCTTTGATCCACTTACCCGTCTTCATTACAAGGCCAAAAACGAGCTCAGCTGACGTGAACTGGTAGTTCGCTCCTATTCTGGGAGGTCTAAAATTACGTTGATTGATTGAAATTGATTGATTGATTGATTGATTGATTGATTGATTGATTGATTGATTGATTGATTGATTGATTGATTGATTGATTGATTGATTGATTGATTGATTGAGTGAGTGAGTGAGTGAGTGATATATCTATTTATACGTCTAACTATTGATGAAATGGAAGTCTCGAAATGCTGGTGCTTAAATGGCGATCTGACCAACTGATACGCAGTACGACCAATCGAGTACTTTAGAATCAAAAAAAAATGTTACCAGGAACAATAAATAAGAAAACGTGTACACTGACGCTTATAATTACGCAAATCTCATTGGGCAGAATAAATTCTATGTGGTCGAACATTAGCGGCAAATGACCACTAATATCACCTGACTCGACATCTGCTTGAGGCGTAAAAGTCAGTTTTAAAACTGACATCCTTTTGGTCATGCTCGTCCTCAGTTAGAATGCAAAGTATTTTTATAACAGTACCGGCTCATGCAGCTGCATACGCAATACAATAGCACTAGGCTTTGCCGTTAACCAGTACTTTGACTATATAGTGCCTGTACTATTCCTATGAATGCGGTTGGCGGCTATTTGGCTTTCTACATTTTTGTGGACTAATTAAGATTTAAGCTTTTCATTTTATGTCCAATCTTGCTCTGCCACTTTCAGAGCGAAACGCTGTAGCGACAATGATATTTCAGATTACCTTGGCTCTTTTGTGCAGATTTTTATGTACGTTATTGTATCGAATCATGAGAAGTGTCTTTTTTTCGCCCTCTAAAATTACTGAATGTTTCTATTCCCATCAGTATATTGATGCCACTTGGTTATGCGGTCTAAATTCGCATTACTCTCAAGTGTTCGGAAGCCTCCAGAAATAACTTAGTGATATATTGAAAATGCGGCGTGTCTCCAAATAGCACCGGATGTCCTTAGAGCCTTCTTCGTCAACTACGGTGACAGTTCAAGTAATAATAGAATGACTCGCAAGAACGATTACACTGAATCATCCAACGCACTAGTGAAATTGGCTTCGCTAAATCATCAACATTGCTTTTATGAGCGCACGATGTCGAGCCACGACAGCTCGTACGTAGTACTTGTGTTAACAAAATTTGCACTAGATGGAACATCATATTGTCTACCCTCAGGCATGAACCCATCTATGCATTATTCAGGTTCAAAGGAACAATATTCTGTACGCCGAATTTGGGTAATCAATATCGTTATTTTTATTGAGCTTCAATAAGCTTGTGAGCAAAAATTCTTGCTAACTGTGCTATGGCATATGGATGTAAGCATTTGTTAAAAGCTGGAAGTATGGTGGTGCTTGCCTCTGGCGCTTACGGTGTGACTCACGCTCCATTTCTAGCGTTCGAAATATCTACGAGAATGAGGGATGCTATCCCTCTCACTTTCGTTCGAGGTTAAGACTAGCGTGCGTGTATGCTGAAGGAACCCTGTCACACGACTCAAAAGCGAACTCCAATGCACTCTAATTTCGGGAAATGCTATGTAGACTACAAAAACTAGGACGTTATTCGTAAGGAGACAGTTGGCGTTTAGAGTGGCTGTCATTCCGCGAGCGTATCATATTTTTTTATTAAATCTTTCACTCGATTCTCAATAATAACGAAATGACTAGAATACATATTCCGAAAATAACGAGCAAAACGTTTTCCGGTATCTTTTTTATATTCTCTTCATTGAGGCAGGATAGTTGGCGCAGTGCCTTGACGCTAAGTTATTGCTCATAGCTTTCTTTAGTTGGTATTCTAATAAGAAGATCACGTTGCCGTATATATTCATTTTTCTGCTAGTCCACCGTCCTTCAGGCTCAGACGCAATCCTGGAAATTAATCACGGCGCCTAGCCCACGAGGCAGAGGGAAACGACTTTCGAAACGGCTTTTGGACGAAGATAGATGTTCGGAACGACAGTAGTGTCGCTTGCATATGTTGCAGAGGTACTCCTTAGTTCCCTTATATGGGACACAGGAAAGTCAATTAATTAGAAAATGATTGAGTAGTGGAACAGGGCTGTCGAAAGATTATTTTTTTCCAACGTCATGCGACTGGAGCTTTCGCGATTGAGTCATAAGCAGGCGTTGCTCCTTCGAAACAAGAAAACAAAAATCACCCTGGTATTGCAAGACCGGTGGGTGCATTGATGTTTTGCTCTACTTTTGCTGCATGCTTATTGACTTCGCAATTCGAGCTTCTTTGTTAATTTTTATGTATTATGTAGTGCACGTATGACATGTAGTGCGACGAAGGGATAACCGGTGCTCATGAAGGGTAACAAATTGGATTCTAAGAGAACACGTAGCAGGGGAAGGCAGAACGTTAGGTTGGCGGGTGAGCTTAAGAAGTTCACAGGAGTCAAGTGGATTTAGCTACCACAGAACCCTGTTAATAGGAGGAGAAATGGAGAGGTCTTCACCCTGAAGTGGGTATAATCTGGATGATGATGGTGATGATGGTGGTGGGGGTGGTGATGATGATGATGATGAGGATGATGATGGTGATGATGATACACTATGCTGCTGCTGGACAGAATTTCTAACTTTGATAACGGCATCTGCAATCCGAATTTCAGTAGTTCTTGGATCCCCATTAAATACTTTTTAGTTCATCGAGGGATCATACAGAGTCCCAGAATTGGAATTATCTGCCATAATGGGCCTTATAAACAATCACTGCACCGCCGAAGTGGCGCAATGGTTAGGGCGCTCGACTGCAGTGCCGAAGGATGCGAGATCAATTCCAGGCCTCAGTGGCTGTTTTTCTTTAGCAGTGGAAAGGAAGGCGCCCGTGTGATGTGCGATGTGAGAGCACTTTAAAAAAAATTGGTCCGAATTACCGGAGCAATCCACTACAGCGTATCTGATAGCCTGAGTACCTTTGATACGTTAAACCCTATTTTAAGAATAACCACGTTTACTTTTTACACAGCTGATATTAACTAGTTCATGCAGTCGTTCTCAAGGCGCGAGTTAGGGTCCTTTAACGGGGCTACAAAAATTTATGCTGACCTTTAATTAGCGCAATATATATACACTGATGAACTTTCAGTGGCAGCAAACTTCTTTGAAGTACAAAAAGCAATCAACTAGGATTTAAGGCCGTTATCACTGGCCGATTTCGCAAACAAATGTTCTACATCGGCGCAGCCTAAAGGCACATGCATTGCTATATATACACTGACTTCCGACGTTCACTCCGTCGGATGCACTGTGATGTGCCTTGGGGGACTGCCGGGTTCTGTGTGATTTTAGGTAGAGGAGATTGAAATGCTAGAGTCGAGGACACGTGGCGTCTTGTCCTGAAAGCGAAGAGAGGTGGAATTTTGAAAAAAAGGAGACGACGCGCAATCAACAAGGTGTAGAGGAGAAAATAAAGAAGATGCGGACAAGACCCCAGTCGGTTCGCTATATGAAATGCCGGGCAGAAAGCCCGAGATTTCTCTATATCTGTATGCACCTGTGATAAGCCACTGCCATCTGGGCTACGCACATCCTGAAAACTCAAGGGTCGCAATGCAACTCCCAACTAAATGTGTCCGCTATTACCCACGCATTAACGTCCACTTTCCAAAGGCCTCCATACAACTTCCAGTAGGATACGCACAGCCAGCCACCTCCAGAAGAATATTAGCGCCACAAACCTATGGCGATTAGTTATTAAAAGACGTAAATTAGTCTCCTAGAAGGCTACTCTTGAACTCGTTTTCACCCCGCGCGAAGTGCAGCGGTCAGCTGCAAATTGCTTTGCCGTTTTTATCCACGCAGATTCCAATAGTTAGGCCACATCACACCTTAGAAGCTTTTATTACGCATTTTTTTAGGTGTATACCTAGAAAGCTAGAAGAAACTAGCAGGAAATATTTACTACATTTTTTTCAGCAATAAAGTTTTGCACGGCGGATAGAAGCAAACATACACACAAGGATTACAGAATTAAAAATTTGCAAATAAAATTTATTTTAACATTCTATACGTTCAGCCTCTTCGGCTCTTTAGAAACACTTCCTAGGATTCAAGCCTCGAACACATCAGTAAACAAATAATGTCCCTTTTCATCTGGTTTACTTTATTAATTTTGCAGGTGTCTTCGGACTTGTGAAGAGCCCGCAAAGCAGCACTGTTTTCTATTATTCGGTGTAGAAGAAAGGTATTTCCACTCAGTGAACCCAATTCTTCGAGACTGAAGAGATAACAAAGTATTCTACTGCCTGCCCGTGTATGTGACACTGCCATTTTATAAGCTGTGGTTGTGCATTATGGCGCAAAAGGTGTTCCTGAGCTAGGCCAATGGCGCTAGAGCCCACAGAGCCACCCTGTTATCTCGCTTTTCTCTGACGTCCAAGGTTACGCATTTGTTTGCCTCTTTTACGCGCATAATTCGTTGACTGATCACTCTCCGACATAATACAAATGGCCGCAGCTGCCGTGATTGAAAGGCTTTCTCGGAGACTGGACCTATTCGCTGACAAAGCAAACTGCGTCGTAGTGGCCCTCCTTCAAAGATTCTACTTTTCTTCGATGGCACAGGTTTTAGCGTTAGTCGTACGGCCAACTCTTCCTTCCGTCATCTTTGCTTGATCACTGATTTCATTCATTCTTTTTTATCACCAAAGGGTGCGCAATCGATCCATCTGCGGTCTTTGGTTATTTTGGCGATGCTCTCTGCCGGAGCGAGTGTTCGATTTGCCGTTGGCTCTTCATCTTTGCTGGTTGTTTAGCACCCTTATTGCATAAGCATTCCCATGCGACTCCAGCAGGGAATCTGAAGCAGCGTATAACACGATCGTTACAAGATAGGGGATAAAATAATATTGCAGATAAAAGTAATTACCACCTAATTGCAAGATAATGTCTTAATTTTATAGTTACTGATAGTATGACTCAATATTTATTAAGTTTCAAGTCCAGCCTCTTTAGACTTTTTGTTCAGTTTATTTATCTATTTTCGTTATTCCAACCTATTTTACTAAGAATTATTTATTTAGTACTTAAGTAGTTGTAATTGATTGTTTTAACAGCTCTTTACTCCTTCTTCACACCACGCCATCACTGGGTACAAGTTATGGCCATTATTATATGAAACACGAGTCATTAGTATTTAATACGTACATTTGGAGTGAACAGTTATTACTTAATTCCAATTCGATAACAGATAATTTGTTGAATTTTGTTTCGATGACGCTTACTTTGTTAGCATTTAGTTAGGGTAAACCTGAATGGCTAAGATTGAAATCCGTAATTGTTAGGTAATTACCCAGCTCTTAGCAAGAATGCTTACGCATACGGTTGCAATCCCTAAGCATTTCTCCAAAGTACTTTCCATTCATATTGCGGAAGATTCGTGGGGCAATCTGTCTTCCATTTTTAGCGGCTTTATGCGTTCTTTGCTTTTAATCGTCACTACTCTATTCACGGTCATACTGTGGCGTCTCCTGTAGGCAGCGCCCGCGTTAGTCACTAAGTGGAATAACACGCTTTTATCTTCTTTATCTTGCTTTCCTGGCCAGTTTAGTTGCGCGTTAATATCACTTTTATTCATTTATTACAAACTTTGGTTTGGACATGTTGAGGCCTAATGTATGCATTAAGGCCACTCTTTCAGCAAAAAGCACTTCACCTTGTCGGCGTGCTGTCGAAGTGTGTAGCCTGTGCATTATAACTACTATGATGACCACGTGCACAGGAAGGCGTCGTTACTGTTATGGCAATACCTGAAGCTACTGCTCAACTTATCAAAGGCGAGCATTCATCGAAGCTCTGTAATAATATTTATTTGTGGCAGGAGTTGATCTGACACTAGATTCAATGCCTGCCGACGTAGTAAGCTGAAGGGATGCCCTGTCTTGAACTTAGTTTAATAGCGAAGTGGGGCAGTGGGGATGAGGCAAAGAAATCCTGTCGTACAAATGCGCAGAGGTCTGTTCCACGTTGCAAATTATTCCTTGCCGACTACGGGTATTACCACTTGGCTTTCAATCGATTGTTGGTTATTTCTGCTAAGAATAGCTTTCTCTTCCCTTAACTCAGCATATTAAGAGCTGTAAAGCGGTATCCGCATCAGTCGATGTTTTTTGTCGATGGGCCGCGCGACAGCGCCACCATCTGTCGTTCCCGCTGGTGCACCCGCACGAAGCAACGAGCTTCGGAAACAGAGCGGCGCCTTTTCTGTGCCGCTGTATTACGGCCACCTTGTTCGATCAAGGGGAGTGTAGGTAATTATTCCAGTACCCGTTTTCAAGACTTCACAGGATGAAAGAATTAATTTAAATTCTGCTGTTGTTATTTATTTCCTTCGTTGAGGTGCATCTTTATTTACACTTCAGGAAGGAGGCCAAAAGTCACGACGCCTGACGTGTGCCTCCCTCCCTGGGGGAAGCAAACTGCATTTGGCACATGTATACAAAACAAGCAAATACAATGTGTGCAGCGGTCATCATGACATCAGTTTCCACAACCACATGAAACAAAATTCATTTTAAAAATAACAATACCTGAACCTAAGGTGTTCTGAATAAATAAGAAAAAAAAACAATAACATGAAACCATCACACGCCACGACTGCTGGTACAGCAATCTACGGTGGACATACAAGAACAAAAAGCTGTACAGTGCATGTCACAGTAAAACACGATTTCTTGAAAAGAAGTAATGATGAGATACAAAATATCTCATTTCAAAGAATACAGCACAATGATGCCAAACTGCACTGCGATGCAGAGACTTGCAAGCAGTTACATTCTCCCTCTATTTTTTTTTGTTAATAAATATATCTAGCCACAAGAGCATTTCTTGTGCTAATTATTTTATGTTATATCCTACGCTTAAGGTTTTATTGAACTGCCTCAATGTGTTCGTACATGTACGGCTCAGACGAAGTGATCGTTTAGAGGGTTTTCGCATAAACCGCTCAAGGAAAACAAACTTCATTCGCTAAAAAAGTCAGAAGGCAGGTTACGTCCCCTCAAACTTAAAACCAAATTTGCGTAAAGCACGAAACATAGGAAAGCAGTACAGGATTGGCGTGGTCCTATTCTTCGTCCTTTACAAGCTTTCTGTTTTTTGATCAAGGAATAATCAACCCTTATCGCAAAAGTCCCCCAACGCATTCTGCGGTTGGCTATCAAGCAAGCTGCTTCGTGACGACGGGCGAAATTTTTAACAAACCTGCAGAACCTGAGCAGCGTGATGCGCACGCGACAGTGTTTTGGCGGTCCTCAGCATATCGCGCGAAGCCTAATCGCGAATTGTAGCCTCATGTGATTACCGCTTAACCTAGTGTCCTGGCTCAAGGTCATTTGCTTTCTCGGTAGTTTTAATTATTTCGCTGCTTCTGATGTTGCCTGATTCGACTTATCATAGATGCACACCGTAGCGCCTGGCGTCAGAATATGTGAACTTCCTCTTAGTGAAACTTCCGCTTTCGAGCATCAAAGTCTTACTTCATAAGACATTTGAGACTTCTCCGACCTTCGATCAAACCTTCCTTACTCTGGAAAGATATTGCTGCGTGAAGGAGTCGAGACCTTTTCTATCCTTCGAGAAATTAGTCCTCGGTACGTTAACCACTGATAAGTACAAGTATTTAAACGCGCGCAGCGGTCTGCTCAGTGAACTGCCCACAGTAGATATAAGCTTGTTCGATAAAATCCTCATCGTACGGATGAGAAGGGCCACTATAGCTTCCTTGCCCGCTCCGAGTTTCACTTACCCGGCACCTCTAAGCTTCTAATTAACGCAGAAATTGAAGCTGATGCCGCCTTCAATCGAGTAGACTTGGTTTGTGGTACATAGAACGAACGAACCATCGCATCATGTTAAGTAAACTGCAAAAACAACATCAATGGCACGAGATAAAAACGTGTGAACCCGCCAGAGTAGCGACGCGATTAGGGGGCTTTACTACTGTGCCCAAGGACACGGAATCGAATCCCGGCCACGGAGGCTGATTTTTTATTCAGGAGAAAACCAAGACGCCTATGTGATTTCTAATGTCAGTGCACGTTAAAGAACTCAAGGAGGTCGAAATTTCCGGAGACATTCACTGCGGTGTTTCTCATATCTTACTCGGTTTGAGATGTTAAACCCTGTAAACCAACCAACATAAAAATATTCGATGCTGGCTCTCGTGCCAATAACATCATATACAAGAATGCGACTGTTAGTTTTTGAAATGAACGCAACTTCCAAGCCCCACTGCGTCACATGTGCACATGCAGTTTCATAGTAATCAGGAGCGCAGTCAAGATAATACTAATTTTCTCATGGCATATCAGAGTACTTAGGCACGTTAACAGTACGCTATTATGTAGAGATGTATGTTATCCACTGCCGACCAGATATTGTCCTGCAGTTGTGAAACAACTGCAATTCATTATCCTTGTAAGCCTGTGCTTATTAGCACATCCAGATATCAATTTGCTTAATCTCCTCCTTCTTTCTGTGCTGAGCTGTTT
Source organism: Amblyomma maculatum (assembly GCF_055883805.1). Taxonomy (NCBI): domain Eukaryota; kingdom Metazoa; phylum Arthropoda; class Arachnida; order Ixodida; family Ixodidae; genus Amblyomma; species Amblyomma maculatum. The sequence continues at coordinate 94,140,537 of NC_139353.1, read as the reverse complement.
GCTGTCAAAGAGGCTCTTTTCTCTCTCTCCGTCACGACCTTACGACCTACAGCCGAAATTGTCATCCGCACTGACGCCCTACAAGCAATCCGTCTGCTCCGACGCGTTAGTCGCAGCCCAGATATCTGCCAAAATATACATCGTCTGGCGGCTCGCATCTCCAAAACCATTGAAATTGAGTGGGTCCCACATGACCTACTCAGTTCTCAAACCTCTGTGGATTGTGCAACCCGCCAGGCGACTCTACCTTCATCAATGACACGCTTCCTCACTATGGATGATGCCACTCTGCTTCTCACAAGGAAGGAGCACCTCCGGCGCCGCACACGTGCTCTTGTCCCACCGTGTGCTTTAACCCTTCCCAACGGTCTTACCCGCGCTTAGGAGGTTGCGCTACGGAGGATCCGGGTAGGGGTTGTCCTCACACCTGCGGTGACACGAACATGGCCGCAATATCGATATTTATATCAACGTCCAGGATGTCCTTTCTGCAAGTCACCACATCACGAGGCAGATATTCACCACTTGTGGGTTTGCCCGACACTGGAGCCGACGAGAATTCGGCAACTGACGGCAGTGGGCCTTTCGCCGAACAACGCATCTTCATACATTGCATGGACTCAAGGGCCTTATCATCGCTCTCTCTCGAACATTATTAGAGCAGCTAACCTTTTTTCTTTCATTTAATACCTCCTTTAATTTTTTTTACATACTCCTTATACCCCTAGGCAAAAAATAACGTTATTAAAAAAAATATATTGTCTTGCGTGTGGGATGCGGCCTAAAGCGTTACAAAAACTGAAAAGGATAAAGCGACAACGTGCTGCTGCGAATCAATTACAAGGAGACACATGTCCACAACGTTCTTTTTTTTTTGTTATAGCACATGTGCCTCTTTTGCCGCATACGTTTTATATAACCACGACAACGGTGTGTTTTTCAGGGACACGAGTGCATTCGGAGAGGTTTGCAGGGAGCACATTCTCGAAAAGACATTGTGTCCAGAAAACGACGGCTCTGCAAGTTTGCAGCTGCTGTTTTTCAGTAGGCGTGCATATACTTCTTGCGGAACAAGCTGAATGCGCACAACTACATGCAACATTTTGCCGCCCAGAAGAGTGCCCGAACGAACTACAATAGAGGCATTGTTTCCAAGCAGACTCACGCATAACGCCTCCAATAAGCAGCTGTCAGAACCATAACCCGCTAACGGTTTGCAAAGCCAGTCCGTTGGAACCGAATGCTGCTGTCAACTGCACAACCTGTTCGCAGATTAAGGTGCTCGTAGCAGATTTCTATTCATCATTTCGATTTCCATTTGCATGACTTCAAAAACTTTATCTTACCGTACCATGTGTCGGTCTGTTACGACTTCTCCGGCGCTCTGTCGCTGCGAGTGCTTAATCAGTTGTATTAGTGGTAGCAGCAGTGCGGTTAGTGTCCATTGAAGCTTTCGAAATGATTTACTTGTTTGCGGACCACGCAAATAGCAGATTAAGTACCAAGCTCTCCTTTTACCAAGTTTTTACCATAGTTGCATCGCCACCGCCATTGACGTAACCGGTGATGAGATCGCCGGTGATCGGGTAACCTAGGGAGTCATTCCGCTACTGTTGACAGGTGGCCAACCTATGACGGCAACTTTTGCTTGGGCCTCCGGCACCTCATCCAGAACAAATACGTATTGTATAGTCGGGTGAATGACATAATTCAAGTCTTGAAGGACCCTTCATCTCTATCGCGTCGTACACATAAAGGCGAAGCTCAAGTGTACGCGCGAATAAGAGCTTGTGGGGCGAATTGGTTCATTATACCTTGAGCAGCGGCGCAACAATGACAACACAAAGACAGAAACACAACAGCGGCGCACACTACCAACTGTAATGAAAGCAACGAAAAGACGAACTTCCTAGCTTTTTCACCACCCAAGCACAACCATTTCCTCTACACCCAAGCACATCGCTACAATGTAGAGGTGAAAGTTGTGTTTGGGTATGAAAAGGAGGTTCGGCTTTCCGTTGTTTGTATTACAGTTAGTTAAACACCCATATGTATCATAATGCACCAGTCCTTGACCACAAGTATTTAGTATCTACAATGCATCCAGGCCAATACCTAGCCGTAAGTATGTGCAATTTTGTCTTAGGTCCTCATCATCACCAGTTGGTAGTGAGCGCCGCTGTTGGGTTTCTGTCTTAGTGTGATCCTCGTTGTGCCGCTGTTTCGTGTGCACGTGAAAGATGTCGTATGTGGCCACCTTGTTAGGAATGTGAAAAGGTCCTGATGGAATGGCGGAGTGGTTTGGACGATCGGGTACGGAGCGGAAGGATGCGGGATCGAATCTCGGCGGCGGCGGCCGCTTTTCTATGGAAGCGAAAAACAAGGCGCCCGTGTGCTGAGCGATGTCAGTGCATGTCAAATAACACAAAGTGGTCAACATTTCCGGAGCACTCCACAGCGATGTTTCACATAGCCTGAGTCGCTTCGGGATGTTCACCCTCGTAAACCAAACCAGGTAAAAAAGGTCAACGAGACTCTCATTGGGCAACATTGCTTGGTCATGTGAAAAACTGATATCTCGAATAGTTTGTGAGTGGTAACTTAGGATTCTTATTGTAGTAGTAGTAAAATACTTCATTGAGGCACAACACAGACGCCTAATACATCGATGGCCTGCTGGAGGAGCAGGCGCTCTTCTGTTAAACGGCCGCTCGAAATAATTGGCTTACACAGCTTCTCGGGCACTCGTAGAGACGAAGGAGCAGCGGAAGTGGGCCCATATAATCGCAAGGGTCTGGCTGCAGTACTGATCAAACTATTTGGTATAGGAGGTGCTAAGTCGGGCAGCAGCTTAATGACAGTGGCTGTCTGCATCTCTCCTACTGCACTTACCAGAGACCTCGTAGAATTCGTGCACCACTCATCAACCGTACAAAGATGCACACTATTACTGGTAATGGGTGACTTCAATCTGGATATAAAGGGAAACAAGACATTAATACCAGTTGTGCAGAAAATTTCCCTTCCTTCCACTCGTAACTTTTCTCACTTGCGCGATGAACGTGTCAAACATATGTATAAAGCTCGTCTTTCCGAACCAGATATTTGTGCCGCAAGTGCAACGCTGATCCTTCATTTTCCTCAACAGCAAACTTACTTCTTTCATCTCAGTAAAGGACTGGGCATGGACTGAAATTCTAAGAATGAGTATTTGCAGTATTGAAAGTGTACTCCTGCTTGAATTCTTTTATTGCTCTCAAAAATCCTTTCCGTGGGTATACAGCAAAATCAAAATATGCAAAGTGCAGCGGGCCAGTTATTGTAATCATCGTAATAGCCGGTGTCATTTCTTGGTACATGAGCAATGGATGAACCCAGACATTCTGATATTTACTTGCGGCTGGTCTACGTGCGGTGTCATGAGCACGTACCGGTTCAGACAAGTGAACGGAGCACGCTATTTGCTCCTAAAATTTTTTACGTGCTGCATAATTAAAACTGGAAGTTGTGGTATATGACAACCTGTAGCAGACGCCAGTGTGCTTTTACTTGAACGAATAATGTTTCCTTATCTTTACTGCATAAGGCGTCGCTTTAATTTCAAAGACAAAACGTGCTCCGTTTACTTATCTCCACACCTGCACTACCGGTTTTCATCCCACATCGCGTAAACTTGCTCTGACCTCTCATCTAAGTGGCGTATCGTGAGCATGGGATTATGTGCTTCCTTTCTCTTCCCGTTATTGGCCGTACTAGCTCTGGATCGTTTGCCTTTTATATGTCCTTATTACACCTGCTTCATAGACAGAGAAAAGCCGTTCGTATGTGTGCACCCCTTCTTATTCTACGCAATTTGGAACTTTATGATCGAGAACCATAATTAGTAGCATAGCACAATGTTGTTTAATTTCTTTCAGGATTTTCTAGTGCCACGTTCCTCTCGAATTTCTTGGGCTTCACACCATTGACGTTGAAGTCGTAATATAGATTTTCGATGGAGTGCGATCAAAGGCTCAAATGAAGGACGACGAATATCACGATGCTTTTGTAGAGGCATTTCGGTGTGTACCACGCGGCCCATTCGAAAAAAACTTAGTATGTGCGAAAGTGTACGACCTTACGCTCGGCGTCTGCACACTTTACCGAAGTCGTATCCTCCACAACGGCCGAAAGTGTTGCTATTGAGGAGGTTTTACGAAAGCTAGGATATTGTCCGGCTCAACCTGTTGTCATCCTAACAGATTCAATCTCTGCCCTTCTAAGATTAGAGCGCGGTTTTCTGACTGATGCCTTGTCTATAAGCTCTCTACGCTTTCTGTCAAACATTGAAGCGCCACAGAGACAACACACAGACAAGATAGGACAGGACTTGCGCTAGTCCAAGTCCTGTCCAAGCGCAAGTCCTGTCCAATCTTGTCTGTGTGTTGTCTCCGTGGCGCTTCAATTTTTTACAGCTATGCACCAACCTGCCCCGCTAAGTGTCTTACTCTCTACGCTTTATGTAGAATCTGCACAGCAGGGGCTTTACTTTACACCAATGGGTGCTCTCACACATAGGTGTCAGAGGCAACAAGGTGGCAGACAGTCTCGCCCATAAAGCACTGTCAGGTGCTTCCACAAACAAGTCCCTCAATATAAAAAAGAGTCTTCAAGAAACGGTACTCAAACATTTTAGTACCTTGTGGAGTGCGCCCCACAAGCCATGTGTGACCAAAGGACTCAGAAGACATCAGGCCAATCTACTACATCGAATTCGCACGGGCTCTGCTCGTACTCCTGCCTGGGTGCATAAGACGGACATGGCATCGTCTTCGCTATGTTCTATGCGCGGTGTTTGTGGAGATATAGAAAATTATATTATGTGCTGTCCGGAGTGCAACGCGGAAAGGTGTGTGATGCTCGCTTCCTTCAAGAAGACAGGGGCCCTTCATGGGGCACTTCAAGACATTGTCTACCCAAGTGGAAACTAGACATGCAGGAGGAAGGCTTCAAGCCTTTTTTTTTTAATTTTTGCACGACACTGATATCGGCTCTAGATGGTGATATATAGAATGGACTATGTTCTACTGTGAGTAAATATGTGTGTAGATGGTAGCTTCTGGAGTAGGCTATTTTATACTGTGCGTTAATGTGTGTTAGATGGTGGCAGCTGGAATGGACTGTGTTCTAGTGTGAGTGAATGTGTACATAGATCGTGACTTCTTGGGTGAACTATGTTATACAGTGAGGAAATGTGTGCATAGATCGTTGCTACTGGAGCGGAATATGTGCTGTCGTAAGTGGCTGTGCGCATAGTGGGGCAGACTTCACAGATACTAGGTTTCTTCTAACACATAAGTGACACTACGGCGGAGCAATTGCTGGCAGAATAAGCAAGGCGGATCCCACCAGTAGCATACAACAACCTAACTCAACTCAACTCAACTTGGCCGCTTACAAACCTTCTCGTGGAGAGATCCACTCTCATTAATGCTAGAGCAAAGAAACACCAGTAAATATTGCTTAGAATGAAGAATTACTTTTAGGTCATCCTTTAGTCTGGCACTGTTACCGAGGGTACTGAACTTGAAAATAGCAGTAAACAAAACGAATTTTAACGCACGCGCCGTTCACCTCTGATATTATTCATTGTGAATTAAGTGCGATTTATCGTATGAAATGTTTTGCTGCCCTAACGAAGTGAAGTATTTATCTTTCAGAAAAATCATTTTCAGCTCACAAGTATCTCACGTAATCTGTCCGCGGTTCATTTGTACTCTAGGGGGCTTTGCTTAGCTGCAGATTTTCGCTTCTTTTCTCACTGCGAATCCGGCACCAGGATATAGCAATGACTCAAACTGCCCAGCCGCACATACTTCCTCAAAAGGGCATCATCATCATCATCATCATCATCATTATCATCACCCTGGCTATATGCACTGCATGGAAAAGGCCTCTCCCATATTTCTCCAATTAACCCGGTCCTGTGCTAGCTGCATCCACTTGACCCCTGGAAATTTCTTAACCTCATCCGCTCACCTAACTTTCTGTCACGCCCTGCTACGCTTTCCTTCCCTTGGATTCCAGTTTGTTACCCTAAGCGATCATCGGCTATCCTTTCTTCGCGTTACATGTCCTGCCCATGCCCATTTCTTCTTCTTGATTTCCACTGGAATGTCAGTAACTTGAGTTATTTCTGTGACCCACTCGGCACGCTTCCTGTCTCTTAATGTTACCCCTACCATTTTTCGTTCCATAGCCCTCTGCGTTGTCCTCAACCTAAGTAGAAACCTCTTGGTTAGCCTCCACGTTTCAGCCCCATAGGTGAGTACAGGTAAGATGCAACTGTTGTATACTTTCCTCTTGAGCGATACCGGTAAGCTGCTATTCATGATCTGCGAGTGCTTGCCAAATGTGCTCCATCTCAATCTTATTCTCCTTGTTATTTCCCTTTCATGTCCCTTTAGGTTACTACCTGTCCTTAGTAGACATATTCGCCTACTACCTCCAGTGCTTCGGTATCTAACGTAAACTGCTTTTCCTTCCCTTGGCTATTGAACATTACATTATTCTTCTGCATATTGATTTTGAAGCCGACCTTTATAGTTTTTCTGTCTAGGTCATTAATCATTCTTTGCAATTAATCCACTGAATTATTTAGCGAAGCAATGTCAGCAAATCGCAGATTTCTGAGATATTCTCCATTCACCCTTATTCCTAACTGCTCCAATTTGAAGTCGCTGAATACTTCTGATAAGCAAGCTGTGATTATTACTGGGGAGATCGTGTCTCCTTGCCTAACACCTTTCTTTATAGAAATTTTGTTACTTTCTTTATGCAGAGCTATGGTTGCTGGGCACTCCCTATATATATGTTCCACCAAATTCACGTACGGCTCCTCTACATCCTGATTTTGCAATGCCTGCATCACTGCCGAGGTTTCTAATGAGTCAAATGCTTTTCCGTAATTAATGAATGTTATGTATAAGGGCTGGTTATATTCGGAGCATTTTCTATCACCTGGTGGATGGTATGAATATGATAGATAGTACTGTTTCCGAAAACCTGCTTGATTCTTTGCTTGATTGCAGTCTAAAGTTGTCCTGATTCTATCAGCGATTACTTTGGCAAATACGTTATACATAACAAACAGTAAGCTGTCTGGACAGTAATTTTTCAAGTCCTTAGCGTCCTGTTTCTCATACATTAGGATAATGTACGCGTTCTTCCATGGTTCTGGTACCATCGATGACACGATGCTCTGCGTATACAGGGTGGCCAGTTTTTCTAGTATGATATCCCCCCCGTCGTTCAATAAATCTACAGTGACCTTATCCTCTCTGCGTTCCCCCTTTTCATAGCTTTAATGCTTTCTTAACTTCGTCCTTCGTCACTGGAGGAACGTCTGACTGCATTTCCCTACCGCCAACGTCATTATTGCCCTGACTTTTTTGGCTACTGTAGAGACCAGTATAGAACTTCTCGATTACTTTGACTATCTTGTCCATATTCGCGAAGACATTGCTCACCTTGTCCCTTAGCGCATACATCTGATTTTTGCCTATGCCCAATTTCTTCTTCTACTCTTTAAGACTTCAATGTTTATTTACAGCATGCTCAATTTTCTCCATGTTATACTTCCTTATATCGGCCACTTTGCGCTTGTTGATTAGCTTTGATGTCTCGGCCAATTCCATCTGGTCTGCTGGATTGGACACTTTCAAACTCTGGCGTTTCTTAATCAAATCTTTCATCTCCTTAGACAGTTTACCGGTATCCTTTCTAACCATCCTACCGCCTACTTCTACAGCACACTCAGTAATGATATCTCTAAAAATTGCGTCTAGGCTAATGTCGTCATCCTCGGTTAGAGCTAAATATTTATTCTGTACCGAGATCCTGAACTCTTCTGCTCTCCCCCTCGCCGCTAATTCGTTGATCAACTTCTTTATTACTAATCTGCTTTGTTCCCTTTTAAAACGTAGACTAATTCGAGACCTTACCATCCTGTGGTCCCTGCATCGCATCTTCCCAATTACCTCTTCGTCCGGCACAATGTCGAGGTTAGAACACATTATGAAGTTCATTTCATTGTTAGTCTCCACGTTAGGGCTTTTCCATGGCGACTCCCGGTTCTGCTGTTTGCTGAAGAAGGCGTTCATGATTCTTGAGTTGTTGCATTCTGCAAATTGGGCTAGTAACTTCCCCCTACTATTCCCAGAACCAATGCCGTAATCTCCTACTGCCTGGCCTGCTGCCTGCTTTTTCCTTACCTTGCATCATCCCTTCATTTATTTGTTTTCATTGAGCTTACTGCAGATATTAAGCCATGCAGAGAGCGACGAATTCCATCATACCAGCCTGTCATCAAAAGCACGCAGACTAACTATGGCATTCCGCAAAAGAGATGTACTGAGAGACGTACAGGAAAGGAGCGAAAATTTCTCTTGCGTGTGTAAGGCGTCGTGGAAAACGTCTGCTCGGTCCTTTGCAATGGTATGACAGGCTGGCCGCCCAACCTACGGAGCCATCAAAGCTGTAGCGGGAAATTTTCATACGAGTCTTTTAGTGAGCACAATTATTTCCACCGGAATGCCATCCACTAATTGCCGTGTGGTGGGCAGAGTAACCCGACACTATGCGATGACGCAGTCAACGACCAAAGCAAGGGGGATGACGCGCGTTAGTCGCAGTCCTTCGCCCTCTACTTTGCGCCAACAGTTCTGCGCAAAATGTGCTCACGATAAGGACGCGTCAGCGAAGCAAGGCTATTTCCGAGCACCTCAAGGCCCCGCCTAGTTTGGGTCGCCTTTATGCGTCTTTGTTAAAATATTTTCAATTACCATAAACAAATTACTATTACCAATTGATGAGCATCTACAAATAGTTTTACAAGATGGTAGGAGCCGGTCATTGTTTTCTGAGACTCCTTATGGTGCGAGTGTCAGACAGGACAACCACAAATACTAAAAGAAAGACGTTTACGTTGGTATTAAGGGCGTTTTTCTATTTCTTCAATATTTCATTCTTCCACAACTAATTAGTTAGGTGGTGTGCGAAATGAGCATGCGAGTAAGCTTTATTTATGAATAATAATTCGCAATATTATTGTATTGTTAAAAATATCTTATTAAAACACTTGCTTTTTTTAACTGTTTACAGATAGTTACTAGTGGGCTATACATCAGTGCGGCCTGTGCAGCTGGATTGCAGAGCAAAGCGGTCATTGTGTGCATTGTACAGCCGAATATTCGAGCACTAAGTAACCTAACTTACCTTACAGTTTTTAATTTTGGACAAATGATATATTTAAATAAGAAAGCCGTCAACGGAAAAGCTGAGTATAGCTTTAAGTTTTCTTTATCGGCAACGCAGTTCGATATATTTAAGTTAAAAATATGCATTTCCTAGCTCGCAAAGTTGGCTTCCTGCAAAGCGCATTTTAACATGGCGTCGCTTTATCTATATGGTGCCGTATAAGCAGTGAGCGTTATTTCCGCGACAGTAGCACACTCAGCGACGCAGTTTTGAAAATGTGTATTGCGGGAAACCAGCTAAGTTGCTTTTTTTCTTGACGGTAAATATTTCCGTCTGCATGGATGATAAAGGAAATTTAAAAGCTGGACTCAGCTTTTATTTTGATGGCCTTTATTTCCTTAATGTATTGTTGGCAAGACAAAAATGCAAAGGATATAATTAAAGTTAGAATTAATTTCAGAATTAGTGAGATCTATCCTGTACATAATGTCCGCCTTGCTGTACAATCCACCTGTGTTCTGAATTGGCAGCGCCCTTTGGCCAATTTTGAAAAGGTCTCCTGCGCAGATTGTGCTGACGTATCTCTCACAGCGTTGGATATAACGGCGTAAAAACGCCTAAAAACACACGGTATATTTACAACTAATAATAAATGTTATATCAAAACTAATTAATTATAATAAATAAATCAGCGTGTCGCTCAGGCAGTAACCGGAGTCCGAGCTCAGTATTCTTGATATGTACCTCTCTAAACAAGGAAGAGTCTTCCATGACCTTTATTATGTTGAGCGTTCACTCCACGTTGCCTCGGCTGCTGCCCGCTTGAGTGAGCAGAACTCAGCATTGCGTGAGTAAAAAACAAAACAAAATGTTCTTCCCATGTCCAGGTTTTTACATACAGAAAGAGCTGCCAAGCTGCTCATGTGCAAGAATGTTTAGCAAACAGGCGCCTTACGTCCGGACTAATTACGCATCTGTCCTTTGTAATCACTTACAATATCCAGCCTGGACAAAACACATCCAGAACGCCGTGTGCAAATTACCTAAAAATGTCTTCAACTACGATGACGGCCTCATGCAAACCTTTTTTCAGTCAATGTTATATATCCTCACATATTGGATCAGCAAAGGCCACGGAAACTAAGTACGCGGGACAGCGCTGGTCGCAGGGAAAGCCCGAACACGGAACAGCCCTTGAGTGCAGCGGTCAGATATGTTAATTAGCACCAACTGACCCAAATGGTATTAATGTTATATTCTTCTTCCTTTAATATTTCCGTTTTCTTGTGTCACATCCACCTTGACCTGTCGTCCATCTTCCTTCCTCAGTGACCAAATTTGCACAGCGTAAGCATAACGTGCAAAGCGGTGCCAATGCCAAATACTGTCATTTACATCGAAGTGGAGTATCTGCTTGTTATCGAGACGAGCTCTGCAATGTGGAATAAGCCCACTGCGATGCATTGTGGTGTCCGACATGGGCGGACGTGTACGATGTGGTAGGTTAAGAATGCCCGTATGCAATATAGACCGCATCTGTGCAGAGACAAGTGCATGCTTTCACTGAATATTCGAATACTGCGCCAAATTTATTCTCTACCAGTGGTGTATTTTATGGTTTACCGTTACAACGACTGTCCTCAGCTAAGTAACCCAGTCTTGCTCTTATCACCTCTTCCCTGAGCAGGCCATTGAAAAACATTTGTTTTTAATTTACTTCATTTTATATCACCGATATCATTCAAATGTAAGAAATTGTCTTTGCAATGGCTTCTGCAGTCGGTTCTTTATATATTATCTGAGCGCGGCGCTCATGAAGCACTCAAATTAAACAGTTGGATTGTTACACAGAGCAAACTATCATTATTTTCGATGTGTTATTTGATCAAATTGTGGCATCCTGAAAAGCTACCTTGGCGCACACTCTTACGAATATAATGAACCAGCGAAGAAAAACAATTTAGGGGTATACGAAACGGTAAAACAACTTCGAGTAAGCAAATACAGCATCTTTACAGGCAGTCGACCGCATTGATTAAATATATTTCACTATGAGCTTCTCAATCGAGCAAGACATAAAGAAATTTCCGCCTATTTTATTTTTTTTTTATTATTATGTACGTGAACTGCGATTCTGCAATATTTTTTAAAGGGAGCCTTTCTGAGACACGGTACTCAAGCACGGCTGGAGGTAATTGCGGTTTAGGGTGTCTGAAATAAAACTTTTATGTCCCGGGCAAGACGCGAGCTTTTCCAGATAGCAGCAATGAGGCATAATCTCGACGTAAAAACAAAATATTAAAAAAATATAAACGAGTAGAGACGCCGTCTCGTGTTGCAGCGCATACGTTTTGAGGACACCGGCATGTATAAGTCCTTGAAGTAAACAGAGATAACTGTGGTCTCGCTAACGACCTTTCGGAAATATAGTATTTTAGAGATGAGGAAATTATGAAGGGACTGTATGCGAGCGTTATGATAGAAATTTAATCCCGTCGTAAAGGAGTGCTCGACCGCTATATCACTCCAGCCGAGTACTAGAAACCCAGGCGAAAGGTCATAACGGCAGAACGCGTGTGTGCTATCGTACTAGCTGTGCTCTTCAGCTCCAACTTTGAATATATGTAAGCAAACGCAAACTACCACTTTATTTTCGAAAACACTTTAGTCTATTATGGTGAAACGTTTCCCGACGGGACCACTCACACAATATTTGAGCTACAAGGGGCCAGTGATTATTTAAATCGCGTCCCGAGATTTAAATAATCACTGGCCACTTGCAGCTCCAATCCCGAGATTTTAAAAAATGCAAAAAAAAAAGCGCTTGACAAGTTGAAAGTATCGCAGTGTCATTTTTGCAGTAGTTGTTCTAAGCTTAGTTTCCCTCTCTCGGGTGATCATACACAAGATTTACAAGGTATCTTTTAACGGCTGATTTTTACCGCGCATTTATATGTGGTGAGTTTATTCTGACACCTCGTTTCGGAAAACATTCTATAGAAGGCCACTCCTCATAGTGCTGTAGGTGTCATGGTGGGCCAGTTAATGTCATGACAATAAAAAGGTGCGAATATATACTACGTTTCATCACGTTCCAAGAGGGGTAGTTTCAAGCTCCATCATTTGCCTCGATCTTCTCCCATACCTGTCTACAGAGCGCTCTGTACAAGGCCCTTGCGAGCTAGCATAATGGCTTTATTTTACGACACACGCGACACGATGTTGATGGCACGTCACGCAGGCGTGTCCTGCTAGACATAACACCCGCTGTATGTACCAGGAGGGCCAGATTTTAAGCGATACCGCTTAAGCTTACAGCTCGTGCACGTCGCAAATTTTGCCGCTACGTTGCATCGCTTAAAATATGCCGGCGAAAATGCGCGCACGTCGTTTTGTCTCAAACTTATATGGCTCTACTGTTTTTAACGCGGTGTCCATGGTGGAGTGAAGCCATTTTGTTGCCCATTTAGCATCTGTCTAGTAGTCACGTTGAATACAATTTTGCGACAGCAGGTCCAACAGATGAAAAATGCACCTCCAATTTTATGCTATTAATTGTAATTGTAGGGGTTGACTAATAATATAGGCAGATGCTGCAGGTACTGCGTCCTTTTGTTTTCGCAAGCGCGAAGCCAATTAGAGACGTTTAACCCTTTACCAAACTCCGTCCCACTCTCTCAATGCCAAACCATCAAGCTTTTGAACTAATTGACGGATTGAAGTGAATTCAACCAAGTGTCGTAACAGTTCGCTCTTCCGGAGAGGCATCGTTGCTGGAACTTGACATAGCGGAAACAATCGCACGCTCTGGCGTTTCGGATAGACATCGTTGCTGGGACCTGACATAGTGGAAACAATCGCCAAATGATCCGGATAAACCCGCACGCTCTGGCGTCATCTCTTGGCCGGTGCCTAAACGTCTTCCAAGTTCTTTCTTACTCCGAATTTAAGCACTAGCGCTAACTCGCTGTTGCAAAATTGCTCAGTATCGAACGGTCACCGTTTTAAAGACGTCGAGCCAGTTTATTCATAAGCAAAGTGTAGCAATGGAAAGTGAAAACGACATTTAGTGAAAATATTGCGCCATTTTTGCCCACAGTTATACTTCACAATGTATGACTCTTCTACACATTAAGACTGGCTAATAAATAAAATGCGCATTTATTCCTGAAATATCTATGCTTAAACAGTGAACATTTTTTTTTGCTACTCGCCACTTGAATAAAACACGTAACGTTAAGAAATAAAAGGAAACTATGAATACTTGTTGAATGAGAATTGCTGTATAGCATACCCTATCAATTACTCAGCTAGCTTTAACGCGATTCCACTTTACTTAGGGAGACGACGGGCTATAGGCTGACAGCAGTATTTCATTCTTGGACATTTTACAGCTTGCAAAAGGCCTATTTGCAGTTCGGTTAGTATTTGTACGCTTCGAACGCTCTAATGCATTGATAGAAATCAGCTTCAAACAGTCCTCAGTTTTCCTTCAGGCGATGGCTCGAAGCTGCAGACTTATGGGGTCTCCTTTAATTGGCGCCATCTCGGCTGCCGTGCTTTGTCACAGTGAAGAGCGAATGTTATTTTAGTTGCGAACGTGTTTCGCTTCTACGACAGCAGATTCGCTTACTTTTAAGCATTTTCGTACTTTTTCGGGTTGGCAGCTCTTCCTCAAAAGGTAGCTGGGTCATTGCTGAAGTACGTTAAGGCCGCCTTTATAATCAGAAGTTTAAGAGTTCGACTTCCTATTGAACAAAAGCAGTTTTGATTGTCAGCCGATTGCTCGCGGACCATATTTAACCGAGAAAGAGACGGGGATATCGGTTACCAGTTCGATGACAATTTGGATACACCATGCACAACCGCCCTTATCAAAAGCATGCTACTTTTATCTTCTTAGTAACCTGTAGGCAGACGGTTTTGCTTAAGCAGAAATAAAGAGCATTAAGCAACAGGTGAAAAACACATAAGGTAAACATTCGATAAACTCGATGGAAAAGAAACAAAGTGTGGAATTATACCGAAAGTGGAAAATGCAGGTCAGAAAGGAAGCTTTCTTTGATAACTCAAGAGGCAGTGTCCTACTTTTTGAAGCTAGATCAGGGTGCCTTAGAACACGGAGCTACAAAAAGAAATTTAACAATGAAGATGGCACATGTGCTTTATGTGGTAACTCCGGTGAAACAATTTACCATATTATACTCGAATGTAATGGTATTCATCCGGAAGTTGATGCAAGTGCAGTCACTGTTCCTGAAGCTCTGTGGTTTAGAGATACGAGTGGCCGGGTGAATAAACCGGCGGTGGAAGCTAGCAAACAAGGACTGAAAGATGGGTGGCTTAAAAGCAGAGAAATAATGCTGCAGCAGGACTTGGTGACATAATGTTGGTAATGTAGAAACAAAAATTTAATAAATAGAATGATGGTGTAGTTAACCAATCTGAAACAAGAATTAAAATATAGGGAGAGAAATTAGCATGATAGCTACTGCTACCACCCCGTTTCAAAGGGGATGCTCCTATATTCCATCCATCCATCCACGTCGTGAGAGTCAGTGAAGCTTTATGATTTGTCCTTCTGGCTCACCATATTTCTATACACAGGCCCAGCAGGGACCTTAACTAGGAGTATGATCCCATGGTTTAGACAACAAATGGCAGATATGATCGGAATGAAGAGAAGATTTGTGATATGAGCGCACCCAACTACAGCACGCACCTATAATTACAGCCGTAAAGCTGGAAAGGAAGCTGTGAAAGCTAAAAGGCTTTCTTTTGTATCGGTAGTGGGCAGCTCGGTTTAGGCGGGTAATTACTACCTTATTTCAGATCTACTTTACTTAGTGCAACTCCACATTACATGGCACCAAAACCTTAATTTCTCAGTGAACACCCAGAGTTCGATTCCGAAGACCGGGTCAGAAGGTCGTTATAGCCTCCAGCATACCATTTTAGAACTTTTCCTAAGCGTATATGGCAGAGTGCATTGTGTCCACTGGTAGATTATGGGCACACATTTTTCACTTTTCGGAGCACAGTTCTTATAGTGTGATGCTTCTTGCTGTTTAATAATAAACATTGTAATAAGATACCGTTCTCTATCTTGCTTTCCCCTCAAAAAAATATTTTCTCGATGACCTCCCGTACGTTTAAGCTCTAGTGGGAAGGTCCTTTCATGGTATTCATATTGCTGCAATTCTATTACATCCGTTTTTTCTGTTGTTGGTGTTGAAATCACTGGAAATAAATATATAAATAAATGTCAAATCTTTCACGACAATTGGGTCGCTTCGAGTGCGACAATGTGAACGTTCATTACACTACCTAGTTCATATGACGGCACATGACATCTGAAATATTGCTAATGACTTAAACTACATTTGTTTTCCTGTGCGTGCATTTGTATTAAGCTTAGATGTTGGTAAAGTAGTTTAATTTCCTCATTTTCCTCAGGTCATTTTCATAGCAAAATGTAGGCCAATCCACTTTTTAAAAGTCTGCAAATAGCACATCGGCAAGTAAAAATGCGTCAGAACTCCAATATTAAACGCTTCCTTTCATTAGCTTCGCGGAGTTGATTATAGCGGAAGTAACGAAATGCTTCCGGAAGCTACAGAAGTTTCGCAATATCTTTATAAACAAAGTTATCGAAGTTTGTTCGACGACGCTACTATTCCCGTCTTGGTTGAGTAAAACTAGTTTTTAAAATATTTAAAGGTCTGCTTCTATTTGGACCAGACTCTGCATTTTTTCGATATTCTTCAACTCAGAAGCATCGGGGTGTAGTGCGCACAATGACAAAGTTAATCGCAGGCATTTAGAGGGGATCCGCTCTTGTTTGAAAACAAATGTCTGCCTCTGGAAGCTTTCAAAAACACTCGGCTTTTTCGGGCCGTCGTTGCGGTGCCCTGAACATTCGTCAGGAAATTTAGCGAACTGCTAACACAAGCTGTCTGCCTGTCAACCGTTTAATAGACTTTGAGAAAACGCCGGCCCAATTTGTGATTCGGGAACTGGAAGAATGAGTTCTTTGAAACAAACAGGACACGCACAAAATGAGACAGTGTTTTAGACGTTGAAGCTAATTAGTTCTTCTCGGGGCCATGATGGAGAGAATAAATGAAGGCTCTTTGTCGAAGGGCGGAGACTTCAGGTGGAAGGTTTACAAGCACATGTCTCTCAATGACGGACACAGGGAGCGAGAACTAATACAACTCAAAAAACAGAGCTGTGACATTTGGAAGTACAGATTCCGGCTTTATGCAAAACGCTGCAGATGTTAATGAGGCCACGACCATGGGCGAAAACGCTTCCACGGCAGTGGCATCAGGGCGAACCAGGTTGTCGTTAAAGATTCTGAAAGAAGGCGGGGGAGAGCGAGAATGCGCATAAAAACAATATCGATTGCCCCCAACTCGCGTAAACTAGAAGTAGGCTGTATGCTAGCTAAAGTTAATTTTAACTGCATATTATATACTGAAAATTGCTGCCTAATACGCTGTGCACTGAAGCGTTACTGAGATCAGGCGTCTTTATTGTGGGAACTGAGCCCGCAATATCTTAAAACAGATATTGCACACAGTTTTCTATCAAATCAATGTGGCGGCTGCACCTGCTAGATGTATCAGGCGTGGACAATGTTGTCAAAGATCAGTCGCGATAAACAACCTATGTGCGGATCATTTTCCCTGCATACTTTTTTTCACATACCCGAAAAATTATTCGTTTCTCTCATAGGTCTTGGGTTTCAACCGTAATTTTCACAAACCAAAATGTCCTCAAAATGTTCTGCGTGGAATGCGAATGTTACAACCTTTCATAAGCATATATGGCAGATTTTATTTTGTCCACTGACAAATAATTGGCATATCTTTTTCACATTTTAGTGCACATTTATTAGAGTGTGATATCGCTTGTTATCTAGTGATAAAGATTGTTTGTAATCAAATAAACGCTTTTCTCGCTGGTTTTAACAAACAAAAATTTCCTCAGAATCTACCATTTCATTTCATATCAGTTTATTTTAGACATTTACAATGGCTGAGGAGAAAGAAAAAAAAGCCGCGCACGGGGCTTGACAAAGCTCCCATCTCCCGCTGTGGTTCGACGCGGCAATAGCGAATAACAGCAAAAACACAAACAAGAGCAGACATGGAATAACAATACATAGAACATTTTCCGATGGAACACAGTATAGTTTCTGCACAGTTACACACAAATTCACAAAGATAGCAGCTTCATCTCGAGTGGTTACTTAGCATTTCGTACCGTCTCATTCTCTTCATTGATATGTAGGAACATATTTCTTATACTGGTATATGAAACTGAGTGAATGAATTGATTTCTGAAAGCATATCGGTTTAGGAATGACGGTAACATATATCTATTGTTTGGAGTCCGTAGTCTGTGCGGGGGAAAGTACACACCAGTATTCATAATGTCTTGTATTGTGGAGCACACTATTTTCCCGTAGATTAGCAAGGTCAGTTAGAAATGTAATTTTACTACGTGCCTAAGATTTATATAGCTTAATCACACGATATTGATGGATGACCCTTACATTCATAATGCGGTATTTTGAAAACAAGGAATTTGTATGTGCTGAATATGAAGCACCTGCTATTGCTCTCACTGCAATTTTTTGCAATACTGAAATGTTCTGAATATTAGTTTGCGTCGTTGTACCCCATACCAGACGACAGTATTTGACACGAGATTCAAACTGAGCAAGTTTCGTCCTAGTAGGCAACATCCACTTCAACCTTCTAAGTACGCCGACAATCCTAGCCAGTTTAACCTCCAGCTGCTCGATGTGAACATTCCATAACATGAAATCATTAGAGTAAACGCCAAGTGTTTTTACAATATTAGCTATTTCTATTGTATTACCACCGAAGACTAAATCTACGTCTACCACCCATTTCACATTTTTTGCTCTAAAATGTATCGCCTTTGTTTTGTGCGAGTTTATCAGCAAGGCATTTCTTTCAGACCGGGAGTTAAGTTTACCCAACATGCTATTGGCCCTCTTGAAGATATCATTGGCGTTGTTCCCTGATAGAAACACAGTAGTATCGTCAGCATAAATTACATGTTCTGCTTCGGAATAAATCTGCACTAAGTCATTAATATATAAATTGAATAATAAGGAACCAAGAATACTTCCTTGGGGTACACCATGCTTTATTTTATTATAAAATGGCCAATGATTATCTATTGAAGCGTACATATATCGGTCAGTTAGATAGCTAGTGATTGGAGGTATTGCCTTGTTCCGAACGCCGTAAACAGAAAGTTTCAGTAGAAGAGTCTCGTGATTAATCCTGCAAAGATTTTGGAGAAATCTATGTATATTCCCAACGTTGTTTACATTATATGTTATTAAGAATTATTTCTTTTTGCTTCAGAATAGCCATTTCAGTAAAGACTTAGGTCTAAATCGAAACTGTTTAGTTGTTATGACATTTTACTTCTCAAGAAAATAATAAAGTCTTAAATGCAAAATTTTCCCAAGCCCTTAGAAAAAATAGGCAATATTGAAATTTGCGCACAACTGCCCAGGTTATTTTTGGAACCACCTTTACAGATTAAAACTACTTTCGCAATTTTCATGTCTGAAGGACATGCCTGTAGTTAAAGACATGTTATAGATAGAAGTTAAAATGGGGCATATAATGTCCAAGACGTGCATGACAGGTTTCAGTTTCTGTCCAAAAGCGTCTTCACTGTTTGAAACATTCATACCTTTAAATATTTCCAGCAACTCATTTACATAACAGCATATTAGGAACATAGTGCTGCTTGTGTGGCTAGTAACGTAATCGAATGCTCTATGATTGTGCTCACTGTCAACAAGTGTACTGAAATAGTTATTAGGCTAATTAGCGAGAGCGAGTCCAGTATATCTAATTCCATCAACTGTAATACTGTCAGCTATATTTTCCACGCTACGGTTTAACACTCGATTAGGCCTATTCCAAACTTTCTTTTTATTGGTCAAACCATCGAACAAATTGAGGTGATATTGATTCACTGTATTCCTCAAGTAATTCTAGTAGAAATTAAGAAGAAATGGACATGGGCAGGACATGTAGTGCGAAGAGAGGATAACCGATGGTCGCTGAGGGTAACAATCTGGATTCCAAGGGAAGGAAAGCGTAGCAGGGGGCGGCAGAAAGTTAGGTGGGCGGATGAGATTAAGAAGTTCGCAGGGGTCAAGTGGATGCAGCTAGCACAGAACCGGGTTAAGTGGAGAAATATGGGAGAGGCCTTCGCTCTGCAGTGGGTATAATCAGGCTGATGATGATTCCTCAATGTTGAATTAAGCTTGTTCCTGTATGTGTTAAACGTTGCCCACGTTACCTTAAATTCTACGTAACGAACGAAAATAGACGCTTGTTCCTGTATGTGCTAAACTTTGCCCACGTTACCTTAAATTCTACGTAACGAACGAAAATAGACATTGAGCGCAATATCATTGGACATATCATACAAATATGACATTATAATTTCGTTTCCGAGATTAATGTGTAATTGACCGATGCCACTTGCAGGGCTAAAGGGAAGGCGTCGGGAAGCCTAGCAGTAATAGTTATGATCATGCGCGAATGTGTTCTTGTAACACTATAGCTTAGTGTCTCTTTAACCTAAGGAAGAGCTCGGCGGCGGAGGCAATCGTAGAAAATACTGGCATTGTCAAGAGTAAAGGACTGAAATACCTAGGTTTCAAACGGTTCAGATGACTCGTGCTCTTCGTTCTCGGGGTCTCCCCGAAATCAGAAAAAAAAAATTGCAAATTTCGAGGTTTGGTTCGAATATTTGTCAGGTAATATTTTCTCTTATTTCCTATCAATAAACTTAGAACTTATGTACTGCAATGTCGCATGCTTCAAAAGATCTTTGTTGCATCGAACACTTCATCGGAAAGTTAGCCTTACAGTTCGCCAGTCAAAGTACGCAATTTTTTACTCGCCAAAATAGATGGGACAAAAAAACATCCAAATGGTTTCAGCTGGTTTTGACTGGATTTAGTTGCTTTCATCTGGTCGCAGCCGGTACTCCACTGGGAGTAAACGGTTCAAGATGCCAACCAGAAGGCAGTGAGCGGTCCCAGTTGATGGTCAAGCGAAATCAAGGGGTTCCTGCTGGCTTTTAGTTGGAAAATCAGCTGGAAAACCAACTTACCTCTGTCATTGCGGCTTTTTAAGGTCAGTTGTGTTTTTTATGCTGAGCGTAAGCAGTAAAATCTATTGCAAAAGCAATAAATTATTATTTATATATTACGACAGCTCATATCTAGAAATTTTCCGCTGCTTAGAGTGGAGACAGAGATGGGAAGCCAGCAAATAGGACCTATTTACGCTGCCTTATTCTACACTTACAGGCGGTGCTTAAGTGTGCGCCCTATTTACAGTGCGCGCCCAATTTTTCCCACCGCCGGCTATGGCGGCGGCGTCTACTCGGTGGAACGAGCCGCGTCAGCTATCTCGTAAAATGTAAATTTGTTTTGTAACTGCAGCAAAGGTGTTTGATGCATACACAAGTGCTTCTTTGTGTTTTAAAAGGAAAAATTAAGGGCAAAATCTAAATATACTTTGTAAATGTGAACAATCAGTGCGAATATTAATATATACATTACTGATAATTATTGTGTGCTAAAGTTTTAATTGTGTAATATCTCAGTAGCGATATCGTTTCGGGCCCAAGATTTCGGGCCCCAAGTTTGACACCATTTTGAAAAATAAGCATTTCTTGATCTACTTTAAGAGCATGTACAACATAATATCTTTGTTTCAGATGAAAAACTACGTTAGACAAGTTTAAATTCGTCTTTCTGGATAAATTCACAAAACATTTATAAGAATGGTTATTGGCTCACACGCAGCCAATCACAGTGCTCTATCGAAGCAGCCAAGAAAATTCCTACTCAAGAAATTTGTTTCACAACTCGGCGCGTTCTAATTTTTGAGGGAGGGTGTTGTGTTTCCTGTCATTGTCTGAAATAGCTCAGTCTAGATGGCAGTCTGTCGGTGTGATTTGCGGGATAGTATATTATCAGGCGATGTTCATGAACAGTCTGCAGATTCTTCGAGTATATATGGCGTGTTAATTAGGAATCCAACCTCTTAGCTTAGAGTTGCACGTCAAACACGCTACCCCTATCCCACGCAGGTTATTCTTGTTTTCAGCCTGGTGTTCATTACATGCTTTCACATAAACGGAAAAGTTATGTACAAGTGCCGTTATAATAAGTTATGCGAAACAGCAATCCATGTGGCTACACTGAAGCGCCTTGAAAATAATTGCTAGCAAGCACAGAGCCTAGCACGACACATCAAAAAGATGTTTAAGTAAACACGGTTTCAATTCAATTCAATTCAATTTTATTCTATCCGTTTAGTACATTCCAGCTTATACATACAGGAGGAAGTCCCAGAGTCAGTGACTGTATCGGGACCTCCCATAAATGACAGATAACGATTAATATACAAGACAGCAATAATTCACAGTAAGATAAATTGAACGTAGACAATAAATGAGTTCATAACAAAAATAACATTATTTTGCAACAAAATAACACACTGAGCAAGCAAGTTAAGCACCAAATCAAACAGTAATAAAATATATGCCTAAAAAGGCATGACAGTACAGACTTTAAACATGTTAAACCACATAAAAATACATACCACGTAAAGCTAATAACATAGTCATTATTCAGTATCAGTTTTCTGTTGTTAAAAGGAACTGTTTAACTTCGGATGCAAATCTGTTTTTGTTAAGAGATTTGACGATGGATGGTAACGCGTTCCAGACCATGATAGCAGAAAAATGAAAAGTTTGTTTCCCATAATTTGTTCGTACTCTAGGTAGTAATAAATTTTTGTTTCTTGCGAATCGCGTTTTGTTATCATTTATTAGTGAAATTTGTGGGATAAGTGATACTGGAAGTTCGTCGTTTAGTAACTTGTAGAAGAATGTGCATAGGTTGTATTTAACGAGTTCAGCGACTGCCAGGATTCCATTATTACGAAGTAAATGCTTAGCGCTAGAGTCATTGAAGGTGTAAGTAATTATTCTAAGTGCCCGATTTTGAATAGTTTGTAGAGAAAATAAATTTGTGTTTTAAGTGTTTCCCCACGCTACAATGGCGTAGGTGATGTAGGAATGTTTGAATGCATAATACAAAGACATCAGTGTAGAATGTGAAAAGAAAGCTCGTGCTCTGATTAGTATGCGTATGCCATATGGTAGTTTAGTTTTGACGTGGGCAATATGCAGATGAAATTTTAAATGGGAATCCAACTTCAAGCCCAAGTAGATGCAGTAATCGCTTGCTGTAATTATATGCTGGCCAATTCGAATACACGTTGATGATGCAATAGTTATCTGGCTTGAGGTGAATAAAAAGAAAGAAGTTTTTGAAGGATTAATCTGAAGCATATGAAGTTCACACCAGTTTGAAATATGAGCAAGGTCCTTGTTAAGGTTACTAACTACAGTCGATACGAATTTGTCTGAAGTGAAGATTGTAGTATCATCGGCATATAAGACGCATTTTGAAGAAGTCGGGCGGTTAGGCAGGTCATTAATATAGACAAAAAAAAGAAGTGGGCCTAGTATTGAACCTTGTGGTACGCCTATATTAGTAGTTTTTTCATCGGAATTAATGCCTGAAATACTTACTAGCTGGCTGCGGTCTTTTAAGAAATTTTTAATCAGTTGCAATGGTGGGCCTGTTATTCCTACCGCTTCTAGTTTCATGAAGAGAATTGAGTGGTTAATAGAATCGAATGCTTTAGTGAGGTCTATAAATACTGCACCAGCGCAGTTTCCTGCGTCTATTTCTTATTTCCTATTTCCTTTAAAAACAATGACTGAATTAAATCACGGGACATAACAGGACACATTTAAAGGGTATGAAATGAATGGAACGAACAACGTAAAGTGGTCCAGTGCAATATCTCGTTCTGCCATCAATATTTTGTTTTCGCAATAATATGCGCGCAGTAACTTTGACTGAAGTAGAAAATAATTCAATTATCGTTTGAATCATTCATTAATCAGTGGGCGTATTTTATTGTTCCCGATTCCGTAAATAAAGACACAGCAGAAAAGTGTGCAAGTCTCTGCAGATATTTTCCAGTGGTATAGGTTGGGCGAGAGAACTAACAAACGGGTATGCAGAGAAACAACACCATTTCTACTTTATGGCAGTGTGTCACGTAATGATTTTCTGCTTTGCTCGGCTATAAGTGGTGTTTTTTTTCGCTTTCTCCGTATCATCACTTCAGTAAAATTTAGCCACTTTTATGGGCGCAGGTTTTGGTCGATAAGCGCAACTTCATTATTTGATTTTTCTATTGTGGCTAGCAGTTGTTGTGAACCACAATGTTTTCTTTATTTCTTTCGTACTTACTCGCAAACTTGCTTTACGAGAAGTGCTTTTTCTCTGCGAATGGTGCTAAAAGCCGTTGATATTTTGCTGACGTTCTAAACAAAGCAAAAGGTGAAAGAGGGCTGGAAGTCGTTATCCTGAGTCTGTTTTTGCGCTATCAGAGAAATTCTACGCGGTGCGCAGCACAATAACAGCGCTTATTATTTAACTTTTACGCCAATTACACGTTGCTTCGCTATGTGTTAGCTGCGCGTATCTTTAAACGCAGTTATGTTGAAGCGATTTTTCTGTGTATATCGGTTTTCCCTTCTTTTTTATTAACAAGCGAACAAAATCATGCAAAACGATCACAATCTTTTATTATTCGATACCGTAAATAAAACACTGCCCGTGCCATTAGGGCTTCATCAGCGCGGGTCATTCTTCCGCTTTCTTTCCTCGAAGTTCTGGCAAGAAATTGGGTTCGCTTGAGATGTGGCCTTGTTCCGGAACAGGAGCAGGTGCAGGAGCGTCGGCCCATAACAAGTACGCGCATATATTCTCGTTCAAAGGTGTTTTGTGTGTCCATGCTTGCAGGTGTTTCTGATAAATGTGCTTCGCTTGTAGATTTTATTTTCTAATGGCCTATGACCTACAAAAACTTGTCTCAGTACACTTCTCTCTTTTCATTAAAAACTTGACTTAATTATATTCACATTTTGTCATTCTATATCATATTTTTAAAGGATTGGATGTATCAAAATCTTTAGAATGAGGAATTATCTTGCATACGAGAGGAGAAACATCCACCACCGATGGCTGCCATAATATTAAAATATTCCTGAATTAAATGCGTGCCTATCTGCACTCAAAACGGCCTGAGATTTTTGCACTGCTCTGGAGTGATTACTGTTTACAGAAAAGCTTATGTCTCGCTCATTGGGCGACATTTATCAAGCAAAATATATTCTGTTCATTCTGATAAAGAATGTAAGTATCCTATCATTGCGCACGTTTTAGGGCGTAGGTTTTTCTATGCTGCAAAACTGTAGTTGCTGAACCCTATGGTGGCTTATGTCGCTCTCTTGAAGAAGTATTTGCTCGCTCCGTGAATTTACCTCAAAGTAACGAAGCATAATATTGTCCTTGGTGTTCGATGTTATTGGCAGTTAGCATCGATCGCTCTCTCCGATGTAGTCATCCCCGCAAGTACATTGCGGTGAGCGACGCTGGTTCATCGACCTCGTCCAATCAGGCGCACGATGTTTTATACGACAAACGTTCTTAAATATATGCCCTGTTTGAATGGGGCCCTTGCAGCCAGCGTATGCAGGATGGTTTGTCTAAGGTATTGCGCAATTTTCAAAAACACCATTTTTTGCAACGCCAAATTCAAGTTTCTCATTCTGTGCGTGGTACTCTGTGTACATTTGTGTGCTCGGTTGATTTTTCAGAATCTCGGCTTTAAAAACTGTGGCTATTGTGCTTTATTCCTGTAAAAGTTATCTACTCCAAAGCAGCTCCTCTTTAACTACACAAGAAAATCAGAAACAAAGGAAATGTTCAACACGGCTAAACCTATGTAAACAAAACGAAATCGTGCAACTGCTCTATGGATATCTGCGAACTTCAGAGACACCATTTCTTGGCCTATAGTCGACACCAAGGTGTAGAGAGCATTTTGAAAGAGAAGGTCCCGGGAGGCGAGACAGATCAGCTGTTGTGGGGAAAGGCAAGGGAGTGGAAGGCTTATTGCCGTTGTGTCAGGCAAAGTTGTAAATTTATATAGCTATGTACCGTTACGAATAAAATTTGCCATGTTTGTGAAGAAGAACCGTGTGTGCGATCTAGAAAAAGTGAGCGCTGGCCGGCTTTGCGCGCCAAACTTGCCAAGAAATAGGCTGCGCGAAGGCTACCCGCCGCTAGGCACGTTACAGGCCATATCAAATCACGCCAAATATCACATAAAATGTACGAAATACGCCGGCCAATAACCTACTGAAGGGCGTAGTAGATTTCGCTTTAAAAAAAGCCTCTTCGTTCAGCTGTACGCATGATTTACCTGAGCAACTCCGAGGACGAAGCCTTTGTTTGGAGGGGTCCGTCAGAGATGACCTTGCAACCAATCGTGGTCTACTGGTGGGCGATGCCACATCTTAGCTGCTAGTCGTCAGCGAATCCGCGCTGAATAGGGCATTGCTACTGACAAGCACCTTTTAACTATATCCCCACGCCATCCTTTGGAGGACCTTTCATGAACATCTTCTACTGCAATCCCTACTTGTTTCTACCCTAGTGCCATGCAATGATTTTTACCGAGTTATGTGAATCGTTGCGGCTTACAACATCAATAGCCATCATAACTCATTTGTCCCGATGTCTTCCTGTACCACTTGACAGAGATGGCGTACTGGAGCTATCACTTTTGAGCGAGAAACACTCTGCCAGTTCTGTTTCGGTTTTCAATGAACTGTCGTTTTGCATACCTCAGCCTACGCGAGTCGGTCCTAGAGGACTGTTGGTACGATTCAGGTAAACACTGCGAAACGTTCTCATAAACATAGTTAGAGCTGCCAGATCACACATATTTTGATTATTACTAGACTCCTTAACATTAACTTTCACTATGATGAGAGCAGTTTTCGGCTGTTCCTGCGTTGCAATTAAAACTAAGCGACAAGACGACTGGCAGGGTTAATGAAATCTTGTTTTGCATCGTCCCCCAGTAACAAAGTAACGCCGTTTTGCGAATCTAATCCCGATAGTTTTCCATTTAGCGCTTGCAGAGAGCGATGTGTTGAAAACGATGAACATATAAGAAGCTTATTTCAAGTCGCATTCTACTGAGGCCCCATTTCTCGTGCGCGCTTTCATTTATACTTAGATGTCGCCGGGTGTACAAATGGTATTGGAAGAAATCTAATATGAGAGCAGTTGCAGATTCGCAATTTCAAGCAGAGATAAGATTACTTTTTTGCTTCTTTGCGTTCAGGTAATTTTCGCTTTGCCAAGTTCCTGACTGAAATTCTAATTTTTTTTCTACTGCCGAATGTGAAAAGTTTCCGAGTGTTCTCTCACTTGGTGTAACGACCGACCGTAGCATGGAAGGGAAAATTACTTGCGTACCAGCATTAAAACCGGAACTAGAAGATATTCATTTAAGAACACCTTATTTTTATTGTACTTATTGTTCTTTACTTTATTCAAAAAATCATTCAGAACACTGCATGACATAGAATCTCCTACATCCACGGTACTCATCAAATGCGTACGATAAACGCTGGAATCTCATCCTCGATCCCCGTGATTTATATTTTTTTTTTATCCGGACTTTGGTATTTATAACATCTCCAAGCTACCAGGCATATACGCCTTATAACCTAGCTCGTCTGATAAAGGATTCGCTTAGCACTTCGGCTAGCGTTATATGTAGCAGCTAGACAGTAAATGAAACGGAGAGAAAGTTTAGCCAAGCACGAAATCTTCTCTGAAAAAAACAAAGAACACCTCGATATTATCCGAAGCTTTAGTACCTCTAAAATGCATAAGTGTACTGCTGATATGATGTCATTTAACCTCAGTGAAGAACCCATAAAATGTTACCTGCAAAACTATAAACAACTAATTGGCGTTTTTTTTTCAGAAATATATAGGCAACACCATATAGACAATACTTTGTTTCATAGCATCTTTACATGATTCAACTTGTAAATGAGACGCCTTTGATGCCAGCTAACAAACGCAATGAGAGAGTGTATTGCAACTCAAATTATGTTTTGTTTTTTTTAGAATTTGTGTCGAACCCTGCCTCCGAGAGAGCAATTGATTGCACTTTCTCTAGGTTCTATTTTCAACAAGCACGCGTGTTTTGATGTCGCAAGCTTTTATGCTTATCAATCTTTCCGTAAAATTCAGATAGCAAATATTGAAAGATTACCTTTTTTTCCATGAAAGATCGAAATTTATTTATTTAAGGATAGGATATAAACACACGCACTACTAATCACGAATACAGGTAGAACCTTAAATTCTAGCCTGCAGAGAAGGCACTCTGAGAAAAACTCATTTTTTAAAGTTTGATATTAGGTATATAGAAACAGGAAGGTTCTGACTTGATTCCTTGGCCAAGCGTTGAAAATAATCTATAAAAGCGCAGTCTGTGTATTAACAGCACAGTACTAATAATACTGTGTTCCAAAAACGACGCTCGGCAGAGCTTGCGTAGCTGTTCTCATAAAAGACATGGGAGCCTTGGGTAACAATCTTAGTCCGGCTTAATTAAACGAGACCCGCTTCGTAGATTAGATGTCGTTTAATTGGGATGCCTGTTACCGTTCGCATGAGTGCAGGAGGCAAGAAAGGAAAGCGGCGTTGCTCTTTCAATACCTTCGCTAATGAGCAAACCAATGTGAACATAAAAATCGTCAGGAAAGCATGTATGAGTAAAATATTTGAAACTATCCTTTTTGTGAACAGGAACTATAGCTAGGCAAGAAGAGTGTAGGCTGATTCACAAATCGCTTTCCAACAAATTCCAAAAACCAAGAAACGACAGAACCCTACCGTACGGCCCCCCTTTCTGTCCTTCCGCTTCCACTTCCTGCTTCCTCCGTTTCTTTACGGCCCGATTCAGGTGTCCACAGTTGAAATGTGAGGGATACGGCACCCTTCATTTCCTGCGAACCAATTAAATAAATGAGCCTGCATCTTAACAAACGAACCAAATATGTGGTCTCGTCCCACAAGTTCGAACCTTATTACAGCAGATTAAAACTGCATGACGAAAATGACGAACCCGTGCTCGCCAGCATGCCTTCTGACTTCAATGGATAGAAAGCGAGCGCTATTCGCGACCACACCGTAGTCTGTTCACTTCCAAAGTCGAGGCTCCGGCTTTACCCCTAAGTGCTGCACCCCGGCTCAGAATTAACTTGGGCGCCCCAATCACAATATTCATTAGCTTAACAACACCCGCAGCTGGATGAAGATCTTTCCCAATGTCATCGCTAACGCTGTTGCGGGCTAGCAGTCGACATTTCACCCTCTGGAACTTTCTTCTCTAACTCACGCACTTCAGTTGGTTTCTCCTGAAATGTATACGCTGGGTTTTTTTAAATGCAGTCTGTTTTCCTTTCCAGCCACCGCTTATCCGATTCCGGCATTACATGGCTTGTCTATGCCTCTTGCTTCTCGACTCGAGTTAGAGTATTGTTAATGTCGTTACACAGATACTGTAGACGTTTCAAATGTTTGTTTCCGAAACATATATCTGGTCACCTTATCGCAGCCCTTTGCTCTTCCTCTACGCGCGCCCATCGAACACAAAAGACCGGCTTTGGAAGAAAGGCTAGAACCCGTATTTTTAGACGCAGCGTCAACCCGTCCACCATTAAACTGGCTCGCACCACTGAGCATGCCGAATGGACTTCACATGAAAGGACAGCCCGCAGAGCATGAATAATAATGAGACACGCAATGAGCTAGGCTCGCTAAAACTTAGAATTGTCATCAGTGGATGCTTTAGACTCTGTATTAGGTGGATAAAAAGCTAAATACTTAAACCCAAGGTGATATTCCAACATAAGACTAATAATACCTTCTCATCCATGGTCCCACTGAGGAAAATGGGTGTAGCGGTATACTGGTCCACTCTGGTGTCCCTAAATGCGGCAGTTAAGAATTCTCATATAGAAAATTTGCTTGTATTTATCGTATGGTTTTTATTTGTCTTTGCATAGCATGATTTCACACATTTACGAGCAGAATACTGGTAGATGAAGACCACGGCTTCTTCCTTCACAAAATATAATAATGTGATTTTTTTATATTAAAGGATTGTTTTGCAGTAGCACGTCAAAAGAAAGTACTAAGAACAGAACAGGGCAGTCGTTAATGAAACGAATTCTCAAGAATCGCTAAAAAGTCATCGTTCTTGCAATCGAGACACTAGAAAAAACGCAGCCAATGCTGTGAGCCCCAAAGGACGTAGAAAAGGGCACTACCGGGTCATCCGTAAATTTAGTTGTGGCATATCGGTGGATTTCTGTTCCTTACAAAACCCCCAGTAAGTGGCAATGCGTAATATTTGGACTTTTATTAGAGACGTGAACGCCGATTCGTTCATTCGTTCGGGTTCGTTCACAGTGCATTAATTTAATGTACTTCGAACGAACGTCCCCCGTCAGCACAGCTTGCGTTTTGCTTTGCCCTATATGTTCTGCTCTTGGAAAGCGGATGCAACGCGCTGGTTCTTGCAGTTTGTGAGCGTTCATGCCCCGGACTGCTACAGAGTATCTTGATGTTTTGGTTAAACTCTTTGCACTAATACCGGGCTTCCTAAGCATACGAGAAACAGAGCTGCATAAGCCAGTCAGCATACTACTCCTACGAAATATTATAAAATAAGCAAATATACGATTGTGATCCAGGCAAGAAAACACGACGCAGGGGAAGCAGGTCATGGCATGGGACGACCAAATCAACACTGCTCCGAGGCCCCTGAAGACGGAAACTTCACCACCGTGGGAGGCGCCGGTAATCACACTAAGGCTACAACGACCTATTAGTAAGAAGAACGCGCGGGCTAGGTACCTTTTACAACAGAGAATTGCGCTCACAAGACCGCCTACCACAGTACTCATCTACACTGACGCTGCAATAAGAAATGAAAGGGTGAGTGTGGCACGGGTGTGTGTGCCAGCGCCCCAAAACAACGGACAGCACAATTTTAACCCAATTATACGCAGCGATTGCAGAGCTGACAGCACCAATTACAAATGACACAGTCGCCAATGACATCAGAAACGCTGAAGCGAATGCGGAAAGCTGGAAAAAAATTCAAAATATATCTACACCGGGACATACTGGCAAGGACAGGGGAACGCAGCCGCGCAAGCGGTTGGGCTTGCTGACAGCTATAACACCCCACGGCCCAATTTTATGTCTAACCCAATAGACTCAAATCCCTACCAAACAATGCTCACAAAGGCTCTCCTGACAGAGCAATGATGCTTTATGTAAGCACCAAAATAAAACACGACAGCAGGCTTAGGTTATATGAAGCAACACAAATACCGGTGTTTGACAATACGGAAGAGCTCACTCGACCACAAGAGATATTTCTCAACAAAATAGTAACAAACGCAGCCTACACACCGCACATACTTGACAAGTGGTTTCTCGGCAGACACGAAACACTCAGACACAACATATGCACCCAGTGTCAGGAACAATGTGCAGCAGATTTAAAACATTATACAGCAATGAGCATCTTTTTTACGAGGAAGAGACCAAATTACGCATATTCAAAACGATGACATGCCCACCCTAGCACATGACATGCTATCAAGCACCGCAATACAACAAGCCATTGCCACCTATGGCAGTGAGAGCGACCTGCTTCGAGTAGTGTAAGAGAGGTCGACATACAGGGCGCAGATCGGAAGCATTGAAGGCAACGAGAAACAACTGGAAAAACCGTGAAGAAGCGAGAAGCTACACTCCTATCCCTCCTAACTCCCTAATTACTCTCATAGGGCTGAGAGCCATCAATTAAATCTAATAAAGTCTTTATTCATTCATTCAGTAAACCATGCATAAAGCCACAATATTATATCCCGAGTATATTAGGCCCGAGACATCGAGTTCAAGGACGCACCTCCACCAGTGTCATGTAGCCGTTTAAGCCCGTAACCATAAAGTTAGTTTTAATGGAGGTTGATCGAAAGGCACCGGAGTTGTGTTAAGTCGAACTTCAGCCTATTCGCATCGAACGTCACGGGACTACTTCTTCAAGGCAGCGCACGAGACTCGCGATGAGCAGCCGGTGGACAGCTGTTGTTGCACACATTACAATATAATAATAATGTGGCACAGACCAGTGATGCTTACGACCTTCGTTTTCAAAATATATAATTGTATTTTAATCTCAAAACAAGAATTTGTATTAGGTATTGTACATATTCGTCTAAGCACTGTTCTCTATAACGTGCATAATGTCTCCCTCTCCGTGCATATGACACGAACGCACCGCACCGGCGTATCTTTCACAGGTTTTCAAAGGTTACCTTAAAATTAATAAGCTAGCTGCGACTTCAGCTATGCGCTATTCAAAATATAAAGTCCTTAAGATATGGTCCTCTGTGGTGACGATCAAAGCCGCCGGAACATAAGGCACTATATTTATCCAGAATGCATGTAGACTTGCGTAATTCGACTTTTGTCAGGAGTGTCGCACGGGCTTCCTGCGCTTCATTTGCAATGTTTTACCTTTGTTGTTTTGTTTTGTTTTTTTGGTTTGCAAGTTTTAAACTGAACCGCCCAAGGTGCTGTTTTCTATGACCTCAAAGCAAATTTACTTCTGCAGCTAACGCTACCTAGTTTCCGGTGAGCCCAAGTGAGCCGAATGCAATGTTACCGGAAAAACACAGTCCGCTGATTGGTTGCTCCCAGCTTTGTTGCCACCATCGACATCTCGTGGAAAAGAGGTGTCAACAACCTACATTCCAAGCTTCAGAAGACTCATTCTACCGCTTAGTATTCGGCGGTAATCTTCCTCCATCACCGAAAGCAGGTGTCTTTCCAAGGCCTCCCTAATGTAGATACTGAGCAATGGCTTGACCTCTATGACGGTTGGCTAACGAATATGCATTTTAAATTCGAAGCCCACAGGCTACAAAAAAGATACATAAAGTTTTCTCAATGTCATGCAAGTTAATTGAGCACGAAATTCTGCTGAAGCGCAAAATATTCATGTCGCTGAAGCGGGCTGAAGATTAAGGACAGACTCAAAAGAAGAAAAAAAAAGATCTAAAGAGACGGGAATATGTTCATCCAACGAGAGTACAACAAGTGTAAACCACATTAGACATTTTCAGCAGACCGTGTTACGTTTCACCGCCTGCGTTACCGGAGTTGCGTGATCACTCCGTCCAGCAGTGTGCACGCTCTTCATTGGTCATGACACGTGACACGTATCGGGTGGCCTTAAGGGCGCCAGATGGCGCTAGTTGCCCATCAGCTTAGCGCATGCCCACAGCGTCGGGACCAATCAGTGCGGGAGCACTGCCAGTGAAGGGATCCCGCAACTCCAGTAACGCAGACAGCAACACGCAACAGGAACTGCGAAAGGTGTCTATTATTGAAGAACCATAGTATAAGAGCTTTTAAACGGCACGTGAAATCATTGAAGCCAAGACCACCGTTGACCTTAAAAATACGCGTGAGCAGTGTGGCCCACTGATTTATAGGAAATAAAGAGATTTTTTGGTTGCGAAAATTGGTGGTGGTGGGGGTGGGGTTAGAGGGGGAGCGGGACTATGGAGAATATACTATGGGGCTGAGGGCCGATGGTTCTGTCATGCACACTTTCTAGAAGGCATTCAAAATGTGAATATCCGGATTGTTTTTAATTATAAAGAGATCTATAGAAACGTCGTTGATGTAAAAGGGCTCTGCGGCTGGGTGAATCCAAAATTGCGATTAAAATGATAATTGTAAACTCAGTACGTAAAAGCTGCTCATTACTTCTTTATTCATTGAACGTAGAGTTCATATTTAATAGAAAAGCTTGTTGGTAATAGCATTTGAAGACTTCTAGTTTGCGCTATTATAAAGCACCGGAGTTTTAAGATAAGTACATGTAAGATAAGCATCTAATACGTTCAATTACGCATGCGAAACATCGACAATCGGCATGAAGCTTCATCCTACTGCGCCGAAGCTGTTGCGTATATCGCTTGTATTGAAATTAGTGTAGAGACAGTGGAGACGCTGATATGCTCTATTTCCTGGCCGGCGAAGCCATCGAAACCAAGGCCTGCTGTATTTTCAAACAAATAAATAATAAATAATCAGTGTGCCACAGGAGTGGAGCGAGGACTGTTGCAGGACAGTGGTTACTTGCTAATGTGTGAAAAGTTAAAATGGTTGCTGGCCACTTCATATTCTTGTTAGGAAAAGCGCCATGCGCAACAAATACGTAACTACATAAAGTAGGCAGGAGAATGCTGCGGTTTGGAATACGAAATTAGACTAGGTGTGCTGCCAGTTGAAACTACCTATTGCATGACACATGCGCATTATTAAAATAAAAAGAATCATCTCGAAATACTATTACCGAGAAAGTTTCGATACACTAAACTGCAGAGAATTGAAAGTTGGTAATAATTTTTGTTAACAGCCCAGTTTGCGATGCCAATTTTCCTGGAAGTTTTTATCCACGCAGTCACATAATCTATTTACACAAATGTGTACGGTTCATCGTGCGTTTTAAATACAATCTGGGAAAGGTATTTTCAATACCCACCATATGGGTACACTTAACCGAAATTCGGCAGCGACATTTGGGACGGCTTATTGGTAAGAATGTGAGAGAATGCTTTGAATTTGAATGAAAATTGCTTTATTTTACATTCATATACTTTGATTGTGTTAACTCATCTTATGATGCACAATAAATATAAGTGATGATTATGCTTACCGCCTGCTAGGGCAGTTCTTGGGATTACCGAAAGGACCTGTCATTTTGGATACTCATCTAACCAATTTTATACGGAGATGGTATATTGAATGTTTTGTAGAGCTTAACGTCCCAAAGTGACTCAGGCTATGAGAGATGCCGTAAAGGAGGTCTCTGGAGTAATTTCGACCACCTGGGACCGTTTAACGTGCACTGGCATTCCACATCACACGGACGCCACTAAGTTTCGCCTCCAGCGAATCGCGGCGGCCGCGGTCGGGATCAAGCCCGGCTACTCCGGCACAGCAGTTGGGCACCCTAACCACTGCACCACTGCTGCGGGACAATTTTATAAGAGAAAGTGGCTAGAGCTGGTAATTCTTGCCAAAGTTGCCATACCAGCTAGTCTCGTCATATCACAAAAAGCCATCGATCAGTCAGCGCCTGACCATGGAACTTGCCAATTGCCAACTTACTGAATGTGCTGAATAAACTTGTGTCATGTATGCAGCATCCAAATATTGTGAGACTTCCGTGAATGTTCTTTAATTTGTTCATTCCATGATCTTCCTCTTTCATTTGGCATACCATCATCATCGTCCCGTGGCGCCGGCTCCGGCACGCGCCTGGGGTTTTGTCATCGGATTAAAACGCTAGACAAGGCATCGCTGGCCTTGCCATCTCGACCTTGCCGTCTCAACCTAGCCTTCTTTCACAAGTGGTGGAGGTCAAATTCGATAACCTTGCTGCCTTGGGCCCTGCCTCTCGCTGGAGCTACGTTCCGGTCGCCGTTTGGCAACTTCCACCATAATCATGTCCACCGAGAGCAATCCCGACCAGGCCGGACCCTCTACCTCGGCTGCACCGACGCCTCCGACTCTGGCCCCACGTCAAAGTGACCCGCCGCTGTTCGCTGGTCGTCGCGACGAAGACGTCGATGACTGGCTCGACACATATGAACGCTGCAGTGCCTATAACCGGTGGGACGATGCTTTAAAATTCCTCAACGTTTTGTTCTATCTCAATGAGGTCGCCAGAAACTGGTTCATTAATCGCGAACCCCACACTACTAACTGGACCACTTTCAAACAGCAGTTCCGACAATACTTCGCCGACCCGGCAGTTCGGACTGAGATCGCGAGAAACAAGCTCGCTTCCCGCCCTCAAGGTCCTGATGAACCATATGTGTCTTACATAGAGGCAGTTCTTGCACTTTGTCGGCGCATTAGTCCCACCATGACAGAACCTGAACGTGTGCACCACGTCTTAAAAGGGATCAATTCTATGGCTTATCATACCTTAGTTGCCCAGAATCCTTCAAGTGTTGATTCAATTATAACGACCTGTCAACGCCTCGACCAGCTGCAGTCCTCTCGATTACAGCCCAGCTTCGCAACTGGTCCGACCTCTGCTGACCTTGATCTGCGGGCAATAATTCGAGCAATCATCCGCGAGGAGCTCCAAGCACTCAATCCTTTTTGTCGACATGGGTCTGATCATTCTTCCGCACCTTCTAATGACGCCGTTCTCCGCAACATGATTAAAGAAGAGTTATCAACTATCAGCCACCCCATTACATCCGAACCTTCTGCAAACCGTCCAGCGCCGACCAACGCGCACGTCGCTGCATCCCCCCCTTCTTTGGTTCCCCCGCCCCGACCGGCACCAACTTACAATCACGTCAATGCAATGGCGATGGCTCAACCTACACCACCCTATTACGCACCTTGGCGTCCCTCCCGACTAGTCTGCTATTACTGTGGTATTAGAGGACATATATCCCGCTTCTGTCGTCACCGCCTTCAGAACGAGCGCCTTGGTTGCGACACCTTCGAAACTGACATGCCTTCAACCTCATATTATCAATGCCGGTCTATTCCAAGCCCACCTCGACGATCCTCCCCACCTCCAGTATCTTCCTCAGAGCCTCGTGGCAACCATGTACCCCGACGCCGGTCCACATCCCCATACCGCCGCTCAGTTTCCCCTCTCCGCCCCGCAACCATTCTCCCTGTCCGCCATCCGGAAAACTGAGTGTTGCAGTTTCCGGAGGTCAAACTGTACTCTGCGAACTTACTAAAAGTCCTCCTGATCGCCCGTATAATGTGATTGCTGTTATCGCTGAAGGTTTACCGGTCGAAGCTTTGATTGATACAGGGGCTGCAATTTCTGTCGTTCACGCTGATTTGTGCTACCGTTTGCGAAAAGTGACAACACCATATGATGGGCGTGAACTCCGTGGAGCCAATTACGTCCCTTTGCGCCCTTCAGCGAAGTGCACCGTACGAGCTGTTATCGACGGCATCCGCCATCATGTGCAGTTTGCTGTGCTCTCACCTTGTGCTCACCTGATGATTTTTGGATGGGATTTTTCGTCAACCGCTTCAGCGTTAATTTCTTGTGGTGACCGTGTTATCCATATGACAGACAGCGATTTTTCATCTGACTATTCTGAACGACATCATCCCCTCGTTGCCACCGCTGATACTGTTCTGCTTCCTCAGTGTGAAAAACTGCTTAATGTTGTTTCTGACCACATCACTGACGGGGACGTACTCATAGCACCATCATATAGTCATTTTGCACGCGGCATCGCTTTCCTGTCAAGTCTTGTCCGGTTCCACAACGGCTCAGCGACAGTATTGGCCACTAACACTTCACGTGAATCTCTCGTGCTCCCGAAACGAACTTCTCTGCATTGCATGGTGGATGTTCAACCTTTTTCCCTGATGGTGCTCACCGCCCCTCCGCCTCAGCAAAGTGTTTCGTCAGATGTCTCTCTTTCTGTTCTTGCAAAGACTATTAATCCTAAACTTACGCTGAACCAACGCCAACAACTGCTGACATTGCTTCGACACCACCAAGCCATTTTTGATGCCACTTCCACACCACTGGGACGGACTAGTGTTGCGCACCATCGTATCATTACTGAAGGTAACTCTATCGTTCGCCGACGGCCTTATCGGGTTTCCCTCTCTGAACGAAAAGTAATTGAAGAAAATGTTAATGACAAGCTCCATCGCAATATAATTCGTCCCTCAACAAGCCCATGGTCCTCCCCAGTAGTGCTAGTTAAAAGAAAGGACGGCTCGGTACGCTTTTGTGTTGATACCGCGCACTCAACCAAATTACCCGCAAAGATGTATATCCGACGCCATGATGACGCCCTTGACTCTCTCCAAGGCTCCGAATATTTCTCGACCTCGGACCTCCGCTCAGGTTATTGGCAAATACCTATGCACGAGGACGACAAAGAAAAAACCGCTTTCGCAACACCCGATGCCTTTATGAATTTAATGTTATGCCTTTCGGACTTTGTAACGCACCAGCGACATTTGAAAGAATGATCGATACTCTGCTTCGTGGCCTAAAATGGAGAACCTGTTTGTGTTACTTGGACGATATTGTTATCTTTTCGGAAACCTTTAATGACCATCTCAGGCGCCTGAATGAAGTCCTCACCTGTCACGCTACGGCAGGCCTTCAGCTCAACACCAAAAAGTGCCACTTTGCACAGAAGGAAATTAGAATATTGGGACATCTGGTCAGCCATGACGGCATTCGACCAGATCCTGAAAAAATAATCGCGGTCTTGAACTTTGCTCGTCCACAACGGACTTCAGATTTGCGCAGTTTCCTCGGCCTCGCCTCTTATTTCCGGCGTTTTATAAGGCATTTTGCAACTATTGCTGCACCACTTCATGAATTACTTAAAGCACGCAGTCCTTTCGCGTGGACGGAAAAGTGCGAAACTGCTTTTAATGACCTAAAGCACGCCCTCACATCAGATCCTGTTCATGGCCACTTCAGTGACAGCGCTCCAACTATCCCGCACACCGATGCCAGTGGTCACGGTCTTGGCGCTGTACTTCTGCAGCGTGATGCAACATCGCGTGAGAAAGTGATTGCCTTTGCCAGTCGGACTCTGACTCCAGCTGAGAAAAACTACACCATTACTGAGCAGGAGTGTCTTGCCGTCGTCTGGGATGTCCAAGAATTTTGCCCTTACCTATACGGTCGGCACTTCACAGTTGTGACCGACCACCATGCTCTTTGCTGGTTGTCTTCATTCAAAAATTTGACAGGCCGACTTGGCCGCTGGATTCTACGTCTGCAAGAATACCATTTCGATGTCACTTATAAATCTGGTCGCCAACACCGAGACGCCGACGCTCTCTCTCGCTGTCCCCTTTCGGAATCAACTTGCTGTTTTTCTTCCCAATGCATTTCCACCTCTGACCAAAGCCGACCATCTCTTTGCCCGACGTATATCACAACCATTTGTTTTGACGACCCTGAGAACAAGCACGCTCTCCGCTCACAGCAATTAGCCGATGCCTACTGCCGTCCTATCATCGACCGCCTTATCGGCGCTTCGGACCCGCCCAATGCTAGGCTTCGCCGACAGCTTCGCAATTTCAAGCTCGAAGATGGCATCCTACTCCGTTACGTGTATTGCCCTGATGGAACTCGCTGGATCCCAGTCGTGCCGCGTGTGCTTCGTCCACGTATGCTGGCGGCTGTCCACGATGACGCTACTGCAGGTCACCTTGGTTTTGACAAAACCTACGACCGCGTGAGAAAACGATTCCTTTGGCCTGGTTTATCTCCCACCGTTGCCAAATACGTCGCATCCTGCCCTCTGTGCCAACGTCGCAAACGGCTGACTTCGCCCGCTGGCCACCTCATCCTTGTCCCGCCACGCCATTCGACGTAGTCAGCATCGACTTATATGGTTCCCTACCTCTCTCCGATGGGTGTAACCATTGGATTAAAACAGCTGTCGACCACCTCACACGCTACGCTGAGACAGCACCTGTACCGACTGGTTCCGCTGAAGAAGTAGCAAATTTCTTTTTGCGATCAATTGCATTGCGTCATGGCGCTCCTCGGGTGCTCCTAAATGACCGCGGTACAGCCTTCTTATCGAAAGTCGTTGCCGAAGTTCTTCACGCGTCATCCACCCTTTATAAGACAACCTCAAGCTATCATCCCCAGACTAACGGTCTGACTGAGCGATTTCATCGCACCTTGTCAGATATGATATCCATGTACATAACACCAGATCATCGAAATTGGGACACTATTCCACCATTCGTCACATTCGCCTATAACACAGCAGTACAACGGACTACCGGCTATTCTCCATTTTTCCTCGTTTATGGCCGTCCTCCCACTACAATTCTCGACGCTTCCTTCTTCTCTGCGCCCGACTACTCCGCATCAGTACCTACCCATTTTTTATCTCGTGTGGCCAGATGCCGTCATCTTGCCCGCCTCAACACGGCAGTGTGCCAGGAAGACCGCAAGACTCGCTATGATTCTACACATCGAGTGGTCTCTTTTCGTCCTGGCGACGAAGTACTGCTTTATACACCATTGCGAACCTCTGGCCTTAGTGACAAATTCCACCACCGCTACGCAGGTCCCTATGAGGTCATAAGCCACACTTCCCCAGTGAACTACAAAGTGACGCCTGTTGATCCCCCAGCTGATCGACGCCACCGTGGAACTGAAATTGTTCATGTGTCTCACTTGAAACCGTTTGTGCGCCGCGATGCATCGCTTAGTTAGGAGCGGCCAGGCTGGCCGCTTCCGACCCCCCGGGCAGATTGTGTGAGCCTTCCGTGGATGTTCTTTAATTTGTTCATTCCATGATCTTCCTCTTTCATTTGTACATACCATCATCATCGTCCCGTGGCGACGGCTCCGGCACGCGCCTGGGGTTTTGTTATCGGATTAAAACGCTAGACAAGGCATCGCTGGCCTTGCCGTCACGACCTTGCCGTCTCAACTTAGCCTTCTTTCACAATATTCTCATGATGCTGCCACTAGTGTTAAGGCGAAAGCCTTTCTTGGCTCATACGTGCCGTGAACGAGAATGTGATCAGAAATCCCCCATCGCACTACTACTTAAAGGAAAGAAATCTCTCGTCTCTGCCACGAATCGAGCCACTATCCCTCCATCTCCAGACGAGCGCGCAAAACCACTGCGCCTTGCCGGGCTCCTGAGAAACGAATTGTAATTTCACTTGATTGGAATGAGGATGATAGTAGTTATGCTAAAGTAAGCTTTAGTTATGATAATGAAGGTGCATTTACCTGATGATGATAGCGATTGGTAGCAATAGTAGCAATGGCAGTGAAGGTGCATTTAGCTGCTCATGAGGATAGCAGCGACAGGGATGATGACTGTAGTACTGATTACAATGACGATGCAGCTAAGGAAACTAGTCCCGTAATGATGTTTTTATCATTTCAGCTCATAAAAGCAGCCTTAACAGCAGTCTGCAACCTTTTTCACAATGCGACATATAATGCTTTCAGAACGGTAAAAGTAGGTTGCTGGCCAAGCGCGCTGTGCTTTTGTCTAGTGCTGTGAATCAGTGTCACCCACCGCAGTTTTTAACATCTATTCTACCCGCCAATATACTATTCCCATTCCAAAGCATCTCCTTACAGCCATGCGTTAGTGCTTAAGATGGTTAGCTTATTTATCCCTGAACAAAAATATTTCTCTTTGCTTTATACCCTATACCGCAGACTTACCGGATAAGAGTAATCATTTTCCAGTACGGGATTAGTAATCCAAACTGTATTTAAATTCTTTGCTTTGTCCGAAAGACATTTGTTGCATGCAAAATGGGCTTGCCATGATCCTAACTTGAACGGCATAAATAATAGAGAAGAAACCGCCATCTTCCTTGGCTCGTTCTTCGTGCATTTTGCTTAAGTTCAGGCGATTCACAGTTAACATAAACATGAAATTGCGACCGCGTTCTTAGGAGGCAGCACCACATATTTAATAGGTTACATAGGATTTCAAGCATATTTTATATTTTCGTCTCTATTTTAATCTTTATTTTTATCTCCAGTCATGAATGCTCTTCAGTATGCTCTCCTTTTCATGCAGCTGACAAACATCTACGTGCTCTGTGCCCTCCCAGCGTCCACCACGAAGCCTC
The DNA here is from genome assembly GCF_055883805.1 of Amblyomma maculatum. Lineage (NCBI taxonomy): Eukaryota > Metazoa > Arthropoda > Arachnida > Ixodida > Ixodidae > Amblyomma > Amblyomma maculatum. Next base: position 94,099,499 of record NC_139353.1, on the reverse strand, counting down.
CAAGGTCTTCGGCACAGCGCAGCGCTTCGTGGAAAAGTGCTTGCTGCTGTTTCCGCCCTGACTCCCCACATCCGAGCGCCTCTGGGTGAGTCTCCTATTAACGAGGGCGCAAAAAACTGGCCTGCAAAACAGCACGTTTATTACAGCAGAACATTGTCTGTCGTCATAATGTACGACCAAAGTATTTCCAAGCAGCCCAGGTTCGCAGCACAGCGCACGAACTGAATGGTCATGCTTAAATTCTTTAACGGTAAACAAAGAAAAAACAAAGGCAATAATATTTCATGCTAAGGGCATGGATGGATGGATGGAATGGATGGAATATAGAAGCGTCCCGTTTGAAACGGGGTGGTAGCAGTAGCTATCATGCTCATTTTTCTCCATATATCTTAATTATTGATTCAGAATGGTTAACTAAACCATCATTCTATTTAATAAATTTTGCTCCTACATTGCTAACAATATGTCACTTCTCTGCTTTTAAGACACCAATCTTCCAGCCGTTTTTCGCTGGTTTCCACCGCCGGTTTATTCACGCGGCCACTGTTATCTCTAAACCCCAGAGCTTCAGGAACAGTGATTGCGCCTGCATCAACTTCCGGATGGATACCATTGCATTCGAGTATAATATGGTCAATTGTTTCACTGGAGTTTCCACATACAGCACATGCGTCATCTCCATTGTTAAATTTCTTTTTGTAGCTGCGTGTTCTAAGGCACCCTGATCTAGCTTCAAAAAGTAGGGCACTGCCTCTTGAGTTATCAAAGAAATCTTCCTTCCTGATCTGCATTTTCCACTTTCGGTATAATTCCACACTGTTTTTTTTTTCATCGAATTTATCCAATTTTTACCTTCTGTGTCATTCACCTGTTGCCTAATGCTCTTTATTTCTGCGTCCTTGTTACTATCATACTTACTAGTTAGTTTCCTAGTTCTTTTCCTTGTGAGTCAACGCTTTTTAGGTACAGGTATTTAAATACCCTAGCTGCCCATCTGTTACTGTCCAATTTCCTCAGGCGTTCCTCATATAATATTCTACTCTGAGCTTCCCGTACTTCGAAAGATGCCCAGCCCATATCTCCCTGTACCGCCTCATTTGTAGTTTTGCCGTGGGCACCTAGTGCTAATCCTCCAACGGATCTCTGATTTGTTTGTGATGTCGACTGTACCCCTAATTTTAGGCACAAAACCGCATTTCCGAAAGTAAGTCCTGGCACCATAATTCCTTTCCAAATATCCCTCAATACCTCATACCTATTGTATCCCCACAATGCCTTATGCTTCATTATCCCGGCATTCCTTCGCCCTTTGGCCTTAAGTGATTGCTCATGCTTTCCAATGTATGCCAATCCTTCGTTTACCCATACCCCCAAATATTTATATTCCGCTACTCTAGGTATTTCAAGGCCTTGTATTTTAAGACCCTGATCAGTTCAGCCGTTGAAAATCATCAGACCCGACTTAACTGCGCTGAAACTGAAGCCTAGAGCGTCCCCTTCGTCTCCGCAATACTTAACTAGAGTTTGCAATTCTTCCAGACTCTCAGCTAGCAGCACAATATCGTCTGCATACATCAAACCGGGAAGGCGCTGATCTACCGCCTTTCCACCTAATCTATATGACAGGTTAAAACCTAGGTTACTGTCTTGTATCCTCCGTTCCAGGTTTATCATATAAAGCATGAACAGCACCGGTGATAGAGGACAGCCTTGTCTTAATCCTTTGCATACTTTGACATCCTCCGTACTTCTTATCCCTTCCCACGTAATTTCTACTTTGTTATCCCAGTATATTTCCTGTCAGAACTCTAATATCTCATAACCGATACCTTCTTCTTTTAATATGTTCCACAGGAGTTCCCTGCTTACGTTGTCGTACGCCCCGTTTATGTCCAGGAAGGCCAAATACAAAGGTCTATTTTCCACTCTAGATATTTCGATGCATTGGGTAAGCACGAACAGGTTATCATCTAAGCGCCTACAATTTCTAAAGCCGTTCTGAAGTTCTCCGAGTATCTTGTTACTTTCAACCCATGCTTGCACCTTTAATTTCACCGCCTGCATTGCTAACCTGTACATTACAGATGTTATGGTAATCGGCCTGTAGGATTTTATGTGCATCCTTTCTCCTTTCCCTTTATAAATCAAATTCATTTTACTCTGCCGCCAGCTGTCCGGAATTTGCTTAATCGTTATGACTGTTTCCAAAGCTTTTAACAACGTTTCCTTACTTTTTGGACCGAGTTCATTAAACAGCTTGATCGGAATTCCATCTATTCCTGTCGATGTGTTTTTAGGAATATTTTTTTCTGCCTTTTTCCATTTTAGATTGGTCAGTTCTGAGGTGGTTTGTATTCTGCTACCTTGGGTTGCTTCCTGATTTGCGGAGATTACCCTATCGTCGCTCTTAAATGACTCGGCTATAACTGATGTAATGTAGTTCACTGCGTTGTCTCCCTGTAAACAATTACCCTCGTTATCTTGAATCCGATCTTGCTTTATTTGATTCTTCTTCCCTAGCCAGCTTATATGGTTCCAGAATTTTCTTGCTCCGCCTCTAGAGGCATCGTGTATATCAGCCATCCAGCGATCGGTGGACTGTCTTATTTTACTTTGGACGAGGGCCTGCACTTGAAGTTTCTTTTGTCGATATGATTCCCATTTTTGGTCGATTTCCTCCTGAGAAGCCTGTGCTTTCTTTGCCATTCGGTGTTCCCTTGAAGCAGCCCGTCGTTGTTCAATAGCTTCCCTGATTTCCTTATTCCACCAGCTCCGTGGCTTCCTCTTTCCATTCCAACGGTTTGCTACTTTAACCTCCTGAAGTTTACTCCTTATGAGTAGTTCTACCTGTTCATAATCCCAGTCTTAAGTTAAATTGGTTCACAGGAAGGGAAAGGCGCAGTAACTGTCACACTTGCTCTGTGGACACCCGAACCGCGCCGTAAGGGAAGGGAGGAGGGTGGGAATGAAAGTGGAAAGAGAGAGAGAGGAGCCGTAGTGGAGGGCTACGGAATAATTTCGACCACCTAGGGATCTTTAACGTGCGCTGACATCGCACAGCACACGACGCCTCTTCGTTTCGCCTCCATCGAAACGCAGCCGCCGAGGTCGGGTTCGAACCCGGGAACTCCGGCACAGTAGTCGGGCATCTTACCACTGCACCACCCCGGCGGGGAATCCCAGTCTTCCATGGGGCTTTTCTCTATTGCTTCCTCTATGCCTGCTGCTATCTGCGCTATTTGATCGTCGTTTAATTTTACGTTTGCGTTTTGTCTAAGTTCCATTTCTCTTTTCATAAAGGGCCCCATCTGCAGACTGATACGTTTATGATCACTTCCCAGACTACACTCCCCTTCTTCGTCTATTTCCATTTTTGTGCCCTTGCTATAAATTTCCTGCGACATTAGACAATAGTCAATGGTCCTCTGCCTTTTGCGGAATTCCCACGTGATTTGGCAAGCTAGTAGGGAATGCGCCACCTATATTTTTCGGCGGCTCAAGAGTCGAATATGTCCAATCATTCACATCACTTGGCATAGATTTTACACCCACAATGGGATACTAAGATAAACAAGGTCTACACTAAGCTTTCTAAATTCATAGGTATTAGATCGTAATAAATATATTCTACCAACGAAAAAAAAGATTGACCTCTACTATGCATTCTTTTTCTCCGACTTAGGATACTGCTATTCGGTGTGGGGAAATACCACTATGTCCAATTTGCAAAAGCTTTTTGTTCTGTAGAAGAAAATACTACGCGTTATAACAAATTCCTCCTATGACGCCCCAACCCGTCCCATACGGATGAAATACGAAATAATTCCAGTACTTGAGCTGTTCGAGTACAGATTTGCTTGCTTTTATAAAAAGCATACCGCACGAAATGACCCATTTTTGTCCCGCATTGTACAGCTGGTGACACACAACACAGCCTATGCTACAAGAAACCCTGAAATGTTTGAGGTACCCAGATGTAGAACAAACTATGGTTTTGCTATGTTAAAATATATACTGCCAATGTGTTTGAACACTTTTCTTTGCAGCAACATGAACAAAATGACTTTTTCTTTCCTCCGAGAAATGTTCACTGATTAAGTTGTATTGATAAGGAATGCGTCTATCGACAATTCATTTTTACTTTTTCCTTGTCATTGTATAATATTTTTTTTTTCTGTTTCAAAGCACTGTCTCATTTTCTAACGCGTGAGTTGTTCATTTTATATCGCGCAAACTGCCGCTGCTGTTCATCGTGGACCTCACGGGTGGCGAAGCCCGTCAAGCGGTCATTGCGAACTGCTTTTGTTTTTTCGTCACCCGCGCTTTTTGTACGACAAAAGCTGAATAAACATTCATTCATTCATTCAACTGTCTCACGCGACATGCACAGTCATGCGGTGCAATTAGTGCCACGCGAGCTTCTCGGCAAGACCAGCGACGATGGGCGAGCAATGTTCCCCGCTAAGTGGCGGAATTTGGTGGATGTCGCTATTTTCGTGGAGTTGGCTCGTCATTTTAGAATTCCAGCAGACGTAGGCATAGTTAACCGAAACAGAGAAACCGGAACGGTGGCTATTTGCAGAGAAAAGATAGAGAGAGAAAAAGAGGAAAAGGAAGAATGGCGGGGAGGATAACGGGAAAAGAGAGCCAGTTTGCTATCCTGCACTATGAGAAAGGAAGAAGAGATCTAAAGGAGAAGGAGAGGAAGAGGTAAACGGGCAATAGAAGCCACTATACACTTTAAAGTCACAAAACCTGTCTTGCAAGCGTAACGCTTTCAGGGAACGCAGGAGTAACTGACAGGCCTCCACCCCAGGCAATCGCCGCTACAACTGTCCTAGGATATTTTTCTCTTTCAGAGGGCATAGGTGTGCATTATCTGGTCCGTGGCTATACATCATTATTTATTGTATTCGGGGCAAATCACATAGAATATGCGAAATGGTTCAAAGCCTCCGCATGTAATGTTATCAGACATGATGATAAAAAGTACTGATGGTTTGTGAGGGCAACACGAGGCGCCACAGAAATATTTCTTCGCGTTGTGACAGACTGGGTGAACGTCGGAGCTTTAGGTGAAGGTTCAGGCATAGGAGACCTCCGTCTGCTACGTCTGCTCTTGAAGAAGTGATGCACACACTTCTGGTGAGCAGCCCTTCTGGTGGGCTGCTCGCGCAGCCTTGCCTCTGAAGCTGCAGTGTCCAGGTAGACATTGACAAATAATGTGCCCGTAAAGGGTAGCGAAATCATATAGCTCGCGAATTTCAGCTGGCAGTTGCTGGTGGGAGCCATTGTGAAAAGCATATCATAAGCACTAGAGCCCTGCTTCTGAGTCCGTCAAAATAGATCATTGCTGAGGCTTTCATTATGTAAGTAATCAATGACGGCATGAGGAGCGGTAAGTTTTGCACAATTCGATACAGTCGAGTAAAGCGTAACTCTGAGTGCTGTGTTTTTATTTGGAATGGCCATGCAGTCGGAAGAACCGTAAAGGTTTTATGAACCGTCGGTGTATATGAGCTGCCGATGTCCATAAGCTTCTGATGGTTGTATTCCCTACTGAGTTGTAATTAGGCGGCAGCTTCTCAGCTTTTTCTTCATGTCTGGTATGGACATAATCACAAGAGGGTGGTGAAGACTCCATAAAGAAGAGAACCGCCACGATGCGGTTGTAAACTGGACTTACATAAAATCACAGTGAGCATCAATAGACTTTTCGAAGATGTTCGGGGTCTAGTATTCGCATGGCTGACAAGCGGTGAAAAGGAATCCGAGGGAGATTTCGAGTGTGCGTTCTCAGGACGTCAACTGTCAAATGTAGAGCCGCTAGATTATCCTGAGCAATGACTTCTGCTGCGGTTATACAGGCGAATGTTGGTAATTATAAGAAAGCCCGAAGAGCTTGAGCTTGACTGCTTTGTATACATAGCATATTTTCCTTGATTATCCAAGTACAAGGATGCTGTACCGAATTAATCCCATAAACATTTACGCTGTAGAGTTAAATCGCCTGCCGCCCTGACGCTTCCCCCGACTTTCCCTGAAGGAAAAAGAGTATCTGAACAATGGCTGACAGCCTCTATGTGAGGTCCACGATAAATCACGATCGATGGTTACTTCGAGGAAGGAATGGCATCTTGTCTAGGGTATTGGTGTGCCATTTGCGCCCACAGTATAAAGGGACATACTTTTGTTGGCGAACGGAGTAATGGCGCTCTTCGTCTTAGGAATCCTCAATTCTTGGGGGCGGTGGTGAGACGCAAAAATGCTTGTTGTATTTTATAGCCTCGCTCAAAGCTGTTGTTGTGTAAGTCCTGAAGTCCAGTCGCAGATATTGTCCCCGCAGATTGAACATTACAATGAATATGATTGTAGGTTGATATGACCGAAATATGCAAGACAGAAGGACGTTGGTCTGAGCACTCCTTCCTCTTAGACTGCACGGAAGGTGAAATGTGCAGACTTCGCACCGTCCTCAGTCTGCTAATTAGCGGTCAGACAGGTGCGTAACAAGCAGAAATATACGACCACAAAGTTAGGCAGATTTCAGAGTCTGAAATAAAATGGCGATGTAGTCATATGCTCGTGGCACATTCCGAAATAATAGTGGGGAAAATTGCTTTATATGCTTTTGGTGTTCAAATTATGGTACCAGATCGCGCGCTGTCTATAGAAGAGCCTACGCATCAGAATCCACACGTTATCGCTGAATATATTAAGTAGAACTCCAAGTACAGTATTTGTCAAAATTGTAGAGCCCACGGGGTCTGCTTCGAGCCCATTCGCTTGTAAGGGATTTCCAGTGTTCTGAATCAATTCGTGGGAAGAATATACTTTGTCTTACCTGCTGCAATAAACGGTACTACCCTAATAATAGATCAACGACACTACACGGCACAGAATAGGACACCCTGGGCTCTAAATCTTTGGCAAAGGCTGTGCCGCTCCATCCTCGTAAGCACCATTCGTTCAATCAATTTGCCAATGCAGCTAGCCAGAACGACTGGGCCGTGCGATGCAAGGACAAAATGTTTTTTTTTTCCTTTTTAAGCACCGGAACTAGACCACTTCTTTCCCACTAATCCATAACTGTGCCCGCACACCACGAAGTCTTGCCAAAAATCAACATCAACCTCTTGTCCGAAATGTTGGACCGTCAAGTTGAGCAGCATAATGATGACCTCTTGGGAGCAAATATAGCGGCACGTAGCTCTTACACGAAAAATAGCCGACCGATTCGAGAATTGTTAGAAACAGAAATGTCGCGAAATTGTGGTGGTGTGAATATGCGTGTGCGACCTGCAGCTATAGCGCAGACGTCTTCGGCAACCTCAACCTCGCTACGTCCTTGATGAACTGCGAGAAACTTGAAAGGTTTAAGATTTTTAGCTCAAAGTTCTTATACCACATATGGCTATTAATAGTAGGCATGTAAAATTTTTCTTTGCTAAAGTGCCTGTTTATGATGGGTAAAACCTTGACTCAATTATTGTTTATCTAGTCAGCACACTACTTATGGAGCGTTATATTCTTCTTATGTCCGCCGACGCTGCCAATATGTTGTAGCAAAAGCAGTATTTTTACCTCAACGAGCCCATTATTAGCATTTATAAGCAGGTTTCCCCAAATTGCCTAGCATAAACGTGGCATTTTACCAGTCTCTGCCTATCCGGTACAGACATAGCGGAAAATTAATGTGCCCAACCTAAATTCAGGCCAACGCAGAAAGCTATGATAACAAACATAATTGCAGCAATATGAGAGAGCAAAAGATCAGAACGATTGAGGGAACAATAAGTTGGTTAACAAAGCACAACGTAAATGAAGAAAACAAGGCATGTGGAGCGCACGTAATTATAATCTAACGTAAGTTACGGTGTAGGTAAAGAGGACGTAGTGAGCACTAAGAAAAAGGAGGCTTAGATGGTGGCGCAGAATGTCAGCAGGCTGATCAGTTTACGAAGTCAGAGCGGTGGCGGAGGGGAGAGTGAAGGGGGCGTGCAGCCGGCACAGGATAGGGTTAGTCAGAAAAATGTTGAAGATGCAATCTCCAGCGTAGGGCGCAATTAGGCTAATGCTGATGATGTGATTTAACGCACTATATTTCCATAACCACCGCAATAAAAACCCTTAAGCTTGCAGCATGAAATAATATTACTCAAAATGCATTGAATATTAAGGCGATTGAGGAAAAAAAGAGGAACATGGTAGTTGCTTCGCTCAGTTATACTGGTCTCATAATTTTCCCAATTTTATTCTTGATTCTACATACATTTCGTGTTAGCGGGATGATTCCAAAGATGATAAAATTTCGCTCAGAACAATTTTCCCCCTTTGTCAAGAAAATAACGATTGTATTTCATGAAAACATAAAGGAGCATTTGAAAAAAAAAAAAAAGAACCTTTCTGGGGGGATGACCGGAAGCTGATCTTTTTGAAAACTCAATATTCTTGCAATGTTGCAATATCCCAGTGCTATTTTTTCGCGAAACTTGTAAACGATATATATTTCTTATTCGCATTATATCCCTAAGTAAAAGGCGATAATTCATATTCGAAAACAGAATAGGTTTTCTGTGACACAGTGGTAATTAGCACTTCAGTTTCGCTAGAGTCGTGGCCGCTGTTGACTGTCGCGGCATCGAGTGGCGAACATCATGAGGACCCGAAGACGTGTTTCCAAGAAAGTAGCCAAAATGCTGGCACGAAGGTTTGTAACAGATACGACCGGCAGGAGTCTGAGCAGCAGTCTTATCGACGAGGGCCAAGGTTTGTCATAGGGACCCTGAAGATGTATTAAACTAGACATAACATGACACATTCATAAAAGTCGTACACTCAAACAAACCTGATTTAAACAGGAGCACAGCCTATATTTTCTCCTAATCAAGCCTTTTTAAACGACAAGAATACTGGTAAAGCATTTGAACTTGCCTGGTATGGCCACTTATGACCGGAGTCCTGATGCTTTAATGTAATCTTGTGGAAAGATTATATTTAGCGTTTCATCGACACTTAGAGGTTTAAAATGCATCTGAAAGTGCAAAGTTCTTGCAACAATGAACATCATGGTTATCAGCGAACTATTAATTGCTGCAACATTCCTCATAAATTTACATCATCTACAGCATGACTATACTTACTGCAGGGCGAAGGCCTCTCATATATTCCTCCCTTTATCCGGTCTTGTGCTAGATGCATCCACGTGAGCCCTGCGGTATTTTTAACCTCATCCGCCCGCATAGCTTTCTGCCGCCCCCTGCTACGCTTTCCTTCCCTTGGAATCCAGTTTGTTATCCTCAGCGACCACTGGTTATCTTTTCTTCGCACTACATGTCCTGCCCATGCCCAATTCTTCTTCTTGATTTCCACTAGATTGTCAGGAACTTGAGTTATTTCTCGAACCCACTCTGCATGCCTAATATCTATTAATGTCACCCCCGTCATTTTTCGTTCTAGAGCCCACTGTGTTGTCTTATACTAAACTCTCTTCGTTAGCCTCCACGTTTCAGCCCCACAGGTGAGTACAGGTAAGATGCAACTGTTGTATACTTATCTCTTCAGCGATTCCGGTAAGCTGCTGGTCATATAATCTGCGAGTGCTTGCCAAATGCGCTCCACCCCAATCTTATTCTCCTTGTTATTTCCCTTTCGTGGTCCGGATCTGCGGTTACTACCTGTCCTAAGTAGACATATTCGCCTGATACTTCCAGTGCTTCGGAACCTAACGTAAACTGCGCTCCCTTCCCAAGGCTGTTGAACATCACCTTAATCGTCTGCATATTCATTTTCAAACCCAGCTTTATACTTTTCCTGTCTAGGTCATCAATCATTCTATGCCGTTCATCCCCTGAGTCACCTAACAAAGCAATGTCATCAGCAGATCGCAGATTACTTGAGGTATTCTCCATCTACCGTTATCCCTAACTGCTCCACACGTTTCTTTATAGGAATTTTGTTACTTTCTTTAAGAAGAGCTATGGTTGCTGTCCAGCCCCAATATATATCTTCCAGCACTTTCACGTACTGCTCGTCTACACCCTGATTTCGCAATGCCTGCATGACCGCCGAGGTTTCTGCTGAGTGAAGTACTTTTTCGTAACCAATGAATGCTGTATATAAGGACTGGTTATTTGCCGAGCTTTTTTCTGTCACCTGGTTGATGGTATGATATTATCGATCATATATAGTACCCTTTTCGAATACCTTCTTGATCTTTTCCTTAATTCTAGTCAAAGGTTGTTCTGATACTATTAGTGATTACCTTAGTAAATATACCTTATACGTAACAAACAGCGAGCTGATTGGTAGGTAATTTTTCAGGTCCTTATCGTCCCCTTTCTAATGAATTAAGATAATGTTTGTGCTCTTGCAGGGTTGCGGTACCGTCGATGATACCAGACTCTGCGTATACAGGGTAGCCAGTATTTTTATCACGATATCCCCCTGTCCTTCAACGAATCTATAGTTACCTGATCCTGTCCTTCATCACTGGAGGAATGTCTGACTACTCTGTTTCTACCGAGAATCTCACTATTATCCTGACTACTTCGGCTACTGGAGAGACTAGTACAGACTTCCTCGGCTGCTTTGACAACTTGTGCATATTTGTGATGACGTTACTCGCCTTGTGCCTTTGCGTATAGTTGATTTTTGTCTATGCCCAATTTCTTCTTCATCGCTCTAAGGCTTCCCCAGTTCTTTAGAGAATGCTCAATTTTCTGCATGTTATAATTGCTTCTATCGGCCACTTTACGCTTAATGATTACCTTTAATGTTTCTGCAAATTTTAACTGGACTATTGGATTGGAAGCATTCAGACTTTCGCGTTTCTTAATGCAATCTTCCTTCTCCTTAGACAGCTTGCCGGTATCCTCTGTAACTATCCTACCGCCTACTTCTGCACCAAACTCAGAGATTGTATCTCTGAAATTATTGTTCATTGCTTCTAGGCTAATGTCGCCATCCGCGGTTAGAGCGGAATATCTATGCTGTAGGGAGATCTTGAGCTCTTCTGCCCTCCCCCTCACCGCTAAATTGATGATGGACATCTTTCTTACTAATCTGTTTCGTTCGCTTTTCTTATTTTGACTAATCGGAGACCTTACCATTATGTGGCCACTTCCTCGCACTTTCCTGATTACCTCTACATCCTGCATAATGGCGGCATTCGAACACTGTATGAAATCAATTTCGTTTCTAGTCTCCCCGTTAAGAATTTTTCATGTCCACTTCCAGTTCGTCCGTTTGCTGAAGCAGGTATTCATGATTTTTAAGTTATTTCACCCTGCAAACTCAACTAGTAACTCCCTCCTGCTATTCATGTAGGTACGTAGGCCTGTACAACCTTCCGTTTACATCGCTTATTAAGCTTAGTAACGATGCATGCCACGCTCTCAGTAATACCATAGAATTCACCTATATTATCAGCTATATACTTGTTAACAAGGAAACCAACTCCTAGTTCTCGCCTCTCCGGTAAACTTCGATAACACAGTACAAGGCCGTCCTTCAGGTGCAGTATATACCTCATTCGGCCTTCTAACCTCATTAAGCCCTAATTTCATTTTATACCCCTAGGTCCTCCAACGCACTGCTAAACTAGCTCCACTAGCTAGGGCTCTAGCGGTAAACGTTGCCAGTGTAGGTTTCCAGTGGCGTCCTGTCCAACGGAGCCAGCAATTCTTACCATCCCCCGCTGTATCGCAGTTCGCACCGCCGCCGTGGTCATTTGCTCCGCAGCTTCTGTGACTGAGGGCGGGGGTTTTGTAGGAATAATTATGGGACATTGCGATTCGTTGCTGCACCAGGGTGGTCAACTCCTGTTCTAGTGAGGGAATGCGTTGCCGAGGTGTTCACCGGCATCGCGTCGTATTCCAAACCCGTTTATGCAATTCCGTCGACACGTGGATATTTCTTTTGATCCTGTGGAGCATTGCGCGTTACTGGGATTCTAACCGCGCTCCTTTTGCATGCGAGGCGCTTGTTCTACCTCTACGCCACCGCTGCACCTCATTTTCATCAATAAAATTACAATATGTTATAAACTCTTAGGTTCCTCTGTCGCTACCTGCATATAGAGGTATTACATTTTGTCAAGTGGCGTCTATCTCTAAAAATGAGGTCTAAGGTGTCGGCCGGAGACTGAATTACACCGCCACTTTAGCTACTGAAAGAAATGCAAAATCCTAACGTTGTAAAACAAAATATAAAACCACAAATCTTGTAGTTAAGTAAGAACGGAAAGAAGGCAAGGTTAGTAATTAGTTCCACCTTATCTGCTGCACTCCACACAACACACCTCAGCTGATAAACCTTTATCTGTGTCAAAAGTTGCGGTGACAATACTTGATGTGTATCCGGGCAATAGGTCAAGCACTTTATCACTTTTACTGACGTCATCGTTTGACGTCCAAGAAGATTGTCCGTATTGTGTCTTTTTGGAATGTTGAGAGCCTGTTTCCTATGCAGGTACTGAAGCGTCTATTTTTCAGTCAGCAATGTTTCAAATTATAATCCTACTCTAGCTCAACTCCACGTTTTGTTACCTACGTTATCTTTATGGGCTACACAATGCGTGTCTTTGGTTCTTAATTTAAGGGCATCATTAGTCGTACGCAGCGCATTTCAGTGAAAGCACTTCAAAAGTCGGTTTCCTTACACTCTTTTTGTCTTCTGCTCCAAATTATCAAAACGTGTCCTCACTGCTAGGGTAGAAGTGCATCATTGTCTAAGACGGCCAGTTTACAAAGCCTACCTAGCTGAAGCTAAGCCCAATCATAATAAATTGGAGAGGAAAACAAGCTTTACACTGTTTCTTTGAAAACAACTCACCTCGTTGGTGACGCGTTGGAGGGCTTCCTTCGTTAGGAAATCAGACGCCGATGGTTATTGGTCAGAAGTTGCTATACTTGACCACCACTGCAATAGCTACAGAAACTGTGCTGGCTATACAGCGCCTCACCGAGGAGGTTGTTCTGAAACCGATTAATAATAAGCTGCACGGAAGTGCAGAAAATACATTGCTGTCAAACTTCCCTGTCACGTCTCGTGACGACGCAAAAATATGTCCAGTTTTGCGCAACCTGAGGAAACCTCTAATGAACACGATCACTAGTAATAATGACGTTATGCTTCTTGTCTGGCACACTGGCTATACTCGAACCCACGCTCAAACGAAACCACAACACCATTCGGTGCCATAGCGGTTAACTATATAGAAGTAGATAATCAACGATGCTTGACCTGAAGGTTCAGTGTCTACTGACATTGAGTCTGTCAAGTGACATTGGAAAATCGGCCTCTTCTCACGAGATCTGAAACTTGGTCGGAGAAACTAAGGGAAGAATCGCTAGCATTGTTCTCAATTATAGCTTAGGCTGCATGTTCTGAAGTCCCATCCGTGTAGATAATGATGCTGAAGAGATTCTGGTAGCGACTGGACAGAGGTTGTTAGAAGCATTCGACTGCTGCTGGCAGGTGAACAAGAGGGGAAGGGAGGCCGTGCATATTAATAAGTGCTTCCATATCCCCTCCACACTTAGGCTCACCAACTGCTGTCTTTACATTTTATTGTAATAAATATGTGGCTGAAACGTGGAGGCTAACGACGAGGGTTCTACTTAAGTTGAGGACAACCCAGAGGGTTATGGAACGAAAAATGGTAGTGGTAACATTAAGAGATAGAAAGCGTGCAGAATGGGTCAGAGAAACAACTCAAGTCACCGACATTCTAGTGGAAATTAAAAAGAAGAAATGGACATGGGCAGGACATGTAGTGCGAAGAGAGGATAACCGATGGCTGTTTAGGGTAAAAAACTGAATTTCAAGTGAAGGAAAGCGCAGCAGGGGGCGGCAGAAAGGTAGGTGGGCGGATGAGGTTAGGAAGTTCGCAGGGGTCAAATAGATGCAGCTAGCACAGGCCGGGTTAATTGGCGAAATATGGGAGAGGCCTTTGCCCTTCAGTGGGTATAGTCAGGCTGATGATGATGATGATGATGATGTAATAAATATTGCCGGAACGTAATAACCGCGCGTTCTTTGTTTTTCCTGAAATTTAAATCGAAAAACAAATTTTGTTCTTTTTTCAGAGGGCCCAGCTAAAATTATCTAAAATTGGTTCGATACAATTGCGGCCATGGGTTGCAAATCATGCCATGTCGTATTTCTTTGCAACGCGACGGTAAGCTTTAAATTCCCTGTTCTCCTTTAAAAATGGCTCTTAAAACCAAAATTTTTACTTTCAGGCTGCATTTGACACCTTTGCACAGCGAATGCCTTATATACTGGCATTATTTTTGAAGTTGTGAGAGAGAAAGAAAATTGCACCAGTTGGTGTAAAAGTATTGTAGTTCACTTGTTTCATTTTCCTAGGCCACTTGAAGCAGACAAGAAACATTGACCATCTGCTTCCGTGTCGGGACTGGTCTCAATCCGAAACGTTGTATAAGCGGAGTTTTACCATACGCTTTAACACGGAGCTGTCGATGAGAAAATTGAAAGGATAGAAAAAATGCGTTTTTATTTTCTCGCTTTTCATTTATTTCCTATTCTCTTATACTTCCGCAAGTCGCGCTTCTGACCATATTCGTGCGCACCTTTCATTCTTTGTTTCATGAACGGCAGAGAAGGAAACCGTAAAAAAAATTTTAACATGCAGAAGAAATGTTTAGAATGCCTAAAATAGGCAAACAATAATAAAATATTGGGCTTGAACCGTCGGATGTGGGGCGGCTGCTTCGCGTAGGCTCTGCCTACGCTCTTTTTCAAGCTTGTCCTTCCAGGCATAAACTTTGTCAGAGGAGGTAGCTTTGCAGATTTCCCCTTTTACATTTTATATCAACGACACTCAAGTCGATGGCGGTAGCTAAAGCTTGCTACGCTGCCAGTTTGCTGTTTGCTGAGCGACTTAGAGAATTTGCTTTTTTGTTATGCCGAAATATGTGTGTTTGTGAGGGAGCGGAGGGGGAGTGGATACATGGATGCACTAAGAGCCCTGCCTTTGAAACGAAGTGGTGACCTTCGTCGGCTGGCTGGCCTTTTCTTTTGATACCTCTTTAGGCAATCCTTCAACATCAACTGCTTCCTTATTCAATTTTAACTTTTTGTTTATTTTTTGCGTATATCTTTATTTATTCGCCGATATTGCTGATCCTATTCGGAATTGTCGCAGGTGGGCATATGTTTGTACAAAAGAAGCGTATATACACCGTGCAAGCAACACATTGACATATGTACAAAGAAATTCGAGAATATAAAATTTACGAAGTACAAAATTGTTGAGGAATGTTACTCAAATAAAAACAGAATATAAAGCAGTTGTTTCTAATGACATGCATAGAAGAGAAGTGCACAGGTATTACGACACTACGCTGACAATAAATATAAACGGGCTGTTATCATACTTTAGTAACATTTCAAATTCAAATAATTAAATTCTACAAATTTCATTTATATATTTACTTACTAAATATATACAGCACATAATATTAGTAACTCTTATTATCACCTTTGAGTCGAGACCCAATAATTTTACCGCCAATTTTATAAACGCTCCTTGCGAACGGCTACTGCAGATTCATTCGCGTTTCCTTTTTTATGTCTAAATCCTAGGGCGTCGAGAAAAGTCAATGTGAGGGTGTGGATATCTGGATGGACACTGTCACACTCTAGTTTAAGAGTTGCAATTGCTTTTACGTATCCACAACCCATCGCACAGGTTCCAGCTTCTCTTAGTACATAACTGTTTTATGTACCTTTCCCGCCATGAGGAGTCAACGCAATTTCATTACAAATAAATACCTTAGCATTCTACCAATTATCGTCCATTTATCTAAGGCGCTCTTTGTGTAATACTTTTCTCACAGCGTCTCGTGCTCCGAAAGATCCCCACCCATGTCTCCACGTGCTACCTAGTTCGCAGTTTTGTTGTGAGACCCACTTGCTAATTTCTCCATAACCCTCTTATTTATTTCTTATTAAACAGGCACAACTTTGACAACGAACCGATGTTCCCTTTATAACTAACAAACGTTTTGAAAAACACGTTGAAGACGAGTTCGTTCCGAAGCGATATAGTGTCTATAGAGAAGTTGCAAGAAGCGATACCTGCTGGAAAGTGAGGTATGTGGTTGTCATAGCCAACAAATTAAGCAATCGCCACGTGGGCAGTACAGCTGAGTTTACTAGCCGCGTAGTGCCCGCTAACGATGCCGGTGTGTTGGTGAACTTTGATTAAGTGGGCTGTAACAGTCGAATCCAAGACGAAGCGCAGAAACTAAATACTGCACAGGCCGACCACTCATTCTTCCTAATTGCTAGTAGTAGACACTGTCGTGTTTGCAACAAGCCAAACAAGCACTCTGAATTAGGCCGACGCGAATGGCTCGCAAACGTAAAACAGATGCGAGATCGACAGCAATAAGAAAACGTACCTAAATGGGTAGCGTTCACAACTAGACATTTATAAACTTAGGCGATGCCGACGGGGGGTAACAATTTAAAACCCAATGTGCAGTCGTCGGCACCTAAAGTGAACGAGTGCACGCCACCCTGTTCTTCTTTTCTTCATAGCGTGTTCGATCTTTCAGGCACAGTGTCGACGCACGCGTTTCCGAGGAATCGGCCGGCATCTAACACGCACGTAGGAATAGCACAGGAGTAACCGCGTGTTTGCTTGGTGAGCCGTCGGAAACGACAAGGCACTCGGTCAATTCAATGCATCATCGTAGCGCAACGTTCTCTGATGAAAATGACAACATTGCAGATAACTGAGCATTGATTTCTTCATGCAGATATCCTGGGCCCCTATTTTAGACATTTCGCCATTGTGTTCAAATCGCGACGCACGCGTGACGTGTGCAGTAAAACGGTGCTTGGTTACGTAAGCACACAATCTAGTTACGCATTGTAGTCAAGAAGAGAAAAAAAGATAGAAAAAGGGCCCTCGTCTGCTACCATATATTAATAATAATAATAATTGGTTCACAGGAAGGGAAAGGCGCAGTATCTGTCACACTTGTGTCTGTGGACACCTGAACCGCGCCGTAGGGGAAGGGAGGAAGGTGGGAGTTAAAGTGGAAAGAGAGAAAGAGGAGCCGTATTGGAGGGCTACGGAATAATTTTGACCACCTGGGAATCTTTAACGTGTGCTGACATCGCACAGCACACGGACGCCTCCTCGTTTCGCCTCCATCGAAACGCAGCCGCCGAGGTCGGGTTCGAACCCGGGTACTCCAACACAGTAGTCGGGCGTCTTACCACTGTACCACCCCGGCGGGGCTCATATATTAGCGCCAAGTATGAAAAAAAGTTATGCTCCAGAAATCAGGCCGCTGCGGCGCATTCCGCGATGCGGACGCCTCGAGCTGCAGTGAGGGCGAGTAATTACGTACGGCATTCTGGTCTCACAGTATCATGACATACTTGCACTCGGATATCCGGCAGTAGTTACGCACGGAGAGGCTGACTGAGTTTACGAGATGCCAGCAGCATTACAGCTAAGAGCAAGAACTGCAAAGAAATATTCGCAGTTGCTTGGCGCATAATGAGAGCAGAAAGTGACACTGCTCCTCATAAGCGCCGATGACCTCTAACGATCATTTATCAGCTGCATTTCGATGCTGGAACTAAAACTTTCAAGGGTCTGGTCGAACAGGAGGAATCTACAGATTTGCGCCCCAGCACTGGCGAAGAGGCACCCGCGCAGCCGCCATGGTACATGTCCGAGCAGAAAACGCTCCATCTAAAAGTATCAATTAGTGTTAGCTACTGGCTGTGCTACCCACCTTTTCATTCAGCCGCCTTCTGACCGGTTACCGGCAGGTCAGCATGTCTACTTAAGCTTCCAATATCTTGCGTCGGCTTCAGTTGTGTAGAGCACGGAAAGCAGCGCAGGGAGAGAGAGAGAGAGTGTGTGTGTGTGTGTGTTGCTATAGGAGCATTCAAAAGAATGATGTAAGGTAAATTTTAACCTAAATGTTCACTTTTGTCGCAAATTAAGACAGGAATTCAAGTCAGCTGGTATACCTGATAGCATGTTAATTCTATGTAGCTGAGAACTAAGGAAATGTTTCAAATCTTTAAATAAAATTTGCTAAATTGAATATATATTTGCATATTTATAATTTACGGAAGAAGATGTATACAAGAGTAGTTTTTCCTTTTTATGTAGCCTGTTTTTGTTTTTTTTTGTCTTGCTACAGTAAAAGTAATATTGTCTCCATGGAAATGAAAATCCGAGTGCGTTCACATCCAGACCCACCATCACAAGCAAAATCAGCTACTTGTCCGTTTGTGTAGATGTGCATCGACAGCCGTCAGAAGACAAGTGAGAAAACTTCACTTGAAGGAGCGTTCTTGAGTATCATGTATTTTAGCACTTACGGAGAATCCGAAGCCTCTCACCTTGAAGGCCCCACTTTGCATAAACGTTTGTGCAGCGTTGCAATGGTCTCTCAATATTCATTTCAGCACGTAATCGTAGCGGTGACAACGACGATGCAGTTAGTGACAACGCTAACGTTGATAGTAGCGATAAAAATGACCGTGCATTAAGTTGGTGATGATGATAGCGGCGATAGTGTTAACGATGATAGTAGGGATGACACTGATGGAGCAGTTGGTTAAAACAGTCCTTTCAGGTGGCTTTCGTCATTCCCGCTCTTAAACAGACTTAGGCGCAGTCCTGTAAATATTTTCTACGTACAGAGAGCACCAAACAAGGGTAGAGGGGAGGGAAGCTTCAGTTCGCAGGTCGAGCCAACGTTTCAACAAGAGTAGCCATTTAGTGTAGCCTTGTCGCCCTCTTCCTGTAATTTTATCTGTTTATCTACGTAGAGTGTCATTTGCGATAATATGCTAGGTTACGACTGCATGCTGACGAGGATGTGTGAGATAATGGAGGGGAAGCTAAGAGATGAGCGAATAATTGCGCGCGAAAGATGCATGTAAATGAATAAGGTGAATAAGAAGAAATGGACATGGGCAGGGCATGCAGTGCGAAGAGAGGATAATCGATGGTCGCTTAGGGTAACAAACTGGATTCCAAGTAAAGGAAAGCGTAGCAGGAAGCGGCAGAAAGTTAGGTGGACGGATTAGGTTAAGAAGTTCGCAGGGATCAAGTGGATGCAGCTAGCACAGAACCGGGTTAGGTGGAGAAATATGGGAGAGGCCTTCGCTCTGCAGTGGGTATAGTCAGGCAGATGATGATGATGATGAATAAGGGGGCGCAAGGTAAACTGCAAAAGGGACCGTTTTTGCTGTCTAATCATACCCCCAGAAGCAAACATCAGGTGTCACAATTCTTTTTGGCCATGTCGCGAAAAACAATTGAAAGATAAATAAGGCTTTCACGCAAACAAGATACCGACAAGTCCACAAGTCTATATGTACTGTAGAAACTTCGATTTCTATAGATACGCTTCAGGATCGTGCGAATACCAACTGTTATGGAGTGACTCAGATATGAATGTTGCTCTGGAAGCAAACCATATGCTAGCAGCGGGGCTTAAAGTAATTGATATATTTAATAATATTTGGTATCTGTACAGACATTAGCGCAAAACGAAAAATATATGAAAATATTAAGCAATCGCCACAGCACTAAACCTCATGAAGGTATACCTGTAGCTCTTATTACAACTCTGCATAACTCTGTAACCTCCATGCCATAGTTATGATAGAATATATAAGCTCTCGCTGCCAGTGACCACAGCGAGTAAATTTGTTCCCCGTGATAGGAGATAAAAGGGATAGCGAAATTAGAACAAAAGACAGAGTTCGCTAGCCTGCCATAGCCCGGCCTCATCGCTCGGCCTTCTAGGTCATGTATGAAAACTATCAACGCCGCCACACAAATGGGCATCGTCATTGCTGTGAACGTTGCCCCCCTCGCACACAGGTCGTGGTCACGCGCTGCGGCGTCGGAGCGGGATCGTGTCCGAAACTGTCATAGGAGAACCCTAGATACTTACAGCCTTATCAAAAACTTCGTATCATATATGCGAAAGGTATTCGAAAACTTGAAAATATTTTTTCGTGTCGAATCATTTTGAACGCGCCCTATTTGACTCCAGTAGATCGAACGGGAGGATAGTTAATTCGCATTGGAAAGCATCAAGGATTCACATCGCCTTTAGTACTCTTGCCTGCTTGTCGGCATTGCATTTAGGCTTACGGGCAAAGTGAGTGAACAAGATGCTCAAGCTGCACAACTCGGTGTCGAAGTGAATCGAAACATTTGCGCTATGCTGCTCCTGGCGATAGTACCCTGCTGAGTGTGCACATCGTTGCCTCGCTCCATCCGTGAATGCATATATACTTCCTTGCCTATTACAAGACGAGGCTAGCATATTTTCCCGCTTCATATCCCGTCACTCAGGTCATTCATAGTGCGTCATCGCTACCATCCTACTTCCCTTATCCACTGGCACACTTGGCGACGATGCAATCCAGCCGGTTTAAGAGCTGTGCGAAGAGATAGCCAGCTTCAACGCCCCCGGCCGCCCTGGCCTACAGGCTTTTCGAGATAACCGTTCCCGATAAGTTAGTAAGTGCTCTTCGGTGGGCACATATGAAACGTGGACCTATATTGAGAGCTCCCGAGGGGCTCAAAGCTTTCCACGAGGGTTTCTCCTGGCCTTGGCAGGGATAATGCGCGATGTGGACCTATAAAAAGTACATGAAGCAAAACGCGAGCTGCCTGCCGGTTTGGAGCCGATAGCGGTGCTTGGTAAAGCCTATGCTTTCTTCCGGACCGCTGCATTCCCGCTTTTATACCTTCAAAAAAATATATAGAGACAAATATTCACCCTGCTTTCTTTTCCTTTATTTCCAGAGCGCTCTCGGCAAACACAGAACTTGTTTGCGGCTTAAACAGGCATACTACTGCGGCGCCGTTCATGGAACTGCTTATATTCGAAGATTAGCGAGGATTTTGTCCGCCGCCTAGTCTCGCTTTAGATGTGTAAAGTGTAACTGCCGTCGGCACTCGGCGCGAGTAACGACTGGGTGAGGGGCGGCAAATGTTTCGGGATTAAATGTGCGTTTCGGGAACCCGCGGCAAGATTCAGAAGCCTCGCGTTGAAAAGCGGATTACGACACCATACGGCCCGTGTAAGTTTAGAGAGTAATGCTTGCATTCATTGTTTTGGAGAAAGATGCGTGATGTGCTTGCTGAAGAACTTCCCTTTGAAGAGGATACGCTTTCCCTTTGAAGCTGTCAGCATCTACCCCTGAAGCCCCTTAACGGGGCCCTAAAACTGGCATTTACGTGTGATTAACGCAAAAACTAATATAACGCGGGTGAAGAGCACATGCCAGGAAGAAACGAAACTTTATTATGGCTATCACACGAGTTCACAAACATAACGCGATATTAACTTTAACAAAGCACTAATATATCTACTGCAACTTAGGGCACCACATAAACCTGACACGACCCATGCCGTTGGCGATGTGAAGCCTGCTGCCACCATCGCGCCAACTGCAGAGTGCCAACTTGTCGGCAGCAACACAGATGGTTCGCATCCTATTGGGCAGGTCACGCATACCATAGGGCGGACAGACCATCGGACCATCGATGCCTACCTCGTAACTATCACTCAATGTTCCCATATCGCTGGTCGGCGGCCGCCTCCAGTAGCTTCGTTTTCGATGGTGCCTCCCTCTCGTGCATACCACTCTTTTTCCAGTAGTAGACGGCTTGTCCAGCCGTGCCACAAGCACGCACTGATTTATATTTTAGCCTGCCCTGGCACGGTTGTTCGCCACTTAACTGCCGTTTTAATGGCGCTTTTTTCTGTGAATTTTCTTTAAGTGATACTGCCATCGCGAATCAAGATCGTGAGGCACTTCTCCTCAGCTTCGGCGAGAGCATGAAGCGCGCATCTGTTTATCGTATCTGCCATTTACAGCGACCTGTCGATCATTATAACTGAGTGGTGCAGTAGCTTGTCATTCGTCATAACCGAGTGATGCGGCCACGGTTGTTCGCAATCTGAGATTTATGTTCCTACGGCAGTCAGCTGCAAGTTACGATACAATGAAACTTTTACAACATTTCAGCAACATTTGAAGTAGTACATTATTATATTTTAAAAACTTTCTCAGAAACCAAAATATGTATACATGGCCGTGGGAAATAACCGAATAATAAGTGCAGTACTAAAATTCAATTTAAAAAATGCTGCTAGAGAGCGGAGAAAATTTTCCCTGGCCGTCATTTTCATTTTCAATGTCAACAAAAAGCAAGCGCAATTAGGCAGGATAGGTCCGTCCTGCGAACCATAGAAATTTGTTAGGGTACTGGAGAGACGACCGCCGCAAGTCCCACAGAAAGGGAACCACTACACGATGTCTAGTAATGTGCACAAGCGAGCTTCCTAAACAATGTGTTACAGAATTAATGTACAGAACAAGAAAAACTATTCACCTGTAAGGTAACAAGGGCCTAAAAGAATAAAAACACGAAATTTATTTCTAGGCGCATTTTGCTATGTTGTTTTTTTTTCAGCCGAAAAAAATAAGAAAGATAAAAACTATATTTGCAGTGCACTTGATCACAAACGAGGGCAGTGATTCCGAACTGAAATATTTATACTTTCTATACTTTATACTTTTCTGGTAGTGCAGATATTCTCTGTTGTTACTGCGACCATGGCCTCTTTTTCACAAAGGAGTAAAGGTTAATGTGTTTGAGCTATACGGGAGTTTTTAAAATACACTGAACGCTCGCTTGGCAACATTGAAACGCTTTTTAGCAGCGTAGCATAATGAACCCCATCTACTTAAAGTGCGGGCAATCGAACAACTTGTACTTATATTTTAGCGAGTCGAAAACTGCATAGCTATCCGGCAAACTATTCGAATGTGCTTTTTTTAATTGTTAAAGAATTTTCTTTTATTCGATGTGTCTTTTAACGAGCCCAACTCGAGAATTACTAGTGGAAGAACGTATTTAATAATTTTAAGCTTCTTAACCTCTATTTACCAGTCAGCTGCCTCACACTGTTTCATTCTGCAATCTTCAATTTTAATGGCGGTTTTCTTTGATACAGAAAAGGCTGAAGCGCGGATAGATTATAGGCGTGAGTGTTTGTACAAAGTGAGAGGTACAAGATTCTATCACTCTTTATTCCTGAAGACGAATAGCTTAAAGAGGCTCCGAAGATATGTCATTAACAATTTAGGGTCCTTCTGAGTGATTTCGCTGCATTTCGCTGCCTCAATAACTGCTGTTATAAATGCTGATCTCCATTTTTAAATCAAAGAGACTATGAGCACGGCAACATGTCGTCGTCAACGCCAATTTCTCAACATAGTCGTTTAACTTCTTTATGTGTTTTATTTCCCTGTGTTTGATGTCTGTTAGCAATGCATATAAATATAGCTGATAGGCTTTTTCCAGCACAAAGATATCGCTTCAGTGGTATAACGGTTTTCTTCACGTACATACGCGCATATTCATCTTCCTTGGCCACTCATGCCGCCATTTGCTAATTACAAAGGACACGACAGTGGTAAACAGGCTGTTAAGGGTGTAATAGCCAGGCAACGCGCACGGTGGACAAAACGTCATTCTACAAAATACTCTGTCAGTAGCTGCAAATTAAGTTATGTGCGAGCCTTCGTTCACCAGGGGCAAAAGCGGAAACCTTTAACCAGAAACTGTTTGTTTAGCAACCACTGGAAGTGTTTTGATGGCCCTTCGCCACGGCCAAGCTAAAAACAGTAAAGCATCTCCGCCCATAGGAAGGAAAACCAAGCCATGAAGCTATTCAAGAGCCTATAAACGAGCTAACGAACACATGAAAAATGCTGGGACCGATAAGAAAGGGCGAAATGAGCGAAGGCTGAGAAGTATTAAATTTAACCTCGTTAGCACTGAGCCCAAAGAGAAATAAGAATGCAGCAAAGCCTTCATTGCTGCTCCACCTTCACGAAAACTGCTCTGTCGTTGGCCGTACCACCCCAGCAAATCAAACAGGCGCTGCGCTGGAGATAAAATAACTTAAAGGTAACTGGAGAATCTACATTAGGAAGATTCGAAAGCTTTAGTGGTGCGGTGCCGTTTTGCTAACGACCAATCAATATATTAACTAGCTATAACTAACTACATATTACTAAATGTTGTCCCTAATTAACGCATTACTAAATATCTCATAATTATTTGTCACTGAATACATACAACTTCAGGCTTGAAAATCAATGTGCAGAAGACTAAGGTAATGTACAACAGCCTCGGGAAGGAACAGCAGTTTACATTAGGTAGCGAAGTACTGGAAGTAGTATGCGAATATGTCTCTTTGGGACAGGTAGTAACAGCAGATCCAGACCATGAAAAGGAAATAACAAGAAGAATAAGATTGGGATGGAGCGCATTTGGCAAGCACTCGCAGATTATGACTAGCAGCTTGCCGGTATCGCTCAAGAGGAAAGTATACAACAGTTGCATCTTACCTATACTCACCTATGAGGCTGAAACGTGGATGCTAACCAAGGGAGTTCTACTTAAGTTGAGGACAACCCAGAGGGCTATGGAACGAAAAATGGTTGGGGTAACATTAGGAGACAGGAAGCGTGCAGAGTGGGTCAGAGAAATAACTCAAGTTACCGACATTCTAGAGGAAATTAAGAAGAAGAAATGGGCCTGGGCGGGACATGTAGTGCGAAGAGAGGATAACCGATGGTCGCTTAGTGTAACAAACTGGATTCCAAGAGAAGGAAAGCGTAGCAGGGGGCGGCAGAAAGTTAGGTGAGCGGTAGACGTTAAGAAGTTCGCGTGGGTCAAGTGGATGCAGCTAGCACAAAACCGGGTTAAGTGGAGAAATATGGGAGAGACCTCCGCCCTGCAGTGGGTATAGTCAAGCTGATTTTGATGATGATGATGATGACATACAACTTTATTAGGTTTGTCATTAAATAATGTGACTTGTGTTTATTGTCATTTTTATCATAATAATTTGATTATCATCAACCTTCACTATTATTTCACCGCGATGGTACAGTGGCGCTCGATGTCTGTGCCCAAGGATGCTGGATCGATTCCCAGCCATGGCGGCCGCTTCTCGATGGAGGCGAAACTGAGAGACATCCTTGTGCTTTGCGATGTCAGGGCACTTTAAAGATCCCCAGGCGGTCGAAATGTCAAAATTTCCAGGGCCCTCCTCTAGGGTGTCTCTAAAAGCCTGAATCGGTTTGGGACGCTAGACCCCATACACGAAACCAAACCAATTATTACTATTAATTACAAATGGCTCAATATGGCATCACGAGGTCACGACGTCCTTTCCAGCTATGCATACTGACATATTTTTGCTGACAGGATAACATTTCAAGGAAAAAAGCATTGGTAGGACTTTGAGCTCAAGCACTCGTGTTGCTTCAACATGACTAAGGATAACTGATGCATCTGGAGATCACCCCTCGTCCGCTCCCTGGCGAATGTTGAGAGAATAGGAGAAAGGTAAGGGACGATCAACGGATGTTTGACTGGCATACCACGAAGATTTCTACTCGCTTCCCGACACGTCGGCTGAGATTGAAAGCCTTGCTGGTGTGGAAGGAAGGCAAGAGCAGGCATAAAGAACTAAAGCTAACAAATTTTTTTTATTTTTTGTCATATTCTATTTCACGCGCAATTTCTTTTTAAGCATGATACCGACTCTTCGTACGTAAATGCCGCTCCTTTCTGTCCAAACACTATTGCTCAAGCACGTTGTTAACTTCATGTTTAAAGTGCTTAAATAGTGTGGAAACAACCTCAGGACAGCAGCGGAGCGCTTACATGATAATGACATGATAATAACGTTCACGCAGAATTACGGTGAGAAGCAGAACACAACTGTGTGCACACTGTGACATAAAAAACCACTAGCGCTCGTAAGAAAGTAAAAAAGCATGTTAAAAATTGCGAGTAAACAAGCCCTCTGCCCCAAAGTAAACAAATTCCGTACCTAGACAGATGAAGAGCCACTGTGATAACGCGGGCACTTCGCAACTGTTGATAACAAACTAAAGCGCATTCTTGAACTGGACAAGCAAAAAAAAATCCCAAAACCTTGTTTGCTTCAAATAACCATATGGCGAACGAAAAGCACTCTCACCCGACGCCCCATTTCTCACTTGTCTGTAAACACGCTAGCCAGGTGAATCCGAAAAGGCTGTCACGCAATTTGTTCTCTGTCGGAAGGTAGATACTACGCTGCATCAAAGAAAAGCATCTAACCGCATTGCAAGCGTTGTTTACTCAGAGGTGCACCCAAATGTTTTTTTTTTTCTCTTTGTTGTTAAGAATATTGTTGATGCACGCTTGTTTGCTTAGCGTTTACGTGCCTGTCGCTGCTGGTGTCTGTTTATGACAGCATATAAGCGAGCTTTGGAGCGTTCGCGCTTTTTCATGTCTGTCTTGTTACGCCTATATAAACAGGTATACACTAGGCACAAAAACGCAGTTGATAGATTGTTGGAGGTGAACCTTTGTTGACGAAGCTCAAGCGTATACTGTGTGTCGTTGATTTGGTTGCGCCAAGACTAAAATATCTTTATGCTTATTATCTCTTCTCAATCTGTTTTGTTGCAGATCATCATCATCATCATCAGCCTGATTATACCCACTGCAGGGCGAAGGCCTCTCCCATATTTCTCCACTTAACCCGGTTCTGTGCTAGCTGCATCCACTTGACCCCTGCGAACTTCTTAATCTCATCCACCCACCTAACTTTCTGCCGCCCCCTGCTACGCTTTTCTTCCCTTGGAATCCAGTTTGTTACCCTCAGCGACCATCGGTTATCCTCTCTTCGCACTACATGTCCTGCCCATGTCCATTTCTTCTTCTTAATTTCCACTAGAATGTCGGTAACTTGAGTTATTTCTCTGACCCACTCTGCATGCTTTCTATCTCTTAATGTTACCCCTACCATTTTTCGTTCCATAGCCCTCTGGGTTGTCCTCAACTTGCAGATAAATATGAACAAAAATGTTGTGCGTGTCTACAAAATGAACGGAAAGAAATGTTACGATCCACGTAACATCACCAACATGAAGTGCTCTTGAGTCCACCTGGCGTCGAAATTAAAACAGCAATTCATATAAACTGGTTTTATTGGGATAGTGTTTAGAAAACAGCTTTACTTTACCGCTCCGCAATTTCACTTCGATGCCGCCTGTTACCATTTCATCGGAGGGAATATCAAAACTCAGTGACAGCCTCAAGCCGTCTACATCTCCCGGACCTGACGACATTCCTGCTAAGATTCTCAAGGGAACTAATCATCTCACAAGCCAAATCCTGCAACTCATATTCGCCCAGTCTCTCAACACCAGTCAAATTCCAGATGACAGGAAATCAAACAAAGTTGGGCCAGTTTTTAAGACAGGAGCCCGTACTGACCCCTCGAATTATCGTCCCATTTCACTGACGTGCATCTCATGTCAACTTTTCGTGCATATTCTATACTCCCATATTGCAAATCACTTCGATCATAACTCTTTCTTTTTCCCCAAGCAGCATTGTTTCAGGGCAGGCTTCTCGTGCGAAACACAACTTTTCGAGTTTGCAACCGATCGTCACCTAAATCTAGATTCTTTACTTCAAACACACGTCATCTACCTAGATTTTTCCAAAGAATTTGATCGCGTCCCTCATCAGCATCTCATACGTAAACTTGAATGCCTATCACTCGACCCTCTAATCTTAGCCTGGATCCGCTGCTTTTTAACCAACCGCTCACAGTTCACCGTCATTGGCGGTCATGCATCCGAAACTACTGATGTTATCTCCGGAGTACCCCAGGGTTCCGTCCTCGCTCCGCTTCTTTTCCTCGTTTTTGTCAACAACCTGCCACATGGGATTTCATCATCCGTTCGCCTTTTTGCGGATGATTGCGTCATTTATCGCCGCATTTCCAATAATACCGACCAGGAACTTTTAGAAGCCGACCTCAATAAAATCCAGAAATGGTGCTCCGACTGGCTCATGCAGCTTAATATTTCAAAATGTAAATTCATGCACATTTCACGTAAACGCTCCATTATTCACTTCCCGTACTCCCTAAACTCCACTGTATTATCACTAACAAACTCGTACAGGTACCTCGGTGTTGAAATAACGAACAATTTAACTTGTGTGAACCATATCACGAAACTTTGCGCTAGCACCTCCTGAACACTTGGATTCATCCGAAGAACACTGGCTATGTCCCCTCCATCCGTTAAACAACTAGCTTATGAAACATACATCCGCCCGAAAATAGAATATGCCTCAGCAATGTGGAACCCCCACCAGGCCTACTTGATCCAGTCGCTCGAAGCCATCCAGAATCGTGCAGCACGCTTCGTAACTTCCAAGTATTCTGCTCGACACAGCGTTACTGACTTGAAATCATCTCTCGGCCTCCAGCCCTTAGCACTCCGGCGGAAACTTGCGATCATTTGTTTTCTACATAAATTATATTTCAACTTTCCTGCACTCCAAGAAAACTTATTACGCCCTCCTTTCTGCTCATCTCGTCGCTTATTTAACTCCCGTAGCATACAACGTTTGCATGGTTCCACAAACGCCTTCAATCAATCCTTCCTCCCCGTCGCCATAGAGGAGTGGAACATACTTTCCGAAAGCATTGTTACCGAGCCTAATCCCTCCAAATTTAGGCAATTGCTTACTGATCCTTTCGAGCTGCCATAGACAGTTTTTCTTGTGGTCCATTATTAGCAATCCGATTTGCGTGCACTGTTGTGTCAACGTTTAATTTTCTGTAATTCATCTTTTCGCCACTTTTGTTTACTATAGTTGATTTTACTACATATCGTTATTTTGTTATGCCTTGCTACATGGTTATCTGTATTTTGTGTACACTGTATCGGTTGCCTTACTTTTCTTCTTCCCTTAACGTTTTTTTTTTGTTTTTGTTTTTCAAATTTGTCAATGTTGTGCATTTTTGTATTGTTTTCCTTTGTTTTTATGCCAATGTATGACACTTTATGTAGTGTCCCTGAGAGGGATCTTTAAGGGAATAATAAATGATGATGATTATGATGATGATGATTCCATGTTGCAGAAAATCTGCTCTCGTTGCAGTCGGCGTGGGCGTTATTGGCCGTAAGCGAAACATTCTGGCGGAAGAAAAGAGTTGATAAAGTTCATAAATATCAAAGAAAGTTCGTATGGGCGCCAGAATACTCACAAAGGTTGCTGCAAGAAGAGAAAAATAATTGAACCGAATATAAAAATTTTGTCTTTCAGCTGCACTGCGTGTGACGCGAACCTAGGACCTTCGAATTGAGAGACAGACGTCCTACCCATCGGCCAAGAAAATGTTTTAGCATGGTAATAAACTGAAACAATATTTTATGAACTTGAGCAAGTTACATTTTATTAGGCAACTATTTCAAGTCAGCACGATAGGTAATACGATAGCCAAACACATGACTATAAATGAATGCCACTTCAGTTCAGAATTGTCTGGCCGTACACATTCCTCAAATGAACAGACACTTTGCTCTCAAGTGTTCGTTTGTAGAAACAGGAGGTTCGTAACGTGGGTCCATCATGCCTGTTTTCCACAGAGTGGATAGTCAAACTGAAAAGAATGCGTCTATGAGCTCAATCAACAAAGTCACTGCAGTGAGATAATGTAGAGAATCCGGCGCCTGATTTAGTCTTCTTTTCCAAATTCTGTTCAATAATACCCAACAAACTTATTGCGGCCTTGGAATCGACGAAATAATGCCCACTGATATCTAGAGTATTACCAAGGTGCGAATTCGGCGTATACGCAAAGAAAGCCAATTTATGAAGTCATACTTTTTAACCGGGCAAGCTTGTAGAAAAACATTGCACATTGTATAAAGAAAATTTAAGTGCTGTTTGAATGCTTCATGTCCCGCTAAACAAAAAAATTGCCGACAATTACGTTACTTCATAATGCCAAATTCGAGCCAGCTCATCAGCTATTTCACCTTTTTAATAGATTAAGGCAAAGAGTTCGATCAAGACACGTTTGTACAATTACTGGCAACTTTTTTTTTAATTTTTAACACGTATTTCTTCAAGAAACATTCCACTAACAGTTCTTGGCTGTCATGAAAGAAGCTTTGTGGTCCGAGGAATGCAGAGAGCAATTCAGTTATCGGGAGGTTGCGCGACGAACAGATAGCAGCGACTGACTGATGTTGCTGACGCCGCTAGCAAGTGAAGAAAATGTGACTCTGCGTTTCGGCTTGGAATGCACGCACCGTGGTCAGCTGATAGCGAGCCGGCGTTTCGGCAACCGGAGAGCACTCTCGCATTCACGCAGGAAGAGAGGGGGAGGGTGTATAAGCAGGGGCGAACGGGGGAGCGCGCGCAGCATTCAGATAACACGCACGGTCAGCGCCACGCAGGAAGAGGGGGCCTGAGCTGGGGGGCTGAATGGGGGGCGGAGCTGGTTACGAGGCCGACGCTGACGGTGACACCGATGCGAAACTCAGGAACGGGCGCCAAAGAGCTGCGCTCTAAAATAAACAGAGCAGCCCATGAACGGAGGGAAGAGAATAAAAATTAGTTCCTTTTGCAAACACTTCCCTGTGCAGAAAACAACAACTCTAGAGATAAACAAACCATCTGCATTTCGTTCGAGAATGTGTCCCAGCCACGTTTGACGGCACCACAAGGGAGACTAGTAGATCACCATAACCGCTTCCTATGTGTTTCCTATTGGAAGCGGTGAGCAGTCACGCCGTCGAGATTGGTGCAGTCGCCCACCGCTAAGGTTTTGCGAATGCGGACATCGCTCACGCAAAGGACGCATTAGGAAAGCAACAGCCAAATAAAACCATAAGCATGAATGATCATAACAGTTAGAGAAGGCAACGAAAATCAGAAAAGCATGAACTGCATTTGCTTGCAATAATGCAGGTTCTGCTGGGAGGGAAGTGCCCCATAAAACGTTATCAAACCGGGAACTATCTCTGGGGCATACAAGTGGTCAAAGAAGACAGTTGGGCTAGTTGTTTTTTTTTAACTGACTGCGACATTGCAACCAGCGTATAATACGACAAGGGACAGCGACAAAAAGGTACCGACGTGACAGCACGCTAGACTTCAACTGACGTGTATTCCACGCGTAAAGAAAATTTACGCTTGACAAGTGCGTGGGAGAAGTGCGTGGGCGCCCCGTCAAATGCACTCACGAAAAAAAGAAGAGATTAACTATTTGTCAGAAAACAAGTCCGTCATTGCGGTTTGAATTTTTTTTTGTTTTTTTTTGTTTTGTTTTTTCTTTAGTGAAAGCTAGCTTTTTTATAAAGAAATGTGTTTGGTGTGTGTTTATGTTGGGGTGGGGACGAAAAGAGTCTCATGAGAGTCCGCTGATGTCAAGTGCAAATTTCCTTTACTTGTGGAATAAAGGTCAGTTCAAGTCTAGCGTGCTGTCCCGTCGGTACCTTTTTGTCGTGGTCCCTTGCCTTTCACCACGCTAGTTGCAATGTTGCTGTCATTTATAAGGGGTCGGACATACAATGGGACATACAATGGACATACAAGTAAGGCCGTCAGCCCTTACATGCCGGAATTGCTTATCTCGTCTCAGAGACTCAAAAGACGAATCTGACACTCTGGACATAGGCAGGATATAAAGCCTTGAGCGTTAATTAATTTGGAGTATACACATCAAATTTCTGTGACGAGAAACGCATTGCAAGCGGTCGCCCTTCCACATGTAGAGACTGTGGGTAATTCTTCAGGCCGCAGCGCTGGAGAATGGGCACGTGGTCCTCCAAGTAATGTGTACAATGCTTACCATCAATGAAGAGACTTAACGTACTTGGGAGGCCTGTATGTTAATGTTATACGCCAGCATAATTGGCAAGCGTCATCTCAAATGCCAAAATAGAGTCCACAACACTTGAAACAAATAATTAGAAGGTCTGGCATTGAACCATCCATTGTCATCCGATAAGCCAATAGTTTCATATATGATTGGCTTGCCAGCCCCAAAACGGGGCACGAGTTTATCTGCAAAAGCTAACACCTTCTGTTCCTGACACCTACTACTATAACCGCTGTGGGTTACAATTATAAGCAGCGCGCCAGAAACCGTGTTGATTGGTGATAGCTATATGAAAGTGGATTTAGTGAATGAAACGCGGTGTTTCACTTACTGAAATTAGTGACACGTATCGATGGATACATGAATAAATATGAGCATGGTTAGTGTTTACGTAAAAATGAGAAATTAAAGGCACAATTGGACAAGCGCGAAGGCCAGTGCGATTCAAAACATCATGCAGGGACACCCGAGTCTGATGCATTGCAACTGGTAGTCCCTTGAAAATGAAAGTAAATCAAAGGAAATGTGCCTTTAGAGAAGTGGGCAGTGCTCTTACTCGGCCGGCAACTCATATGCCAAATGTAAACAGGAAAATGAGTGGTGATAAAAACGTTTGCAGACGATCAAAAATCTATGTAGGGTAGATACGCGAGCGTTAGGTTTTTGACGGCGTTCGACTACATTACTTTGTTATCGCCTGTGTAAACAAATCACGGGGGCCTTGTCGTTCTTTTGAAATAGCGTAAAATGGTGTGGGAACTCCCTATAATCAAACATTCGACTAATTAGTCCTCTGCCATGTCAAGTGACAACATTCACCAGCCAGAGCCAGACTCACCTTTTTTCGAGGCTTTGAAGCTTGAAACGGCTGTCATCACCGCGGGCGGATAATTTTTGTTCGACATGGAAGCACTAAGGCCTTCGCGTTAAAAAGAGACGAAAGGAGAAAGTGATGCTTTAGTGGCGGGCTCCAAACTAGAGTCCCTTCTTCAACGTCGTGTTTCCCATATCGACAAGGAAACGAAATCCGACAACCAAGCTAAATGATATATGCAGCAATGTTCACAAGACTCTTCAAATAGCAGCCTACGATTCGATCGAGGATATTTAGCCTCATAATGACATGGCAGAATTCGAAGAGTTCCTTGGAATTGTACGTTCCGGCCTTTGTGAAGTTCCACTATTTCAACCAGTAGATGGCGTCGGTGCTGCTCTCTACCATGGATTACAATATCGGGGTCTTGCGCGTGTGAGGGAGAGGTGATAGGGTATCTAAACAAGGCGATTCAGGCCTGTCAAACTACCGTTGCCTTAGGCCGATTTGGGATTATATAGAAGGCGATGAGAACGAGACGCCATGACGCGTAAACGTTATACTCCGAAAATTGCAGTTTCATTATAATCTTCATCGCCAGCCTGAATATATCTACTTCCAGGCAAAGGCCACTTCCAGATATTTACAGTCAACCCGATTCTGTGCCAACGACATGTCTATTTGATCCCCACAACCTCCTTTATCTCTGCCGTCCCCTTGACCTTTTGCCGCCTCCTGATACGCTTGCCTTCCCCTAGAATTCCCTCTCCCACCCTTCAAGATTACCGGTAACCTTACATTCCCATTGCAGGACTTGCCTGTGCCCATTTCTCCTTCCTAATATATACAAGAATGTAAATAACTCGTGTTCGTCTCCTGACTCATTAGCCACGCTTCACGCCTGCTAACGTTACACGCACCTTTTTCTTTTCCGTAGCTCTCCGCGTAGTTCTTAATTTAAGCGCAACTCTTTTCTTTACCAGCGGCATTCCTTCCTCATAAGGGAGTTTCTGTAAGATACATCCGTTAAGCACTTTCCTCTTGAGGAATATTGGAAAGGTGCCTTTACGCGTCTACAAGTTTTCTCTTTTCTATTATCGGTTCGGAAAGGGTACATATGGATGCTAGGAAATGAATTCAGAGCACGGAGGCAATGCAAGTCAGGTATATGCTTCCGAAGCAGATGCAGAAGAATATCTATCACCCAAGAAAATTCGTTCATAGCATTTAATATCGAAGGCCCTAACCACTGCGCCACCACGGCAGGGTAACCAACTCCTGAACCTAAGAATTGACACATATGATGTAATATTGTTACGAGGATGCACTTAGTGTAACTGGCGCTGCAATGGGCTGAACTGACGCAAAGACTCCAGTAGCCGTGCCGCATCCACTCTTTCAGCGTCGTCGTCTTTCTGAACGCTTCGTCGTGCACACGTTCCACGGTCGTCGTCTTTGTCTATGAGCACATCACTTTGGTCACTCGTTTCCCGGTAACAATATGTTAAAAGACATAAACTTTCCTCAAACAAATATTCGTTTACTTCTATAAAGGGATCATGTCTTGGATGAAACCGTTTTCTTGGTGTCAAAAAGCTAAGTTTCTGCTGGAGCAAAGCTGTAGAACGTAAACCCTAAAAAAATTACTGGCGTTAACGCTGCTGAATTACATATTGAGCGAAAGCATTAGCTGCGGGTGACCAAACATTCTTCTCTTTTTTTTTTCTTCCTGAGCCCACGTATAAAGCCCCCCTTTAACCAAGCCGTATGAATGTGCCTTAGTGGCCTATAGGGGTAAAGTGAACGCCAGGGTCCTAGCAGACTGATTCTGACATAACCTTTCTATGTGAAACGAGAGACCCAAGCTGACAGTTCCTGCCGACCGCTTGAGTTGGGTAGCCCAGCTCTCACCGTAGTGTCACGTGGGGTGTGATGTCACAGCATCACGTGGGCAAGGCGTGGCAACCGGCCGCGCTACGCTGAAGGCTCGAAACCTGGAGTAGTATTGCTTTCGCAATAAAAAATGAGAGTAAGTTTTCATTATACCTATTTTTTTAAATACCTTTTACGCTACAGAAATGAAACCTTCCCCTGCACTCAGCGGTGTTATTTATTATTGACTAAATACGGGATGTAATTTAGTGACGCCTGTTGGCTATGTCAATAAATGTGCCTGAGGTTTTTACCTATCTGAGCAATACTTCTGACTGGTTATAAAGTGCTTTTACCAAACAACAAATCGTACACCACTATTGCTATTGTGTATATTCAGTATGCTGTTGAAGTGAGGAATCGATTTCAAGAATTAGATCTAGAAGATAGAGAGCCTGAAGAGATTTGGACTGATGTGTGTGGTATAATACAAGAAGTTGCTACGAAGGTAGTTCCAAAGCAAAATAAATGCAAGAAAGCAAACTGGTTATCTAAAGAGGCTTTACAAATAGCTGAGGAAAGGAGGATGGCAAAAGTTATGAGGGAAAAAGAAAGATACAAGGCTCTCAATGCGGATTTTCAGAAAATTGCAAGAAGAGACAAGAATGCCTTCCTGAACATACAGTGCCAAGCAGTTGAGGACATAGCCAATTTAGGAACACAAGAGCTCTGTATAAGACAATCAAAGATATCAAAGGAAGCTTCTGTGCTAAGCTGGGCGTGATAAAGGACAAACGAGGCAGAGACCTCACGGAAGCCTCAGAGATAAAGAAGAGGTGGCAGGAATACACAGAAGAGCTGTACAAGAAGGACCCGGATGTGCAAACCCAACATAGGACGGCTGTATTTACTGATCTCGAGCCGGGCATCCTGAAGAGAGAAGTTGAATGGGCCTTAGCCAGCCTTGCTAAGCACAAAGCTAGCGGAATTGATGGCATTCCAGCTGAGTTGCTTCAAAACCTCAACCATGACGATGCTGTTAATGTTCTGTATACATTATGTCAGCAAATTTGGACAACCCTGCAGTGGCCACAGGATTGGAGGAGGTCAGTTTACATCCCTATTCCAAAGAAAGGCAGTGCCAAATATTGTTCCAACTACCGCACAATCGCGCCTATTTCGCATGCTAGCAAGGTGATGTTGAAAATCCTTCTAGGCAGGCTGCAGCAGTATGTGGTACGGAGCTTCCGGACGTGCAAGCTGGGTTTCGCAGGGGCAGAGGAACTAGAGACCAGATTGCCAACCTTCGCTGGATCATGGAAAAAGCAAGAGAGTTCCAAAAACCCATCTACTTCGGCTTTATTGATTATGCGAAAACGTTTCACTGCGTAGATCACAGCAGATTGTGGCAAGCTCTCCAAGAGGTGGGAGTTCCAAATCACCTCATCTATCTCCTCAGGAACCTGTATGAAGGGCAAGAAGCCACAGTCAGAACTGGGCATGGTCTTACTGATTGGTTTCCGATTGAGAAAGGAGTGAGACAAGGCTGCATACTGTCGCCCTGCCTATTTAACCTATATGCTGAGTGCATCATGAGGAAGGCCGGTCTGGACGAGTTCTCAGCTGCAGTGAAGATTGCTGGGAAACGTATCAACAACCTTAGATATGCGGATGATACCACTTTATTGGCAAAAAGTGAAGTGGAACTCAAAAGACTTCTGATGCGCGTACAAGAAGAGAGTGAGAAGTTCGGGCTTAAACTGAACATTAAAAAGACAAAGATCATGGCGTCTTTCCCCATCACGTCCTGGAGCATCAAGGGACAAGAAGAGGAAGCTGTGACAGATTTTCTCTTATTGGGCTCCAAGATAACCCCGGAAGGAGACTGCAGCCATGGAATTAGAAGACGCCTACTTCTCCGAAAGAGAGCCATGGCTAGCCTTGACCACCTATTAACGAGCAGGGACATTAGTCTGCCAAGCAAGATCCGTATAACCCGTGCTATAGTATTTCCAGTTGTGATGTATGGATGCGAGAGTTGGACTGTGAGTAAGCCGCCGAAGAATTGACGCGTTTGAATTGTGGTGCTGGCGGAGAATCTTGAAAGTTCCTTGGACGGCCAGAAGATTAAATCAGTCGATATTGTCGACCATAAACCCTGACTGCTCATGGGAGGGTCAAATTCTAAAGTTAAAGCGCAGCTACTTTGGTCATCTGATGAGAAGAGAGGAGTCGCTGGAGAAAGATGTGATGTTGGGAAAGGTTGAGGGTCACCGGAGAAGGGGTAGGCAGCGAACGCGATGGTTAGATGGCATCCTCGAGGCACTGCAGATGAAGTTATGTGATGTTAGGAAGACATAAGATACCGATGGTCACTGAGGGTAACAAACTGGATTCCAAGGGAAGGAAAGCGTAGCAGGGGGCGGCAGAAAGTTAGGTGGGCGGATGAGATTAAGAAGTTCGCAGGGGTCAAGTGGATGCAGCTAGCACAGAACCGGGTTAAGTGGAGAAATATGGAGAGGCCTTCGCCCTGCAGTGGGTATAATCAGGCTGATGATGATGATGATGTTAGGAAGATAGTGAGAGACCGAAAAGCGTGGCGTGATATGGTCCATGGGGTCACGAAGAGTCGGACACGATTGAACGACTGAACTGAACTGAACTGATTACTACAGTAAATATCTCTCCGAAATTTCTCCACAGGCTCTTTGGTCTCACGACAAGAATTAAACGATTCATTGCCTGGAACTCAGAGGAGGGGAATCGCAGGTTGTATTTCTCTATCAAACTCTGCGCATCATTTGCAGATCGGAAACAGGCTAATTACACATTTAGTTCGGCCTTTTCAATCTGTTTGCACAGCGATAAGAGAAAGAGCGAATAGACAAGTATTAACACTACGGATAGCAGGGCTAGTCCTGTCCGTCTTCCGGATATGTCTGTCATCGTCATCAGCCTGAATACGCCCATTGCAGAGCTGAGGTCTATCCCGAATTATTGCATTGCAATTCAAACAGCGCACTGCCATCTTCGTCCACTTGGTCCCCACAAACTTCCTAATCTAATCTGCACACCTCATTGCGTGCAACCCCCTGCTGCTCTCGCACTCCCTTGGAATGGAATCAATCAGCCTTAGCGATCATCGGCTATCTTTCCTTAGCATGGTGCGTCAGGCCCATGTCCATTTCTTCTTAGTAGCGACTAAAATGTACTGTTTGTTCCCTGACCCACTATGCGCGTTTTCTGTCTCTTAACCTTACTCGTGACGATTTCCGTTCCATATATCTCCCTATTGGTTTCAGCTCATGCAACTTGTTGGATCGCCCTCCCCCTCATTTAAATGCATGCGAGCTTCACAAGCTGCAAACATGTTGCACAACTAGAAGATATGGAATTGCTTACTGTATAGGGTGCTTGAAAGGCAATCGACAGCGTAATTTGGCCTGCAGTCAGAGGGGCGTCTAACCTGAGCGTTGATCGATGTCGCTTGTCTCAAGAAAAGCGGAAGAATTGACAGATATCAGTGCCTCGTTGTACGCTATACTATTTTTGTCTAACAGGCATTTCCTCCGAATGTATCATTTGTGTGTCTTCGGTAGTAAACCATTTTGTTTAAATTAAGTACGATTCCCAACAGAGTCTACAAGCCTACAATGTACCCCGCCGGGGTGGTGCAGTGGTTACGGCGCTCGACTACTGTGCCCAAGGGTGCGGGACCGAATCCCGTCCTCAGGGGCCGCTTTTCGATGGAGGCGAAAAGCAAGGCGCCCGTGTGCTGTGCGATGTCAGTGCACGTTAAAGAACCCCAGGCGGTCGAAATTTCTAGTCCTCCACTACGGCGTCTCTCATAGCCTGAGCCGCTTTGGGGCGTTAAACCCCACAAACCAACCTACAAACCTACACTGTGTCATATACATACATCATATTTTTATTGCTCTCTCCTAAATCGAATTTTTATCAAAGTATATTTCACTAATACGGTTTTGGTTTTCTGTTTAACCATCTAGTGTCCAAGCCAGGAATAACTCGTACTATACCATGAAATTCACTTCTTCCCTTGAATACTGTGACGGATTCACAACACGGTTCCTTGCAATTCACATGGCGACTTACATGCATCTGTGACATATTTGCTAGCAGTGGCGGAACTACAGCACACCTTCTTTCTACAAAAGTACGAGAAGGCGAACCAGAAGCGTAAACCTTAATAAGCGCATAGCAGGGGCCAGTAAGAGAGTAAGAGAATGAAAGAGAGCGAAACGCAATCTTCCAATCAGCGCATCGGCACCAAGTGTTGAAACATTCGCACCACGACGCGACAGACGCCGCTGTTTGGATAATTGGCCTCAACAACGGACGCCGGTGAGCTCCCCACGGCAATTACGGCTGGGCCGCAATCACGGAGCGATTAGGCGAGAGCAATTGCGAAGTGTTCCCTGCTAGTCGCCGTGGCACACAATCAACGCGGAAAGACACGGTAGCGAACAACTGTGTGCCCCACATATTTACTAGGTCCGGTGCTAAATAGAGCGCTTCCTTCCCAACAAATACATAGGGGGAGAACAGAGAGTGAGAGAGTGGGAGAGAGTGATAGAGAGTCATAGCGGAGCCTAATAACATCGGCCCTGATTAGCTCCTATGAACTAGATGAATGACTGTAGGGCGTGCACAAAACGCCATATACACTTATTGTTTTGGCTGTTTCGGTTCAGAATGGCTTCGCGACTGCATGAATAACTCTGAGGATACCCGTATTAGCATTGCATAAAATGTGTTTGGATATTGTTCAGTGTATTATTGACATTTGGTTTTAGCGCAGACAGACAAGAAGATAAAGGAGCGAAGTGGCAGGATAGCGCTCTATCCTGTTACTTTATTGCTTCCTTTGCTGCTTTGACTGCGTAAAACCCAATTTTAACGTTGCATGCCTGTCCGGTGTAGGTGCAACCTGTCTTTGCAGTTACGACGACATGATTCCGACTGCATTCACAATCTTCCTGACAGAAAAGTCAACGTCCTTGCCCAACGCGCGTTCACCCATTCACACCTTTACGTGCTCTCATGTCGTGTGCGAGCCGTAATATTCACAGCAGCTTTGCGGTGCTAGGCTAGACGCATTAATACAGCTCAAGAATTAAGTTAATAGTCATAGATAACCAATGAGGCTATGTTTTATTGTTTTTTAAAAAGAATTTGGTCGTTTAAATTTGTCGGCACCAGAACGCTGACCTTATGAGTATTCACCTTTGGTGCGAAAATAACCATCTACTAATTAATCTAAAAAAGACCACCTTTATGATTTTTCACTCACGCAATAATGAGGCAGTTCCTGCTCTTCAGGTACATTTAGGCACAGACACTAAAGTTTCATCAGCATACCAAATTCATTAAATCTAAAGCAGCCTTCGGTATTCACGTAATAATTAAAGCCCGACTTTACTTTGACCTACCTACACTTCGCATGTTGTATTTCTGCTTCATACATAGCCACCTTTCGTATTGCATATCATCATGGGGTAACACATACAACACTCACCTTTCATGCGTTCGCCACCTTCAAAATCAAGCACTCCTCATACTTACCTTCAGCCCTTACTGTGCATCCGTTTTCAATTATTATCGCACACTTAACATACTCCCATTGTCGCTACAGCTTAATTTTAGGTTGGCATCAATCATCTTTAAAACGCGTAATAAACATGTCGTCCTTAGTTGTTTTGAGTCATCCAAGCTTTTTAACAAAAATAACACCAGATTTGCTGAACATCATAATCTACTACTACCGAAAATCAGGACCAATTATGGGAAACAAACTGCATACTTCTCAGGCAAATCTGTTTGGAATTCACTGCCTCCTGAAATAAAGCACAGCGTACTATTCATTAATTTCATCGTTCATTAAAGACCTATTTATTTTCTACCTTGTTTTGTTCCACCAACTAAAGATGTTTGTCTGGATCATAGTTTCCGTGTTTACATTTTATTTATTCTTGTACTAATAATGCGCTAATTTCTGCAATTCGTCCATTTTTTGTTTGAAGTTCCTGTTTATTTAGAATTTATTTGCACTGTTTCTCGTTAGTATTGTATTATAGTTTTCTCTGCACGCCTGTATATTCTTTTCTTCACCTGCTAATCACCTGCTAGTATGTTCGCCTGTATATTCTTTTCTTCACCTGCTAATCACCTTCTTCACCTGCTAGTATGTTACCTGCTAATCTTATCCATTCTGTCATAGAAGGTCCCCCGGACAGTTTATACTTCGGGACCTCCTTCTGTAATACTGATAATCCATGCACATGTATGTACCTCACAGTGAAAATAAAGATGAAAGATGAAACCACGAGTTTGCTGAAATTTGAAATATATTACATAGCCCATGTTCTCCGGGTTTGTGAATAATTCCCTACTTTTGAAGTAATAGTTTATCTGCAAGACACCAATTTTTGTCACGTAATTTCCACACACGTCACATTGAAATGAGTATCTGTCCTGCGCACAACTATTTTCGTGTTATTCGTCCTTGCGAAACGAACGATCGCTATTGAAGCGGCAACGTATCTCTGATATCAAGCCACGCATAATGCGGGCGTAAACTTGAAGATGCCCGGATATAACGTCATACGGCATCATGCTATAAATCATTTCATCGTTATTTATGAAAAATTGAGCCAGTTGCCCGTAATGCATATATAATGACTTCCTTAAAGATGTTGCGCACTGAAATTCTCCCTTTACTGTGTTCACTCAGTCAAGCCTTAGGCTTCGCAATCCTCTTCAGTCAAGCGAGCATGGAGCATAACCTCGGAATTTGTATATTAAGCTCGCGGAAAATAAAAGCGCCATGACCTAAATGACGGGTTGTTGTCATAAATACTTCCTGAACGGCGTGCGTCTTCTAGTTAGTGCCCAGATAAACAACCTGAAAAACAAATAATTATGCACGATCATCAAACAAAAGACCTAAATGACGGGTTGTTGTCATAAATACTTCCTGAACGGCGTGCGTCTTCTAGTTAGTGCCCAGATAAACAACCTGAAAAACAAATAATTATGCACGATCATCAAACAAAATATAAACCGCCTCTGATATTTTATCGTGCGAAATCGCCTCTTGCTTTATATTCTCTGCGCAGTGGTCCTGAGATTTTGTATTCGTCTGTCCTATAAAAACAAAAACAAATAACAAATATGATCTGGCAGAATCTAAATCGCTAGCTGGAGTGTTGACGCCACTCGACTGAGTGACGACATTGATACCTTACACTACGTCCTATAGAGGCCAGCGCAGCAGCTGTATTGCGGTTAAAACAAGCACAAATATATGAAGTATCGGTAGACTACCTATTTCGTCTGCAAAGAAGAGTCATTTATTATTCAAACAGAAAAATAAAAGTTACAGATAACTTCGTTCTGTGAAGGCAAAAGCATTGACTTTTTAATCTGCCCACTACTATGCTGTAATCCGCTGTTCATCCGTCGAATGATATATCTTTCTGAATGAATCCACCTTCGCCTAAGCTCCCAATCACTACTTAATTCACTGAAAGCCATCTTAATCCAACTTAATCGAGCGGAATCCATCATAGAGCCCGGAGGCAGCCGCCTCAACCCATTCTGAGCCCAGAGTCACGCTTTCGGTCGATGAAAGCAAACGCTTATGCACCTGCGGTACCTTTCATTATGTCGCTAATTGAGATTTCAGTTGAAGCGATTCATCACATATATTCATGCACTTACCTAATCACTAGTCCTTTCATCACGTCAGTTATTATTTAGCGGCTAACATGCTCACTCACAAACTCACTCAATCACCCACTTTCTGACTGGCTGTTAGCTAAGGCAATCTCGTAAGTGTCATAAACACGCTAGTCAATACTATCTTTACGCGCTCAGTTGTTCATCACTTGTAGACTCCGCATGTTGAGCCACTCGTTCACATAAATCAAACATTAGACTTTTTCTTTTTACTATCTCCCATCCAGGCAGCAGAATCATTCAACTGACTCAGCGCATACTCATTTCCTGAATAAATTTGCCTCAACGCATCCTTCCTCATGTCCTAACGCTGCGCCACTGCTTAACTTAATTATCGTCCCGCAGCGCTTTTGGTTGATCGATCAACGCGGTGTGTAACTCGCAGATACCATCCATCGTTCATTAGCCCATTGAATGTTTTGTTTTCTATCGATCAAATGGTTGTCTGTCCGGACTAAACTAGTAGGGAGAGCTTTGCTTTTGCGTTTATTTTCCACTAACTGACTGTACTCCCTATGCAGTTACTAAGCAAAAAACTGACGCAGTATTATCCCGGCA
Organism: Amblyomma maculatum; assembly: GCF_055883805.1. NCBI lineage: Eukaryota > Metazoa > Arthropoda > Arachnida > Ixodida > Ixodidae > Amblyomma > Amblyomma maculatum. Next base: position 94,056,689 of record NC_139353.1, on the reverse strand, counting down.
CCATTGCGAGATATGCAAAGTAGAAGGAACTTGAAATGGGCCTCTCTGAGGGAAAAAAAAAAAAAAAACGTGTTTGAGTTTTGTTCCCAATGCGCCTTTTGGTCGAAGCTGCGGGAAAATTTGAAGCTAAAAAAAAGAAATAATATAGTAGGCTTATAGAAGGACAAGTAAGAAAAAGCCCCCACTCTACAGGATGCTGTTCCAAGTTGAAGGCGAAAAAACGCCAAGATCTCGGCTTCCCTAGCCCTCATCGGAAAACGTGCTTCCCCTATTCCGCTTCTCTTCACGGTGCGACGAGAGATGAAGCCATGCCTGCAGTGTACACTGGCCACCAGCAGGCGTGATGAGCTCAAGTCATGAGGATAATTGCGGTCAGCGTTTTTATTTGGTCGCAAAGTGAGCCCGACAACTTTTTACGGTTCTCACGGGTAGGTATGCCTCCGCTTGGGCAAGAGAAACTATTCTGTTTATTTGTCTATGCAAAACAAAGTTGCGAAGTTCAAATACGTCAAGCTAGAACAACCAACCAGTAGAGTGAGTACCTGTGCGAAGAAGAAATTAAGCCACACTATAGGAGACGGTAATAATTGAATGACGATACAGTTAAAGTAATAAAGAAACAGGGAGAGGAAGAAACAAACTGGAGGTAAAAATAAATGAAAGGATCGAGACACAACACAGTAATGCATTGAGGTAAGTAACGAGAATGAGCAGTGAAACAAACACATAACAAGACAACCGAAATCGAAAAACGGTGAGAGGCATGAAAGAAAACGAATAGCAAGGATGTTTGTGAGGAATTCAGGGCACAAAAAATATCGAAACACAGAAAAGAAGAAACAAAGGAAGAAGGAGTAAAGGCAGGGTGAAGAGAGAGAAAGGAATACACACACTGGCAGCAGCGCCACTCCAATTTGTGCCCCAGGGTCGGCGCAGGTCTCGCGACAGAGTATTAGATAAACGACGGCACGCGCGGAATCGACGGAGCTTCGGCGCCGTAGCACACAACACATACCGCGTGAGCTAGCGAGCGAGCAAGGTCGTATTATGCAGACAGAAAAGCAGGCTTTCGCTCTTGTCATTGGCCTAATTTCCGGCCAGACAGGAGCGTGGCTATGCATACACACACAGATACGCAAAGCCCCCCCGATGCCTGGCGCGCCATTTTCTCCCGTCCGGTCCTCCCTTTCATTTGCTTCTCTCGGAAGTCTAGCGCGTATTTTCCGCCCATAGACGGGTGAGGGCGGTGGCTGCGTTGCGAGGCGTAGAAAAGAGGCGATGGAAGGCCTCGAAGAAGCCTGTGAGGAGATGCGGAGGTATTGTGGGAAAGGGTAATGGCCGCTAAAAGACGAAGAAAGAGGGTAGAGGATTGATCGCTCCTTGAGGGTGGTGCGTACAAGGAAGGCGTCGCGCGCCGTGCTCTTTTAGGCCGAGCCCGAGGCATTTTCTCGCCGGCCGAGTCGGCCCATCTGACAGGTCTATGCATCAGGGAGACGGTAGTAACGACAGTCCGTTCGAGCTCAGCATTGCAGCATAGTATCGGCAGCGCTCTGTATCATTTCCTTGCGGAATTTATCGTCTTCTCTTTTCCAGATTTTCTTTCTTTTTGTGCCCTTCTATATTATTTCTTTCGTTTCCTTTCAGCTGCTGCTTGCCAGTCCGAACCTATTGAGCATATTCGAACCTCTAGTGGGTCGTGTTCCAAACGTTGGTAAAGATGGCGATGAGCCAAAAATTAGGCTGGTACTCGTGCTCCTCTTGCTTTCTTTAATTGCTTAATCAGGAAAAGGTCAGTAGGTTATGTGCACATTTGGAGATACTTGCCGTCTTGACAAGCCTGACATAGATGGACGTCCCGCGAAAAGAAAGCCACCTTTTATATATCAGCTTCATTGGAAACACTGACTCTTTACACGGAAACATAACGCGTGTGAATATCTCTCTCGAATTTCATTTTTTTTTCCTTGTTAATAAATGCTTAGCGGCAAATCAGAGGGAATAGGCGAAAGTGTATGGTTTGTGGCCACAGTTCATATTTTCAAACAACTGTATTTAGAACTTCAGTGTATTTTTGCTGGTAATTTTTATGAGCGTCTGTTTTAAATTCTGCGTTAACTATTAGCATTTTTAAACCATGCCTGAGAAACCTGCCAAAAAATAAGTAATTGTTATTGTATACAATATGTAGCCCGAAATGGGGGGGGGGGGGGGGATGAAGTGTGTTGCAGCGTTAGCTTTCTTCAAGTGAGAGAATTCAACTCGGCTTCATAGCAGAGGGCGTATGCCTCCACCTTGTAATTACTCTCTGGCACGTGGACGACAGCAACAAAAATTAGATAAACAGGAAGAAACATTAACCACGACGCCCACCAAAGTTTGTTCGAGAAACGAGGTAGCCGCTGGCCTGCACCACTAACGACTTGCTGTCCGCTGAAATGGGACTTCCATACCCATGACCCGACCACAGGCGTCGCTTTGAAAGGCAATGATTTCTCGACAAAACTAATTACTCCCGGGTACGCAGCCTTTGCCGAACGGATAGTGCCACCTCATTGAGCACAAGGTCTTACGTTCCAAATGTTTACTTATATGCATGCCTGCCCCCGCATACTTAGAGCAAGGCATGAGAGCAGCGGCGGCTTCTATTTACCCCGCACACGAACGGGCAGAGCCGACGGCTTCGATGTTGTCATTTACGCAGCCTAGTCTGCATACCCTGAAGACCTCCTACGATCGCATAGACGGAAGAAAAAGATTACGAGGGACTTTAGCGACTAAAGTAGTGAAAGGCGAAAGCATGAGTGCCGCATTCTACTACGCAACTGGCGCTACTTAGGAATTATACATCATCATCATCATTTATTATACCCTTAAAGGCCCCGGTTGGGGCATTACATAAGGGGGGGGGGGCGGTAACACATAAAGATAACAATTGTTTATTGTCTAATGTAATGAATTATAGATTAGGAAGGTAATTAGTTATTATTAAAGTAAGTAATTAACAATAATTTATTCTTTAAAGAATTACCGAATTAGTCATTATTTGGTGATTAATAATTTGAATAATTTATTATTGGTACTTGGTCATTGATTGACATATGGCCATATAAGGCACCCATTCGCGCATACTGTGGGGGTGTTCTGTGATTGGTTGAGACCTCTATGATGTCATCCCGCCTAGGCCAATGAAAACGCCGCAAAAGCGGGACACATTTTGTCCACGACCGCATGAGCCATTAAAGACTTTCACCTTAAAGTAAAAAAGGACAGAAACGGAAAAATTTAAAGCGGTTTCAAAAGATAGAGAAGCAGTAGAAAAAGACAGAGACATAAAATCGATTGCAAAGGTGACTGCTACTCTTCAGCGGCTATCTTTTCGCCCCTCGGTTGCAGGAAAGCTGAATGAGTATCTTCCTCGACAACTGCGTGCGTCTTGTGCCTGAGATAGATGGACTTCTCGCGAAAAGAAAGGCACCTTTGATATTTCAGCTTCATTGGAAACACTGACTCATTACACGGAAACCTAACGCATATAAATATCTCTCTAGAATTTCTTTTTTTTTTCCTTGTTAATAAATGCTTAGCGGCAAATCAGAGGGAATAGGCGACTCTCCGCCCCCATCATTCGGCCATCGCGTTTCATTTTGGCGCAGTTTTATGGGCCGATCTGGCCCGTTAAAATTGTGATAATTTCGCACTGCATTGCGGCTGCTGTCACTCTGCTTGATTACCACCCAAGTTCTCTGTTTTGCCTGAGACTGTTACGCCCTCAGATTGTTAAATGCTTCCTTGCGAGTATTGAACCGGGAACATCACATCGATAGCGGTTATGAACGCTGTAGTGATTTTGTAGGACACTGGACTTAACAATTTTGGTGTCGGTTGTTCTCTGTGTACCACTACTCGGTCCGCTCAAAATCACTTCAGCGGATTACGCGAAAGGCGACGACGTGGAAGAAGTAATGCCCGGTTTTAGCATGTTCCCAATGCCCTAAGCGCCTTGGGTGGTTTGTGTTTTGTGCCCTCTGTTCCCTGCCTTAAATGCGTCATCTGCCACGTAACATAGAACATGCACTGACATTTCCGAACGGGTACTCTTCGGACTGCCGGTGCGCAGGGGGTAATGGCGCTGAGTGCTGGTAGAGAAAGCAAAAGTATGTGATAGAAAAATATAACTGCAAGGGAAATACACGCTGTATGCGTTTCATGGTCGTTGACAGTGTATTATGAATAAAAAGTACTTCGAATCAGTTACATGGCGTGAATCGGTTTTAGTTTCAGACCTGATGTCGCTGTGTGCCTTACTGAGGTTCCTGTAGTGCACGCCTATGCTTGCCCTGCATTATCTAATATGCGGATATTATACATAAATTTGCTCGTCACTCAAGATATATTATGTACAGATGGTGCGATTTATTAAGATATTTTAGCTAGTTATAGTTCTTGTTTCTAAATAATTTTAAGCCTAGTACACCCATAGCTTTTAGGGCTAGTGATAGGTGCGGATTGTAAATTAGCACAGCCTATCGTGGCAGTACACTTCAGCAATGCACAAAATTGAAGTTTGTAAGCTGAACTACAAATATGTGGCGAATGATCGGTTTGATCGCAACACACTCATTTGTAAAAAAAAAAAAAAGAAAATCTTTTAATTTACTCACGCAAATGTCATTTCTACATTTCTATGGAAATTTGTCGAATTTGTTTTAAATATGCCGAAACGTTTATTTTACTTTATTTGGTACTTCCCTCCACAGTTAGGCTCACTTATGTTCTGGGAGGCTCTGGTAGCACGTATTAAAACAAGGTGAAAAATTAAATACATTTTAGTAGCAGATATTGTTTGTTTCACTGCTCACGTAAATAATCTAAGAGGCAGGAGGTTGTTAGTGCTTACGATATCAACTATCTAGGCCATTGATATTGGGAAGATGATAATCTGCAGAAAACGTGGCCTACTTGCGTGCGTACAGATATAATAAGCTATACGGCATGTTTTTGGAGGCCAGTAATAGGATCTAGATATGTTCGATATGTACCGCTCCATGCTTCCATGCAATGGTAGAATTGGCGTTGCACTAAAGAACATAAGGCGTAAAACTGGAAGCCCAAAACAGTCCCTGACTCTTAGTAAAGCTTGACAATCGGAGTAAATTTGGAGCGTATATTACTAATATGTTCTTTCCTGTGCTCATCAGGCACTAACAGGACACCAGGATACCTGCACTGGGTAATACTCAGCTAATTGGTTTTGTTGATCTTTAGTGCTATGTGTTTGTTGTTTGTGTTCTTTCTGTGCGAATATTCTCAATATTAAGGCTAGTAGATTACTTATAGACCACGTTACAAGTTCCGGCGCTAAGTAAAGAGGCTTAAAAGTTTTTTTCTTTAAATAGAATACGCAAAACCTAAGCACCTATCCACCGTCTTTGGCGTCTCAAACCGTCCAGTCAATGAAAGGCAGAAAGCACAAGTTTTCCGAATATATAGAAACAAAATTTCTTTTGTGTTTGTAAAGTACTGTCACATAATACGAGTTCTTATCCCGCAAATCCCTAACGTCATTTTTTTTTCATATCTCACGCTGCTAATTTTTTACACTTGAAATACACCCAGCATTTTGACTGTGACAAAGTTTTGCACGAAGGAACGCAAGACGTCAACACCGAAGTGGGTTTTGAAGTTCTGCTACATTCTTTTATTCAGGAGTGCCAACAGACTGAGTGAGATCCATCGACGCACCACGAACCCAGGAGACATTTAACTATGATGGTTGAGCGACTAAAAAGTACAATTTTTCCTCTCTGCAGAGATCGTGCGACGTATAGCCTTAAGGCATCAGACGATGAGCATTCGGGACCAAGAGAAATGAGAGCGCAGTAATGCATGCACGCTTAGAGCATTCCGGATGTAGTATTGTTCACTTCTGTTATTAACCACCTCTGTATTATTTTGAAAGACGAACAGGTGGCCCAAAACCTGCCTGCTTTCCTGCCGCGACAGCAGACGCCTGTGAGAACAGCTTGATGCTCGTGTTCAGTCATGCGCTCGCTTGCTTATCCTTGAATGGGACATATCGCCGAAAGACGTACCGAAGGACGTCTTCGGGGTCTCGCCGTCCTTGCCACGGTGCCGACGACAGGACAATGGCCCAGAGCGGGCATGCCATCGTCGCGTGGCCACTGGAGCGAAGAATAGAGAGCGAAAAGTTTGACAAGAGGCCAACCTTGGGTGGCGAGTTTCGGCCTCACGGTGCAGGACGGGACGAACGAGGCGTCGATGCCCTGCGTGGGAGCATACCCGACGCCAGGCTATTCAACGGGAAAGTTTGCATACGTAAAACAATGAACCGGAATTTGATATAAGTTGTTATGCATGTCGGCGAGGCATACCGCATGCCCACCACGCATTCAGGCTAGGTGGTTAATTGTAGTTGACATGTATATTAATGACTCATACTAATTGTTAAAAAATTGATGTGGAACCGTCATTTATCATTTAAAGATGAGGATTATAGCTAAAAGCAAAATGCAGGCATGGAGGCTTACAAAATAAAGCTGAAGATTCTTTTTATTACTGCTTCACGTGACCTAAACGTCTTACGGCATATTTTAAAGAACATTAGCTATGCACGTCAACACGTATATCCAACTCCTAGAATTGGATTGGATTGGCTCCTCAGCGATTTCCATAACAAATGGGGTGCTGGTAGAAAACGTTGCCGCATTTCAGTGAGCGATATCCAATACGGGCCCGGTAAGCATCGTTTCAGGCTCTCGAAAACAGTCCGCGAACGCCGTTACGAAAGCGCGTCGTGTGGGGAGTTGAATTAAGCCAATTGGAAGTGAGGCCATCTTCGGGAAGGTAGTTTTCACTATTTTGTTTTTACGCGGGCTCGTTATCTTTTCGCAAAACACACTTGGCGCAGGCACGTGAAGCCCAAAATAGCGATAACGGGAAATGTTCGAAACAGGGAAGCCTCACAGGCTTGAACAGAAATCCATATAAAGTTTTCAAGCTTAGCACGAGGCCAATCAAGCGCTTCGCTCCACCACAACGTTGTTCATGTAACTTGAAAACGTCTCGATTGCCTTGCTTCTTTAAATGCGCGTCTTTTGCCCTGAACAGTTCAATCTGCTCTGGCGTTTGTCAAATGGGGACACTTCAGTACTCCTCAAAGACAAGACGTTTATGCAGAGTGGGCGATATCGATCTGGTGTCGCTCCCTGTCTCCCCTGCCTGGTGTCTTCGCAGCGATAAGGGCAGAATAATTTTCTTTTTGTTGGATCTCAGTGACTAGGTTTCTTATGACTATTTAAGGAAAGTTGTTACACTTAACTGCAAATATGCTCTTTCTGATCTGGAACATTCTTACTACAGGGGCTGTGATCTAGTTCTATTTATATTTTTCAGGCGTCAATGTGGATGAGTTGTAATTTCGATACAACAAAGGCAACAAACAAAAGCAAGGAAAGAAGCTCTCAGTTAAAACTATTCTTTTTTGCAGTCATTCTAAAACGTAAGAGTAAGAGTGGCAGCTTCTCTTGTGAGTATTTCTTGCGAATTTCATTAAACTTGAGAAACTATTCCAAGTTTGCTTCTTAATTTGTATTCCAATTCAGACTGCGCACAAATTCGAAACTCGGTTATATGGAGAATTAGCTACGGGCTGGCAAATACGGGTAGAAAATAAACATGTGAAACAAGCGCAGCCAACGAGAACAACACAAGGCGACACGCCGATATTAAAAGATTGGAAGGCTGTTCGGCTATTTGAAGGATTCGAGGCGGCACTTGTGTTCAAGGTGGAGGAGGTAGATGCAGCATCTTGCTACTCCGCGGGAGCGGTGGCATCTCTCACTCGTTCAAGGGAAGTACTCGCAGGTGGCCCATTGACATCTTTGTATAAAACAAGGATGCAGGCTGTGGGCCCCGTTTTTGAAGCGAGCAACAGTCGAGCAGGTGGTGACATCCTTTAATCACTATTCGCTTGGAGGGGATAAAATTACGGTCTATAGAACGAAAGACACTTTTCAGAGCTACTCCACCTACGTCGAAATAAAGTGCTGGTGCTCATTGTGACTGACTTGCTAAAAGGAGTGAGCTTTATGAACCAAGTTATCGCCGTCCACTCAACTCAAAAAGAGAAACGCGCTAAATGAGCAATTGACCTTTGTTTTCAAATATGAGCCGCTTTTAAAGGTGAATATTTATCTTGGAAGTAAGGGCCAGTTTCATTATGTAGTCTTGTATGTTTTAAAAGATACCGTGTGCAGCTCGTTCTGATGAAAAGGCATCGCAGTCACCATTGAGGTTTTCTGGAATCCAGGATAAAATGCGCGCATGTTTTACATGAAATCGTCATGCAAATGTTTGTATGCATGCAGCAAGCGGGCATTGTGGCGTCATTTCGCTTCAACTTTACGTTGATCTACTGTGAAGATGGCAGCGCGTTCTTGGTATAAAGGTTCTAAAGGACGATATATGTGTCTCCATTTGAATGCTGGTCGTTGCAAATGTAGGCGTGCATCGTGAAGTGAGACACCCACTGCTCCTTCGTTTGTTCAATAAAACAAACTATATAAAAACGTTTAGCAATTTTCCAAACTCTGTCCGTCTCTAAACGCCAAGAAGCCTTGCAATAAAAGCCGTAAAGATGCTGTTTGGTGTACTCTCAAACAGAAGCTCAAGCGTCCTGCTGTTGTTTTTTCCTCGTTCATTTGAAGGCAACATTATCGTGATCACTTTGGTCGCTATCTGATAAACCAGCACAAAAACAGCAAACTGAATGCAAGCTGAAAACGTCTAAGATAGTCATGAGTATGCAAGAAGGCGTTTTTGAATAAATACTTCGAGTTGAGATCAAAGATCGTCAGAGCAGACGGAGGGTGGCTACTCCTGGCTCTCATGGGGCTGTGTCAGGTAGGTCACCGTCGCTTACGGCGGGGCTAGCCTGTTGTAGGCCGTCGTTGCACCTGCCACTGCTTCGGTGGTGGACGACGACTGTTGCGGAGTGCGTCTGTCTCTCCCTCTACTTTTTCATTCTTCTCTACTTTTTCTCTTCTGTCCGTACTAGGCAGCGGAGGTGGCTCAGCTACAGAGCCAGTACCAGGCCCGTGCATTTTCTTTTCCTTCTTTATACAGCCACAGCCACAACAACAACAATAGCAACAAAACCAATTCAGAAATGCAGCATGCCGCTGCTAACTCAACAGCAGACTGTTTCACAAGATGGAGCGGTTGGTACTTGACGGCAAAGGCAGGGAGGACACGGAACAAAGGGAAATAAGCAAGCACTTACAAACAGCTTCAAGTCTGGTGAGGCAACCAAAAGGAAAGTAGAATAATAAGCCTCTGCCCGTCATACGACACTCTACGCGTTCGCGTTTTTCAGCTGCCTCCACATAAGCAGCTGGTTTTCACCTGGCGCATAGCAGTTTGACCAAAGTTTTCTTTCTCCTCTTGTAGAGCGAAATTCGTGGCCTCGTGTAACGGAATTAAATGTTTATCTTCATAGGATATGTTTACTAGCAGCAATGTTATGCCCTGAAGGCTGGCTTGCTCTGATACGGTTACGAGGTTAGGCCACAGTCATTCCGTAAGGCGAGCCAAGCGTCGTATTTTCGCAAAGGCTTAAGTAGAGCCGACACGACGAGCGTGCTGTAAACCTGTTTGGCGCCGCCTGCGTCTATTTTGTTTTGCAGACGATATTTTTTTAGGTACTGGTGCGTTTCCTAAACTTGTTCATGCAACATGAAGAAAAGTAAAATGCTCGATTCAAGATGCCCATCGGTTCGAATATTCGTTTACGTCTTGTGCCTCTCGGCAATTAGAACTCGATCTTGCCATTTCTAATGGCGCATGAAATGAACATTCACTTTCGTGAACGCATATACAACGAAAGGTAAAATGGGAAAGGGGAACAAGAGTTTAGCGTACTTCGCTCTCATATCAACGCCTAAAAAAAACAGGAACGTGCTCTGGTTTAGAGACATCAAATCCGCCAAGTTTCTTCGAATGTGACACTAGAGATAGTAAAGTATCACATAGTCAAGATGATTTTACCTTTTGTCTTGTTTTGCTCAAAGTACTTAACCATCACCATTAGTGAATCAGCCCTTTTAGTAAAGGGAGGAAATATGTTTATTTATCAGGCCCCTTAGTCTAGCTGCATCGAGAGTAGTTTGAGAAAATGATAATTCAGGCACGTAAAATACAGTATTTCATAAATAAGTAAAACTGCGCAACGTTTGAACTAGCGTTCATAAATGTTTGCTCCCCGAACGAGAAACCTAATGTGCACTAAAAGGACCCAATGGCAATTGCTGTGTTGAAAGTACCGTCTTTGCCAAAAGTAACCAGGCAAAACGTTTTGCTTCTAACTTGTATCATAAAGCCAATAAGGATTGGCCCCTTATCAGAACTAGTTAAGAAGTGAGGACGGGTGCTCACCTTTACATTGTACAGATTTAGAGCATCAGAAGTGGTACGAATCTGCTATACCACATGGCTGAGAAGCAGACCCTGCTGCCTAGTTACTTTTGGCACAGACGGTATATGGTTGTAGGAATATCCAACATCTAATCTTTTTTTTTTCCATTTTGTTAAACGGCTAACGAAGTTTAGCACATCATTTTCCTACGTCCTCAGAGGGAAGCCGTGGAGACAGAAATAAGTAATAACAAAACAGAATAAATAATGCGACAAACACAGCTTCAGTGACGATGAAGCACAGATCAATCACATCACTCCAGGATTCAATTCCATTCGTAGACGGTTCACCTAACAGGGCGGATCTATTGTCGCAGTGACAAAGAAACCGCGACACGCGACCGCAATCAAAGCTTTTCGTGGAATCGAATTTGAGCTAAAAACACGTTATTGTTTATCTTTCGGCGAAGCCACCAATCATTCCTGACGGCACAAAAAAAAAACTAAACCATTTATCACGCAGTGTAAGCCGCAGCAAAAACATGCCATAACCGATTCTGGTTTGGTTTGGTTTGGTTTGTGGGGTTTAACGTCCCAAAGCAACTCAGGCTATGAGAGACGCCGTAGTGGAGGACTCCGGAAGTTTCGACCACCTGGGGTTCTTTAACGTGCACTGACATCGCACAGCACACGGGCGCCTTGCTTTTCGCCTCCATCGAAAAGCTGCCGCCGAGGCCGGGATTCGATCCCGCGTCCTTGGGAACAGTAGCCGAGCGCCTTAACCACTGCGCCACCCCGGCGGGGCATAACCGATTCTAGAGAATCAAAGGGAAAAACATTTCTTGCTCAAAATTTGTAAGAAAGAGTCTCACATTTTAGGCTGAAACCAGTTATTTTACTCTGACAATTCCCTTCTTACGTCTTTGTTTTCCAATTTTTTCTCATTCCGTGAATCCTGATGCGGAACACTCCCGGCATCTGTCTCGGAAGAACAGACACAAAAATTTCCGAGATCGACGTTTTAGTTAACAACACGAATTGAATGCACTTTCCCTCCGTTGCAATATCCAACTGTTACTTCACTGCACTTTGTTTATACATTTCGGTAGCACCGGTAAAACCAAAAGGTACTTTGGGATTTCAACTATCTTGCAATTCTAAATGCAATCTTTAAATATAATGGGTAAGGAGCAACCGTTCAATATATTATACCTATATTCCTTTATGCAAAAGTAGTTAGACAAAAATGATTTTTTTTTTTACATTTCGAACATAGATCGGCTATTTACGTAGTGGCATTGAAACTGGGGACGACATACATCCTGGCGTGGCACATAAATCGGTAATAATAAATCACTCTAGATTATGACCCAGACCCATTATCTGGTTCTAAAGGAAGGTGTGCAAGACTGGGGAGTATAGGAGCTGAGCTACTCACAAGTACTCCTGTCGAACATCAGCTTCCTTTGGTGCATATAATTTTATAGCATGATCCAAACGCTTAAGAACAGTAAGCGCCGTGGAGAGCAAATCGCTGATGCAGTATATATTTTGGCTCAAGAAAATCCTAACAGGTGCTGTGTGCGACCTACATTACCACAAAAGTCACCCCATTGCGCCCTCACTCTAACCCACGTGTGTAAAGTACACCACGTAGCAGTTTTTTATATCGTCATCATAAAAATCAGCCGGCCTAGACCCACTGCAGGGCGAAGACCTCTTCCTTGTCGTTCTAATTATACCGGTTGTGTGCTACCCGCATCCATTGGCCCCTGCGAACTCCTTAACCTCATCCGCCCACCAAACTTTCTGCCGCACCCCGCTGCGCTTTTTTTCCCTTGGAACTCGGTTTGTTACCCTTAGCGACCGTCTATTATTCATTCAGTAGCTTGAGTTATTTCTCTGAGGAACTCAGCGCGCTTGTTATGTCTTAACTGTGCACCTGTCATGTTTCGTCTCATAGCCCTCCGTGATGTCCTCAATTTAAGTAGAACCCTTTTCGTAAGCATCCACGTTTTAGCCCCATACGTAAATACAGGTAAGATGCAACTGTTGTATACCTTCCTCTTGAGTGATGCCGGTAAACTGCAAATCATAATTTGCACGTACTTGCCGAATGCGCTCCATCCTAATCTTATACTCCTTGTTATTTTCCTTTCTCTGTCCGGGTTTGCGGTTACTACCTGTCCTAAGTAGACATGTGCTACGCTATTCTAAAGTAAAGTGCTGTTCCTTCCCGAGGCTTTTGAACATTACCTTAGCCTTCTGCACATACATTTTCAAGCCTGCCTTTCTACTTTTCCTGTCTGGATCATCAATCATTCCTTGCAGTTCTTCCCCTGCATTACTTAGCAACGCAATGTCATCACCGAATCGCAGATTTGTGAGATATTCTCCATCTACCCTTATGCCTAACTACTCCCATTGCAAGTCTCTGAATACGTCCTCTAAGCAAGCTGTGGATAGTACTGGAGAGATTGTGTCTCCTTGCCTAACACCTTTCTTTATATAAATTTTGTTGTTTTATGCAGAACTACTGTTGCTGTGCAGCATCTGTATATATCTTCCAGTACGTTCACATACGGGTCGTCTACACTCTTATTTCGCAATGCCTGCATCACCGCAGACGTTTCTACAAAGTCAAATGCTTTTTCGTAATCAATAAATGCTATGTATAAGGGCTTTACATGCCGAACATTTCTCTATTACCTGGATAATTTTATGGACATGATCAATAGTAGACTACCCATTCCGAAAATCTGCTTGATCATTCTATTGGCAATTACCTTAGTAAATACCTTATACGTAGCAGATAAGTAAGCTGATTGGTGTGTAATTTTTCATGTCCTTAGCGTCCCATTTCTTATGAATAAGGATAATGATTGCATTCTTCCATGGTTCCGGTACCATCGATGACACCAGACATTGCGTATACAGGTTGGCCAGTTTTCCAAGCACGATATCTCCCCTCCCTCCCCCCGTCCTTCTAAACATCTGCAGTTCAAAACATCCCAGCTGCTTTCCTCCTTTCAATTGTTTCTAACGCTTTCTTAATTTCTTTCATTGTCACTGGCGGAACGTCTGACTGCTTTTTTCTTGCCGGCAATCGCACTAATCTCCTGACAACTTTGGCTACTGTAGAGACCAGTATAGAACCCCTCAGCTACTTTGAAAACCTTGTCGATATTCGTGATGACGTTGCCCTGCTGTTCCCTTAGCGTATACATCTGACTTTTGCCAATGCCCAATTTCTTCTTCATTGCTTTAAGGCTTCCCTCGTTCTCTACAGCATGCTCAATTTTCTCCATTTTATAATTCTTATATTGCCCATGTTATGCTTATTGATTCACTTTATTATCTCTGCCAATTTTATCTGAACTGTTAGATAAGAAGCTTTCATACTTTACCGTTTCTTAATCAAATATTTCATCTCCTTAGACAACTTACCTATATCCTCTCTAATTATCCTACCGCTTACTTCTATAGCGCACTCAGTAATGATATCTCTAAAATTATTGCTCCTTGCTTCTAGGCTATTGTCGTCATCCTCGGTTTGAGCAGAATATCTTTTCGGTAGGGAGACCTTGAATTCTTCTGCCTTTTCCCTCACAGCTAATTCGTTGGCGAACTTCTTTCTTATTAATCTACTTGATTCCCTCTTGAAATCTACACTAATTCGAGACCTTACCATCCTGTGGGCACTACATGCACGTTCCCGATTACCTATGCATCCTGCATTATGGCGGGGTAAGAACCCAGTATGAAGTCAATTTCATTTTTAGTCTCCCCGTGAAAACTTCTCTATGTCCACTTCCGGTTCTTGCGTTTCCTGAACAAGGTATTCATAATCATTAAACTACTGCGTACCGCTAACTCAACTAGTAATTCCCCCTGCTTTTCCTAGAACCAATGCCATAGTGAGCCGCTGCCTGTTCTCCTGCCTGCTTTTTTCCTACCTTGGCATTGAAGTCGCCCATTAGTACGGTATAATGAGTCTTTCCTTTCTGCACTGCTGATTCTACATCTTCATAGAAGTTTCAACTGCCTAGTCATCATGACTACATGTAGGTGCGCAGACCTATGCTATTTTCACTTTATACCGCCTGTCGAGTTTAGCTATGATGACTGCTCCCCTCTCATTAGAGTTATATAATTTCTGTATATTACTAGCTATATCTTTACTCACAAGAAAATCTATTAGCTCTCGTCTCTCCGGTAAACCTTGATAACATAGTAGATGCCCGTCCGTCAGCACAGTATATGCCTTATTCGGCCTCCTAACCTCACTATAGCTCTATGGCATCCCACGCCTCCCAGCTTACGCACCTCATCATATTTTCACTCTCTTCTTGCAATGCGGTGTAGTGAATTATTGAATAATTTGGTTCGTTTCTCAAAGGCATCTCCAAGAATAGGATTTCCTCGCCCAAACCGACGGCTAGTTGAAGTGCAGCTGGTGCTCCAGCCTTAAGTAGAAGTAGAGTTCACCTTCGAATCGGCACGGTGGTGCGGGGCTAAAGAAGAAAGAAGCCGGCGGCAGCTGGCGGGGGCTGTTAAGCCGACCGCTGGCTAATTACTCGCGCCGCTGACGCCGAAAAAAGCGATGGCGTTTCCAGCCGGTGCGCCCCGTGAAAGGCGGGTGGGCAAAACTGAGTGAGAAGCAGGATCGATAGAACAAAGCCGGCGAGAAGAATGCCTGGAGTGCCGCTCGAGGCGGCGGCGTGTGAGTATACGGAAGCAAACGAACCTGACTGGGAAGCGGCCGGTGCTTCACAATACTAAATCCTCGCCGCCCATAATGCATAGCGCTACTTTTCATTTTTAATATATTCTCTACCATCCATCCATTCGGTCGGCTTCTCTCAAAGGCTGGATGAAGGAACTGGTATGCACTTTAGAAATTTCGTTTCCGGTTTCAACAATCCTACGTGCAAACAAGAGCACCTTTAGTTCGCTTCTTACCCGTCACCACAACTCCAGCGCTAGTAGCGAGAGCGATGTTCATGTTACGATAACTATCATTATTGGTACTGAGCAGGTCGAGACATTCACCGCCTCCCAGGCGCCACATGCCATACTACCGTTGCAGTTATCTCCCCGCCAGGTAAATACACCATTTATTCTTGATCTCCACCCTTCAAACCAAGCTGCTTCTTTTACATTTTCCTTTTCACTCAATTTGACGCTGAAAGCATAGGTTGTAGATACTTGTGCAGCTTTCGCCTATTGCGTATTGAGGTTCGTTGCAGTCTTTGCACATATTCTAGTCTTGATGGGAATACCCAACAGCCTGCTACTTAGAAAAGCTTTATTAGGAACTAATCTTCAAAGTGTAGTGTGCGGATAGACTGCATTCAACGGCAGGGATAGACTTACCACGATTCTTCATGATTTGAATTTCGTCCTTTAGTTTGCTCGAGCAGTCACCGGGCATGAAACCGCCATGCCATAGTGGAGTAATTGCGGTGGTCACCGAGAGACATCTTAGGGCAACTTGCGACTCAGAACGGTTCCTCTCACACGTCTTCCTAGCAGCTCGGGGTTTAATCGTGAAGTGTATTCTCTCCTAATTCGGTAATCCAAACTCCAGTTTACAATACTGAAGAAAATTTTAATCGCTGAGTTATTGCACTCGATGCCGAAATCGTGCCCTTGAAGCGTAAGGAAAGTACAGTCGTGAACCAGCCCCACTCGCCCCTGTCTAGACTTCAATGGACAACCCTGGCGCGCCCATTGTCTTGGCAACCAATCTGTAGCTGGCAGCAAGGAAGACAAAAGGCGGGCTTTCACGAGTGGCTGACCTCCGCCTCGCCTTTTCGCCGGCAAGTAGGCGGGCTTCGTACCTGCTTGGGGTCCTGTGTGAAGCTCACGCGGGTGACCCCAGCACGTTAGCCAACGAACCTTCACATCCGAAAGGGGCTGCTCAATCTCAGCCTCTCCACGCCCTTGTGCATTGTGTCGGGTCCAGTGTTCTGTTTGCCGTCATACGTGGCTGCTTCGGGTGCAGCCACTGGAACGCTTTCCTTCTTAACTTCAATCAATTATTTTTGATAAAAGTGTTCTGAACAGGGTACACTTAGGAACGGTGGTCAAGGTATTTTGCTGTTTCGCCGTCAACTACCGCGCCATCATTAAGGGATCTGGCTTCGCTAAGGCCGCCTCTGATTTGAGTGATTGTGGTGGCATTCCCTGACCGAATATTGAAAATTCATTGTAATCAATGATAATCGGAAGACGCGCTCTGCAGGCCGTCTCATCTGAGCAGTACAGTTTGTTGCTCCTATTGTGCATGATCTTTCCAGACAACCATCATGTCGCACCAAATGTAAATAGTACGCACATCTGTTCAATTAAAACAACCTTCTAGCGACTTACCTACTTTCATCTGCTACCCAAGGAAGAGGTAAAAAAGGCTTTTTCAATCCGCCACAAGAACAAACAATACTAACACATGGCAAAATTCCACGATGCCGAAAAATCTTACACCTCTGAAGTTTTCCAAGCCAAGCATTTATTTTACTCATCTACACTGCCTAATATGCTTCGCACAAACCCTCGTCAATTCTGGAAACACATCAATCCCGACTCCAACAATACCCTTACACTTTGCGACGAAGACAGTAACCTTATCGCAGAACAAAACGTAGCGGAAGTTCTGAACTGAACCTTCAGTTCTGTCTTCACCCACGAACCAGATGGTGATCTCCCTAAATTCCCTTTCTTTGATTTCCAGCTAATGCCTGTTAGCAGTTTTGAACACAATGGTATTCTGAAACTTATAGACTCATTAAAACTAACGTCATCAGTAGGCACTGACGGCCTCAATGCAAATGTATTGAAAAACACGAAGCATACTACTAGTATCATACTGTCTCATATCTTTCAACATATTTGTCATCAGGTGTTGTACCACGTGACTGGAAAGTGGGCAAAGTCATTCCAGTTCTAAAAAGGGGTTCTTCATCTTCACGTCATAATTACCGACCCATATCTACCACTAGCATTCCTTCAAAGTTGATGGAACATGTCCTCTTTTCTCATATTATAAATTTCCTAGTATCGGTCAACTTTTTTCATCCCAGTCAACACGGCTTGCTCAAATATTTATCCTGCGACACTCAGTTAGCATTGTTCATTAACGACCTAAGCTCTAACATTGATCTTAACATTCCTGTTGACGCCCTGTTCCTAGACGTCGAAAAGGCATTCGACAAAGTTCCTCATAAACGGCTTTTATTAAAACTTACCCGCCTGAACCTTAATTATTTTGTTTTAGAATGGATTCGCAACTTCCTCACTAACCGGCAGCAATTTGTTCTAGCTAATAAATATTCATCTTCACGTACATCTGTTAAGTCCGGCGTTCCCCAGGGCACCGTCCTGGGGCCTCTACTTTTTCTTTCTTATATAAATGACTTACCATCTAACATACGCTCTAACATTCGGATGTTTTCAGATGACTGCGTTATTTACCGTCCTATAATTAATAGCAATGACCCCCAAACTCTTCAACTGGACATCGAAAGCGTAACAACCTGGTGCAATAATTGGTTAATGTCATTAAACACGAAGAAAACATCATTACTATCTTTCCATCGTCCTGAGTTGCTTTGGGACGTTAAACCCCACAAACCAAACCAAACCTTTCCATCGTCGTCGCTCCCTGCCATCATCAAAATACTTTATCTCCAACACCGAAGTCGTCGCTGTATCAACGTATAAATACCTAGGCATTTATTGAACCCGCGATCTAAATTGGTCCCATCATATAACGCAGGTAACAAACGATGCTAATCGCGTGATCGGCTTTTTTCGGCGAACACTGCGCGCAACTCGCCCATCAGTTGTTACTAGCTTATCTAACATTTATTCGCCCCAAACTAGAGTATGCATGCGCTCTCTGGAATCCTTACTAAAATAACCTTTCCAGCATACTATAAGCAACACAAAATCGCGCGGCAAGATTCATATACTCGGCTTATTCCTATCATGTAAGTGTCACTGAACTAAACCAAAATCCTCACCTTACTAACTTAGCGCACAGACGCAGAATTGCTATACTTTGCCTTTTTCACAAGTTTTACCATCACCCCCTGCTCAAATCTGTCATCAGCCCCGCCCACCATACATCCAGCCGCACGCACCATGAAAAGACCGTTTACCCTCCACCTGCCCGGACATCTGCGCATCTGTCATCTTTTTTTGTTCGCACCTCACGGGACTGGAATGACTTAGCAAACACCGTCGTACTCCATTCCGACCCATCAACATTCAGATCATCCATCGAATGATTCATGTACTCGTCAGCCACTCCCTCATGTAATACCCCTTAAATGGGGCCTTTGAGGTATCAATAGTATCAATAAATAAATAAATAAATTAGGGCTTCTCCACGTTTAGATGCTTCATGCACTGCCTCGTGATTTTTATCTGCCACCCAAGCAAATCTTCTACTCCACAAGTATTGGAAAAAAAAATGAGAGGCAGTCTCGAAACACACAAAGAGAAAAGTTCCAACTGCATGCTCTTCAATCAGATGTTTATACTACAGATCACATCTGTGTCAAAATGTGTACATATACTTCAATGAGGCTTGGAATGCTGTGCTGGAGGAGGGTATTTGGTTATCCATCTATTTTGCTCACAATTATCGGTCTATTTTGCACGCTTTTTTTCTTTCTACACTAAACATACTGTCATTTAGAGGAATGAATTTCACGTTTGGTGCAGAGAACGGCAATACTTCCCATGTCTGTTACAGGGCATATCATCATTTTATCTGCTTCCTTCAAGCCGCCTTTCGCCTCTGCTACTATTCCCATGTCGTTTATTACAGGGGTACTTTATCGCCATTTTCAGACGTGAACGTCACGGAAAACAATCATCAGGCCGCGATTTTGGTCGTACGCTTAAGACGGCACTTTTCCGACAGCCGGTCTCCGAAGATGGAGAGTAGACCAATTTGCAGCCACCTTCCCTCAGAAGAAGCACTCAGCCCTGTCGTGGCAGATTGAAAATAATGAGAGAAGCAGCAGTGTGGACTCCACGAACGCAGTTCAGTGACCCAAGAAAGGAAGTAATCTTAGTCATTGTATACTGGCGGCACGCAGTGAGTGCCGCGTGGATTTTCATCCGTCTCTTCTGCTCAACAATGAGCGTACAGTTGCGGTTGTTGATCCTATTCGTCGAACCACGTTGATCATCGAAGCGGCAGACCGTACCGACGCGCTCTTCCGCACAGGAGCTATGGCGTTTCTTAGCGTCTGTGGTATCTACGGAAGCAATGCAGCCCATGCTACACGCATGGGCTGCGTTACTCAAGGGACTGTTCCTCAAGGGATAGTCTAGTGTTGCACATAAAGAACCGCCAAACGGCTATATCTCAATTTCAGTGGCTCCGGTTAGCTGTTACAAGCAATAAAAACGCCCCCTTAGCCGTTTTGTCTCAAATTAGTTCCCCATATTAGATGAGGCTTCCCATCCAGTCTACCAATGTAGTCCAGAGTTTCCGCCCCGATATAACACATAAGATGAAGCAGGTGTGCCGAGTAATATTTCTGAAAACGTTAGAAGGCGAAACATTGCCGCTGTTATTTGACACAATTAATAAATGTGCTAGTGTAAACGGGATCGTTTACCATGAGGACAAAGTACACTGCCGGATCCTTGCAGGTACTCTTAGCAGTCACAGCCCGCGGCGTGTAGTGATGCGTCAGAAAACCCAGTTAACTGTGTTGTCAGGCAAAGTACTACTGATGCTCAAACTAGTTACAACTAGGGGTGGTCGTAACTCAGTCATCTTACTGATGACGTGCGCAAGAAGAATTTGATTATGCTTTTTCTTATTGCATTCGTAACATTTATATAGAACTGTGTTAGTCGAGCCTATGTGCCTGGTAGTTTCTTGTGGCTTATTTTCACGCAGAGTAACGTTTTTTAGCCATTTAAGAACTAGTGCTTCAAAAGATACAAGAGATGTACCTGTGCGGTCTGGCTTGCGCAGGCTGAATATACAGCAAAGAAAACGTTGTATGCGTTATAAAGCTCGTTAAGTACATGAATGCTCAACAAACATTGGCCGCGTACTTTTTGTTCTTAATCTGTACGGACAAAACTATGACGCCTACTTGAAGCTCTTCAGCATAAAATGTTAGCCCTCTTATTTATTTCTTAATCGCCAATGCTCTTCGAAATATTGAACTTCAAGAAGACACATTTGAAAACTCCTTCATTTGCTTTGCAGCATTCCTCAGGCGAAAATGGCGTCGGTGACATTTCTCAGGCAATACATATATTCGTATACTTGTTTAGTTAACGACGTGGAAAAAGACAGCATGGCTTAGCAATATTTGCATCAGTAGTGACGTCAATATATATATGTAAAATGCGGCAAACTCAACAAAACGACCTTTCAAACGAGATTGTTTTTTTACATTCGATATTTTGAAACACAATGATGATTAGCAAAATTGAAAAAAAAAAGAAAGCTCACTTTTGATGTTGACGATCTCAGTTTCCCAACATAGTGGTAAATATAAAAACGTTGATTGTGGCATTTTAGTTCGTAATTAGGAATCATCAATCGCTATCAAGTATATATATCCACCGTGCTGTAAAAGCCACCTGTGCAGACTGAACAAACATATATCTGGGAGTAAGCGCTATAAACGGAATAAAAAAATCACCATGTATAAGATTACGTGCACTGAAGCACACAGCGCCATACATTCTTTCTTTTGTGTACTCTCAGCGTACTATAGTTGCGCATTTATGTTCGTATTGTGTGCTATTCTATATTTGCACATTCGGTGTACAATTCTCTTGCGATATCAAAGCCCGAGGTAAGTGGCTTTCAGAGGATTTATGTTTTCTTTCTTGCATTTTTTCATTTTTTCCGAGCTTAAAGGCCACGCAATTATTGTTCAAAGCAAGATTTGTCTTCGAAAAGTGTCAGTTGGCAATGTGCTATCTATGCAGTTGTCATTGTAGTACGTGCCAAAAAAAAAGAAATGCTTCCCTACCTTCTCACCATGGTAAGCGTCCATTCAACGCTCCTTTCTTTATCTGTTTCTCTTGCTAATCACTAGTCTCGGGCAGTGTAGTTCTGTGCGGTCAGACATTGTCCTACGCTATAACAGTGATGATCTTATAGATGCCTATCAACTGCCGTTTTATTCCTCGTATGGGGCACGTTTTCAGAACAGCTCATAGCAACGCAGCATGTGCCTTCCTGAACTCAGTGCACACAAGTGCCTCTGAGTCACGAATTTTCTTCCCGGAGCGACTCTTTAGGCGGCATATTTCAAGAGTGAAGCTCATGTCTGTTTTACCCAACTCAACAAATTGGAAAGTTGTTAAATACTTTAGTCTCAGCTGTGCATTCCAGTGCGGCAAGTACGCTTTTATTCACGCCATGAATCAGTGAAGGTCTGGGTGTCTTCCAATATCTAATATTTGGACCTTAATACCAAGCCAATAACGCGCGTCAACTGTAGGAAACAAAGCTTCACGGCAACAAAGGCCAAAGCACTAACACGCTCTCTCTCCATCACATCCGTGGCGGCAGCTCGCCAGACTCTCGCCAACTCGAAAGCGAAGAAGCAGCGGAGCGGGGAGGCGTTGTCGATCTTCATTTTCTGCTCCGCGGTGCCTCCACTTTCGCCAATTGTATCAGCCACGAATAAGACCCCATTTCTCGAATTCCTTCTGTCCCCTTTTTAGTTTTACTTGGCTCTCATAGTGTGGCCAGGCAGGCTGGATTCCTTGCTTTCTGGCATTGAGTTTTTCTTTCTGCTTTCTTTCCTCAGAGCTGGCAGACAAGTGTGGAAGTAAAAATGAGAGGAGATATTTCTCAACTTCTATTCCCAGCGCCACAGAAATGGCTAACAAGCGGAACGGCGAAGGCGTATTGAGGCTCCGCCAATTAGCTGTCGAAACTTTCAAGTGCAAGTCGGTTTTTGCTTGTGTGCAGAGTAGTTATTAGAGGAGTCGCGTCGGAAGCACGCGTTTTATATATTTTAACATATTTTTTTTCGCTTAAGCTGGTCGAGGGTCGGTGACTTTGACGGTATATGTCGCACACGTTGGTGAACGAACGGGCGCCCAGTTGAGCTGCTCAGTTAGATCCGCATGTCTTGGCGCTCTGCAGAAATCTAAACATTTGTGTGGGTTCTCAAACTGCACACGCCAGTGACACTGTATTTGTGCATTTGCGAAATGCCCAGTGGCTCTTTGGATTTCTTAGATGCGGTTTCAGTTCTTACGCCTTTTTTTTTTTCTTATCGGTCAGAGTAAAACAGACGTTTGGCTTATGCATTTGCTTTTAAGGTAATATTCTTTAAAATTCGAAAGAAATTACGTTGATACTTTGTTGAAGTTGACCACAAGATTTAGTGTTCAAACGTAATCTAACGCGGAGGAGTGGTATAAAGTGGTAAAGAGCGTATTTCGTATATTGGCTAATCAATTAAACAATATGGCGAATCTTTTCCCCTCTGCTCGTGAAGAGCTACTTTGTGTTTAACAATTATCACATTTATTGTTCTGGCAGCAGTGTTCACTGCGACATGTGCGCAATTGTTCTGTTACTTCGTCATAGAAGTTCGCAAAGCATGACTTTACCCGGCCTCGGCGGCTGCTTTTCGATGGAGGCGAAAAGCAAGGCGCTCGTGTGCTGTGCGATGTCAGTGTGCGTTAAGGAACCCCAGATGGTCGATATTTTGGATCCTACACAACGGCACCTCTGATAGCCTGAGTTGCTTTGGGATGTTAAAACTCCCCAGACAGATTAACAGAAAAAGCGTGGCTCTCGGCCCCCCGCGTGATTTCAAACTAGACTGTTCAGCACGAATAGCCCTCAGGGTAAGCACGGACTTTGTTCAAAGCAGGGCGAACTGTTTCCTGGTCCAGAAGAGCAATAGAAAGATCTATTCAAAGTCTGGTTCAGAACATAATAGAGCCTACAGGCAGCCTGAGGTGTAAGAAATATACTATCCGTTTATAACATACTTAGATAGATGCTATGAAAGCTTTTCTTGGTGTTATCCTGCCAGAGGCGCCAGATAAAGTTGGCCTTTTGAGTGCGCGAAAAGGTTTAGCAGAATTGTTTATACATGTGCAGCATTTTCTTTCCTTCAAAATTTGTTCTGCGAAAGAAAAGTGGTGGCGAGCACGTATAAGTTTGCCGCAGTAGTCCCCCCCCCCCCCCCCCCCCCATTCGATAAAAATAAAATAAAAAACTAAAACCCGCTTTCTTTCAGCCATGCCTTCAGATGACAGCGCGCATATGTAAACGTGTCAATGCAATATATACTTCAAAAAGCGCACCTCGTCCAATGGCGTCTACAACTTTGTCCCCCCGGGTAAACCAATGTACCTGAGAGGGTACACAAATCCAACATTACACATTTATTTCAAACCACAAATTGCAAAAATTCTTTTTGACGCACACAGAGAGTACTCGTTTTCGCAAAAGTATAAACATGGGCGACAATTTTACAATCTCTTAATAGTGCAAAAGTCTAAAGAAAACTTTGGGAATGATATCGACACATAGAGCCGATTCGAATCCAGAATAAATTCTTGTAATGTTCGGTGTGTGAAGAAACGTACGTCGGGTTTTAAAAGATGCTGAAATCTAGAAAGTCAGTTAATTAAAACGCTAGCCAAATAAAAGCTGACCAGAGGCGTATATGGCTCTAATGTATTGTATAACCATATTAAGCGCATAGATCTCAGCTGCAGTCTATCACTTTCCCAAAAGCGGAGAAAATACTACGGGTTTGCGTTCAAAGCTCGCGAAAGGTGTGCGAGCTGGAACGAAAATTATCGACACTGAATCTCCAGCTTCGTATCTACAAGTAAAGCTGTGAAAACAAACAGGAAAATTATCTATCCTGTGAATGGATCGACCGGTTTACATATATTTCGTTTTTTCTCGCAGATCAATAACCCCACTAGAGCTTCTTAAAAACCAAGTCGTTACACAATCCGTTATCAAGCACCTCTCCTCCAGAACAGCAATTTTTCCTGCCTATTACAAGCGCACAACATCCATCGAGCAAGCACTATCGCTTTCCTCTTTGTCTAGAAAAGTATATCATCTCACGTAGGTCCCAACAGACTGCACTATTTGTTCCTGGCTCCTATAAGAACCAAAGCACAACCCATTATCGCAAAACCCCTCACAATTTATGTTTTCCTTATACATGAACACCACACGCCTTAACGTATATATCAAGTCGTATACCTTAAAAGCAGCCCCAGGAAGACGATTCGTTGATTAACCGCTGCCTTTCTATCCCCTATCTCCGTCTATGCGGAAAACGTGCGCGGGAAACCTTTTATTAATCTAAGACTTCTTCCTTAATGACAGAGCGGTTTCGTCTGGTACTATATCATCACTGGTGCTTTTCCGGGAAACAGCAACGGTATCGGCACAAGCAACCCATCATCTTTATTGAGCCTGATGTAGCTAGATGTTTCCGCCTTTTTGCATTTGTATAATCACAGCTCTTCTTATGTTCTGACATTGATAGCATGTTAATCGTCCCCATGTATGATTGCTACCCCAGGTGGTCGAAATTTCCGGAGTCCTCCACTACGGCGTGTCTCATAGCCTGAGCTGCTTTGGGACGTTAAACCCCACAAACCAAACCAAACCATCTTTTCATCTTGTCTGCAGCGAATGCAAATTTCGTGAGTGCTCCTCAGCAAAGGCGGTTCCGCACTGACCACGGTACGCGGAAGCAGCTGGGCCTTTTATACAACTTTTTCGGAACGTCGCTTCGAGTGAATAATTAATGACACTATCGCCGAGACACGGGAGGGCAAAAATATTCTCACGTGAAACTCCGGAGATCTATGGTCTAGCTTAGCCTGCTGACCCACCGTTTCGAGCACAAAATGGGTAGGTGCAGCGACGTACCGAAAAAAAACTTTTTGAGGCAAATGCGGTCTCTCTCTCTGGACGGACGGCAGGGAGAGGTCCATATGTAGCGTGTTGCCAGCTCAGGAAAGAGAGAGCTCATGCTAGTGCAAATATGAGCAAAGGGGCTACCACTTACTGTTAGGAGAAACGGAAGTGGCCAGCAACTGTGCTTCGAGATCTGGGAGGAAACTAAATAGTAATGAGGCAAGTTGCGCAGGACGCTACATAAGGTGAATGGCATTTTATTAGAAGGTCAATCTTTGAGCCATGCATGAGTCCTGCTTAAGGATGTGCATGCTCTCCTCGTACCCTGGTTGGGGTTCAGAAGATCCAACTACAGTAATTCATAATGTTTAGAGCGTGAAAAAAACTAGTCCCTCTTTACCCTTTACCGTTCCGGGAAGAAGAGTTTGGCCGCATGGTGGCTTCGAGGAAATGAACCATTCAAATATGACTGCACAATGGCTAATCATAGAAATGAAATTGAAGTGGCGCAGCTGCTTAGCGAAATTGTCTAAAGAATCTCTAATCTACAAGAAGCACGCGTAAAATTACGCAAGGAAATTTCAGAAGACAATATGTAATAGAGAAGCAGTTCACTGGATAGAAAACAAGTAAAGTTCACACAGTGTCATTGAAGAATGACAATAGGCTCCACCGTATTATATTTTATGTGACGCTTGCAAGTAGGTCCTTCTCTGTGATGGCCGACATCTGCTTGACTAGGAGCGACTGTCCTTGTTTGCACTGGCAAGAAGTACCAAGTTTGATTCGACGGCCAAACAGAATAAATATCAGACAGACCAGCGTCTTTGGGGCTTGTGCAAATGCGCCTTAGTGTTCTGCAAATTGAGTTATCGTGTTATCTGGTGCAATAAGCGGGAAAGAGAGCAAAAACTAAACATATACAAGGTGTAAGCGGGGTCAAGCGTCGAACCTTTGAATTCAGGACTGTTATGACTCAAGCGACTGCCCTGCTGATGTTACACCTCCAAGTTCAAGCAGGTATTTATTTATGTATTTGTTTATTCATTTGTATTGTAAGGAAGAACGTGGTAATCTGCCGTAACAAAACGTCGATGAAGACTGCTGGGTTCCTGCCCGATCAGCTTTCGCTCGCACTGAAAGCTCGGGCTGTCTTGTTCGGACAAGATTGGGCTTCGATCTACGATCTTCGTGTGCCACCGTCGCCGTCTCCAGTCCTCCGAACAACCCCCAATAAACCCCTCTTCAATTTATTCATTTATTCATTTATTTGTTTAGTCTAAAGTCTTTCTAGGCCCATGGAACGAAATCCCGTGCGCGAGAGTTGTATGCTGGATATGTACGCTGATGAGTCACTTGCTAATAACGAATGTATTATGAAGGAATTTTTTTTAATACTGTAGACCATGCATATACATGGTCAAAGCTGGAGGGGCATTTGTCACACAAATATAAGAAACACATAGAAAAACTTATGGTTGTACAAAACATCCCGTAGAATGTAAAAAAATTCATAACAAGCGACACGCCATCAACACAAGCACTCACGCTCCACCTCTTTGACAATGTTGCTGACCGTGAAAACATGCAAGGGCAAGGAATTACACTCAGTGAGAGTTCTAGTGAAAAACTGTTTAAACGTATTTGTTCGTGCGAAAATTGGAACCAAGGAGTGAGAGTGTGTGTGTCTAGTCTTTATGGTACATTGAGGCTTTTAGCAATCCGTTATGTTTACCTTCAGCTTGCCTGAGGACAGTTATGCAATAATGCGAGGTGAGTAAATTTTCTATGAGATTCAGAAGAGTGTATGTTATGCTGCCGCATTATTCAGGAAGAGGAATGAGGCCTTTTATATTCATGAAACATATATACGAAATAGCCTTTCTTTGGACTCACTCTAGTTGCCGTATATCCTTTTTACTTTTCGGATCTCATACTGTGGGCATACTCAAGTTTGGCTCTAATGCAGGCATTATAGGTTAAATGGTTAGCTTGGGCACGTGCATCCTTAAGCCTCCTCATTCGGGACCACAGCTTCCTAAGTGCGGAAGAGCAAATGGTGGATATGTGAGGAGACCAGGTTAGCTTATTCATAAGCGTGACACCGAGATATTTACGCGCATCTACTTCTGTTATAATATTGTTGTTAAGTAAATAATATAAGTTGCTGACAGTTTTATTTCTTGTAACTCGCAAAATAACTGTTTCCTCTGTATTAAGATGCTTTCCCCATCGAATACAGCACTCATGAATAGCCTGTAGGTTTGCTTGTAATATTGTATGATCCTTATGAGATGTTATGTTTTTAAAAACCACACAATCATCCGTGAACAATCGGATAGAAACGTCTCCATGAATGACATTAGGCAAATAACGCCATCAGAAAAGTAAAAATCCCGTCTCCAGCGGGCATCGAACCTCCAACCCTCGGATCCCCAGCCGAGCGCTTTAACCAACTGCGCAACGCTTGGAATGTTTTTTTTTTTTTTCAGCATGGTATCTATTACCCGCCATTAAATGCAAGAAACAGCTATATACATTATTTACAAAATAATCAGCCTGCAGCCGAACAAGTCCTATTGAAATATGCAGCACAACACCCCATAACTACAACACTTCTTAGCACAACTTCACTATAACTGTGGCAACGAAAGACAACACATCAATATTGGGAGCCAGTCTGGAATCATGAAACGCAAATCATAATTTTCTTTGTCTATCGTGAGGATGATAGTAGGGATGATAATGATGCTGTAATTAGTGATAATGACAACGATGAGAGTAGCGATGGCAATGACGTTGCATTTAGTTCATAATAATAAAGATTGCAAACGTACCGTATGCAGCAGCAACACTAGGCTTCCGCCGTTCTCCTCTTAAGAGACACCAAAGAGACCCTCTAATTTATTCATTTATTTATTTGTACACTTTACTGGCCTATTTGGCCCGAGCAGTGGGGGTATAAATATCATAATCGCACCATGATGTAGGTGCGAGATCAAAATTGTTTCGTTGGGAAACGCACAAAATCATGAATAATATTAATGTAACATAAAAGCTCTTAACCAAGTAAGTATAATTTCAATGACTTGCTGAAATAACCAGTTTTAAGGAAGCAATTATGGGACTTAATCTCAATGGAGATGGTTTGAGAGAAGACATTGCATTTGAACGAATTAGTATCTGCCGAGATTGGCTGCAGCTTGTCTTACTTAGTGTGTCGTGTCCCTCTGACATTTTCTTGATGAATATAATTAATTAAAAGGAAATATTTGTTTCCTGCGAGAGAATTTACCCTAACAACGTGACTCGCTAATTTCTGGAGCATAGTGCAGGTTATCGTGGTTAAAGTGCTTATTAACAGGCAATTAGGATGTGTAGGTTCCTCCGTGACAAATACGGGCCATCGTATACCTCCGATCTGTTTTCAGAAAAAAAAAAAATTCAATGGTTCTCTTTTTAGAAAACGAAGTGGGCTCTGCTTGCTGAAAATAAACGCGATTGCTTCCTTTTTGAAGGACGTCAAAACAGTTTACCGGCTTTGTGTACGGACCCAAAATCAAAACGGTAAATTAAAGTTTTTTTCCGAAGGGAGTGTATGCGACTGAATAGAAATATCGTAGGGAAAAGGAGAGGGGAGGTCGGGGAAAACCGACTAAGTTTTCGTTTTAAGAAAAACACTGTTTCGAAAACATAACAGCAAACTGCTGCGATGCGTGCGGGTGGCAACGTTGACGCCATGTCTCTTGCTTACGCTTTCCCGATCGAGAAGGCGGGGGAAATTCTTGGCTTCTTTCTTTTCTGTTTCATTTCATGTTTGGCCCTTTGCGAAGGACCCATCCCCGTGGTACCATACAGGCAACTTGACCTGCAACGGTCGACTTATCTCGGCGGAGTGTATTTAGAAGAACAAGAGCACACACACACCTCTCGGCTCAGGGTTCTACGCGCTAGTCCTATTCTTAGGACCCTATATATACATTCAGCACTCTGCGCTTACGCTCCTGTCAAATATTAGAAGACGGAACGCACGCAGATGTACTTGAAGGAAGCCATGAAAGAGGAGAAAAATGACCGGTGCCTCCGGAAATATATTGATCTTCGCGTCACGCGAAAGCAAGTGGAAGTAATATCCGGGACAGTAAGCAAATAAAGGAGCAACACGCGAGATATGAGTCCCTGCACAACGCTGGCTGATGCTCTTCATGTCAAGGCCGAGGCGGACGATTGACGTCTGCGGCTGAAAGCGCCCGGTGGGGAGTGCGCACCAATATACATCAGAAGAAAT
This sequence comes from Amblyomma maculatum, assembly GCF_055883805.1. Classification (NCBI taxonomy): domain Eukaryota; kingdom Metazoa; phylum Arthropoda; class Arachnida; order Ixodida; family Ixodidae; genus Amblyomma; species Amblyomma maculatum. The sequence goes on along the minus strand of NC_139353.1, from coordinate 94,027,056 downwards.
TGGGTGCGCTAGTTTCGGAAGCACAATGCTCCATATTGGAACCGAAGTGTTTATTGATTGGCGCTTCTGCATGTTTAGGCTCCTCCGTGGCGAATACCAGCCGTCATATACCTTCGATTCGCTTATGATGTATACGCTCATTCGTCGGTAATAACCCGCGAATATATATGACCAAATTAAAATCTTTATTCTACCGTTTTGTGAGTAGACCTTGTCTTCTAGCAATTTGCCGCTACTAATTTTAGCCACAAAGTATTGCTCGAACAAAATTACTCGTCTGCTGACTTTGTGCAAAAAAAGTCACTCGCACGGGCCAGATGGTCGATGGAATTTTTTAATCGTTACCAAGAAATTTATTTTTGGTCTTATTCAAGTGCGCCGGGTTTAATTACGTTCACATGCCGCTCATGTAGTTCAGAACGGTTCCCGAAGATTTCCATCCCCCGTTGTTCTTAACGAACTATGCCACTGCACACTACATGGGCACCTTAGCCTGCATCGAAACAGTTTCCCAACCATGTCATCAAATCAGTGTGGTAGAACGCAGATAAATGAGACGTTTACGCTCAGTGGTTTAGCCCTCCGGTGTTGTGCAGACTCGTTAATGTCAAGTGGTTCCTGTGAGCCTATACTTCGTACTTCTGGGTGCAATGTATTACCTCCCAGCGAGTGATTTGTATTGGAAGACAGCTCTGTGGTTGAGAAATTTTATTGTTATGAAACTGCGTTTATGGCATGCTCGCCTGTCCAGGTCATCAGAACTACATCACTCCTCGTCCCCCTATACTCTCCCAATGAGAAGAAGGGTGGTGTGCAAAAACGAAATTACAGATTATAAATGGTAGTGGGGCGGAAAAGAATGTCTTTAGCCTAAGCCAGCTACGGGGTAGCCACTACCGATCACGGATTCATACCTTCCGAGCGGATGGAGATTTAATCTGTTTTGAAAGTTAGCAGTTAAATTTTCTTACACAGTGAAAACTCTATTAATCATGGTCAGACACGGTTTACGGTGGGCATAAATTCCTGAACGGCTCTTTCCGATCGTCAAGAAAACGCAGCCAAAGCACTGGTTCCAGCGCGTTACTCCGCCATGGCTTTCTGTGAATGCCGAAGACACCTTAGTCGGGTCTAGATGTCACGGTGTCGAGGGCATTTTGAAGGCAGCAGCGGATGGAAGGCTGTCTTGCATTGTTAAAGGCAATGTTGTTTTTTTGTGGATTTATGCACCGGTAGGAGTAATGCTTGCAATATGCATGAAGAAGAAAAAAAAGAGAGAAGAATAAGAAGGAAAAAGAGGAGGAGGAGGAGGAGGAGGAGGAGGAGGAGGAGGAGGAGGAGGAGGAGGAGGAGGAGGAGGAGGAGGAGGAGGAGGAGGAGGAGGAGGAGGAGGAGGAGGATGTAGAAAAAGAAATAAGCACAGCGGGCATCGCGTGCCACACGGGCCCAGAACAAGCACAGGGTCGGCTCCCATCGCACCTCAGGTCAAATTGTCGGTGTCGATCACCTTGGCTCGACAAGCCTAGTCAAGTTTGCGGTTTAAAATAATGCGAATTGCGCTGAATATAGCTACAGCGGCTGACTACTACCCCTCCTTGGGACGCACTTCTGACAGATGTTAAATCCAGGGTCCCAAAAGATGCTTCCCACATCGTAAAAAGCGTTCATTTAGAAATCAGCTACCTCTTCTCGATGACTACCTTTCTGTCTTGCTTCCGACATACAATAATTATACGAATGAGCATAATTGGCTCAGTCCACACACCTTGTTAAACTTTAATCGCGCATACTTTATATTCGCGAAAAGACTCACGTATCTTAAATTATGTTTTGCCATATCTCTGTGGGCAATATGGTACTGCGATTTGAGATATCAACAGCATGGTTCCTGCTAAATTGGAAACGACCGTTCCTAAGCAGCAATTGTACCAATAGTTCTACAATGAGCATTAGGTGAGCTCCTTTTTGAGGTGCAGTAGCTTCTCCCCATAGATAATAAATGCCCGATTGCGATAAATAAAAAGTTAATTACTGGTGTGGAGAAGAACATGGACCCCTTCGCAGGACACTGACGAATAAGAAGCAGTGGTGGGATTGCCATCGCGCAGAGTGTGGGTCTTAACCGCCCCGCTTCCTCGCCGACCTCGACGCTGTCGCCGACGTCTTTCTTCTACACTGGTATTAGTTTATTAGTAGGATAGTTAGAATAGTTTCGTAGCATATAGTGCTCGGTGAGCTAAACGTTTGTGGCCGCAAAAACTTTTTTTTTTCCTTTTTCTTGAAGTTATTATGAACCGGAATATTTAAAACTGTTCGCTAAAACACCTTGTATAAATGAGGTTCTTAATCGGAGGAGTACCGATAATTTGAATCTTTATGCAAGGATGATTTCGTGTGCATTTGTGGAAGTGAAACGAAATGAAAGGAAGGCTTTTGTTACCACATAATGTCCACGTTCAAAGAAAATTGCATATTTGTTTGCTACTGACGAGAAAGTGCTTTTTTTTAATATTGGGCTGACGTCCAGCAACATCTTAAGGAAGTCGGATGAGTGATTCGACGATAACCTGAGGCACTGCACAAAGCGATGCTTAAACATGGTATTCACACGAATAATCTTATATTTTAAAAATAGACTTTGCGTTAAGGGAGTGTAACACGCGAAAGAAATCAGTATAATCGTTTTTGCTAGGGGACTGACTATAACGTTTATATCACATTTGCATGTTGTTAGCCTAGCAAAGTCACTATTTTTAGGCACGATTGAAATATAGCTATTAATAGCCTTATTATTCAGAGCGAATACCTTACGGAGTCTCGAGAAGAAGCCCGTAGATCCAGGAAGTTTGCTTTCTATATACTTTAAATGGTCAATCCGTCTCATCCAAAGTGGAAAAGAACTCCGAGCGATTTGAACCTGTCCACAATATCAGTTATGATTTTTTCTTAGTTAAAGGGATTTGTTTACAGTAATATTGAGGTTAGGTAACCTAAAAAGATAGGCTCGTGCGTTTTTTTAACTGCCAAATCGCTGGATTTTGATCATTTATGGAGAACCCAAAGGACGAGAATTTATCTTTGGATTACTTCTGCAATAGAAGACACACTAAGGAAAAGACTTATGTCGAAATCCTACTGAATAGAACTTATTTTATGCAGTTTGGTCACCGTCTCGTTTTCGCAGTCATCAAAGTGAAACGGGCAGAGGAGGCTACTTGTGGGACACCACATCGAATCAATAGGCAACTAGGGTTTGATCGAAGTTACCTGATTGCGCGTATTTACATAAGAAACAACGATAATATTGAGGTGAAGTTCCACGGATGCCACATCTGTCAAGTTAACAGAATGTCGAATGCTTACTTAAAGTCGGCGAAAATACAAAGAACACAAGCAAAGTTTTCAGCATGAACGTTCTTGAAAGTAGGGGAGGAGGAAGATGAGGAGGAAAGGCAGGGAGGTTAACCGGTAAAGGAACTGGTCTGCTACCCTGCACTGGGGGAGGGGGTAATTTCTTTTTGCAAGAGTGAAGCCAATATCGTGCAGGACTTGCCGTTTAGCGATCAGAAGTTATTTGAGTTTGCCTGTAATAAGGTATAAATTGAAAATAATCTCTCGATTTCCTTGGCCATTATTCCTTTCAAAGTCTTTGAGAGCACAGGTACAACAGAAATGTGGCTATCGTACGTCGGCTTATTACATGACGTTATTTGAAATCAATGCATATTTATTTGTGCATGAAATATACCTGATGGCAGTGACAAGTTAAAGATATAGCGTAGCCATGGCGGAAGCAGATCCATAACAAAATAATTGGTTTTGTTAGGAAGCAATCAAATTCAATGCACTTTCTTCATTTTAGCTTCATTGTGATGTCAGAAACTTCTTTGCTGGTCAATAAATAAAAACTAAAAGTCTGAAACTTGCATGTTGACAAAAAAAAAGCAACAATGGCTCCGTCAGCAAAACCATTCGATTTATAGCTCTCTATAGGGTTGAACTGAATGGCCAACAAAACAACAGAAATAAGGCAGGTTATTGATCACAAAATGAATCAGAAGCATATTTTCATTTTTGTTGAAAAGTAATTTACTTAAGTGTTTCCAAAATATTTTCGACCTTACATTTACTATTGTCAATGTAACGCGGCTGGTATGTCGATTTAGATCTTGGTATCTCGCTATTCATCGTGGAGCAATATCGTTTAAAAGCGGTTAGGTGCTAAGAGTTCCGAGTGGATATAAAAAGTTTGAAGAACCTGGACGTATGATTCACCATCGTGATGTGCTACGATGTTAGTCAAAGATTGCGCATTTTCCTTTCAGATTGATTTGTCTTCTGGAGAAAACACTTGTACATTTCTTTAATCAAGCTCATACAACTTGTCTTTAAAACAAGAGGCAACTGAAAATTTTATTCTGTAATGCGTACAAAGTCGCGTATTCGGGCAAATGTCAAGTCAATTATATGTTAATAAGCAATAAGCATTCTGTTGTGTGCCGCTCGGCGGACAAACATATAGTACGGATAAAAGAATGGCATAGTAGTTACTCACATCTCAAGTAAAACAACCAGCTGAAATAGCATGCTACAGTTTCTGAAATAAAAATAGCAATGTTACTAGATTAAACGGATATTATAGTTGTGGCCATGGCGTAAAATATGTGAAACCATTATAAGTAACTGTATAATTCAGCTGGCAGTTTTCGTTAGAATGTTCGAGTATATAGATGCTAAAGTAACTGCAAATAATTGCGAAGTATTAAGCTTAATTTTCATGTAAAATAAAGACATTTATTGAGCTGTCTTCAACCCTCGTGGCATCATACGACCGATAAGTTTTTTTTTTTTCTGCAATATGAAGGCTTTATGATGAGATTTATATTTCTTCAATACGAGGGATTTGTGATCCCGAGTGTTCGTGCGCACATTGCTGCGTCATCGCATTGGCAAACTTTTTCAGATAATCTGCCCAGCCACAGCATAAGTACTACAAGAAGTGAAACGCACCCTTTTGAACCTTTGAACACATGACTTTTCACACTGATAACTCGCACTCTCGACTTCGCAATATACATGCTCTTGGAGTGCGAAGTGTTCTCTGCCGGGATGATCAAGTGAGCTATGCACGTGACGGTCACCCGTGCAAAGGGTCTCAGCACTTCTTTTCCCATTCCTAGGTAACGGCAGTGACAAGGAGAGTTTATCTCTCAGTGGCCTTATCACCTCCACTGACACGCTGAAAGGCGATGAGATGTCGCGCGTGCGTCATCCGGCCTCCTTGCTCAACCAGAGAGCCCTTGGAGATTTAGTATTTGCTTCGGAGAAACCGTATATAGCTGAGTAACGGGAATAAGAAACTGCAATTGACTTCCGCCCTTTCTTTCAGTTCCTGTGGCCGATGCCCTCACACATGTGAGCAGGTATAGCTTTACGGAACGCTCAGAAATGCCTGCGCGAAGTGCAGCCTAATGTGGCATGTACAATTCCAACAACGTGCACAGTTTTCTCGTTGTAATTTCGCTCTTCACGCGTTGCCCGGGAAAACTCGTCGAGCTCTGTCGTCGTCTTTTTCTCTAAAGAGCTGAACACAAAAGTGTGCGTTTTTATTTGGCATACAAAACTCGGAATGAGAAAAAAAACTGATATTGTAGTAATTAAACCTACACTCAGGGACGGGAGAAAGTGTCCAAGCAGAGAAGCGTAAATTTTTCACAGAAGAGATTTTGTTTAGGGTAATTAAAAACGTTTCTTTTTTTCTCAATGAAAACCGCTCTTACTTGAGTTATTGCGCTATGCTGCGACAGTGTTCACTGCCTCTCAATTTGGCAGTAACCTCTTCGACTCCGCAGTGTGTGCACGTTCTGCACTGCTCCCGAAGCCGATACTAAATCCCGTGCGTAACTGTTATTTTTTCTTTGTTGGTTAGAAACCAGGTTTGCATGTTCTACAAATCCAGTGCAGTTTTCTTGTTTATATCACTTAAAACACGTCCTTCACTAAATACCGAAAGTCAACAGCAAAAGCAACGTACTATCAAAAAAAAAAAGAATACAATGTCATGCCCCTTTTAAACATATTGTCGCTCTCGCTACCTTGTTAACAAAAAGCCGTTCTAGCAATCCCTTTTCGGACATTTTCTTGAATTTTCTTTTCCTCGCTTTCACAATCCAAGCTAACATTGATGGCACCAGCCTCCATCTGTCGAGTTATTCTATTGCCCAAAACTCTGGGTTGTTGAAATGCGTTCTTTGTTTAATGCAAAAACAATTTCTCCTACTTTTAGGACGACTTACATATCTATGCCACTAGGAGGCCCGTCTTGGCACTTAGTGTCTCAATATGACTACCAAGCTCGGCACAAACTCTACCCGAGATTATCATTTTTTCTCAAAAGAGCGCATGAAAAAATGGTAAGGTTTTAACGTGCCTAGGTCGAGTAGGACGTGCGAAAGATTTTACGCAAATGTGGAAGTTGATGGAGGCGACGACGTGCAACGCATAGTGCAAAAGCATAGTGCAACTTATAGCAGCTTAACATGTGGAGTAATAGGCTGCGGCCAGAGCTAAGATACTAACAAAAAAAGAGCACCGATAGCTCAGATGTACCGTACTCTGAAAATGCCGCTGCAACGATTTTGCTTTTAGCCCCAGCTCGGCAGGAACAAGCGAAAACTTTATTTTTTGGTTTGGCCTTATGAATTAAAGCTTTTGATCTAAAATTGATTTTTAAGAAAGTTTTACCCTGGTCTTCTTCAGGGCAGGTGATGTCGCAACCGCATTTCAGAACTACTCTTTCATCCTTCAAAATCTAGATCCTTCTACTCGCTTTCATCACACGTAAAATTTACTCCATCTTCTTTTGAGCAGGGTCCCGGTGTATTAAAGACAAAAGGAAGCCAGCTGTTGTCTATTTCAAAACATATCTTAATTTCAGAAGTAAATATGTTAGTACGTGTTAATTTTTCGTCACATAGAAAGGATGGCGCAATACGTGGCCGAAGAGACGGCGAAGACAGGACAAGCGCCTCTCATGTCATTGCCTCGTCCTCTGCTGTTTATTGTTCCATATGCTTTCTGTGCGACGGTATCTCGCTGGACAAAAATGAAACCGAAATTATGGACGACACTTAAACCCCGATTTTACACCTCTCAGTATACGTGCACACGCTTTCTGTTTGTTTAATCTCCAATCCCTTAGACTGCATCTTTAATGCATCACATATTCTAATTACCACAGAATCCTAAGCTACTGTGTTAACCAACAATTGACCGTAAGCGACCGCGTAGCATAGGCATAAAGTCTCGGTTAAGCACAGTCGTACGGACGTGCTGACATACCTTAGTATTGTTACCGCGCCTGACTTGGCATCCAAGGGTCAGGAAAATTGCTTACATGCCGCCCTCTCGCCTACAATGAACAACTTTTGTTCACCGCTGCTTTCAACATTGGGACAGCATGTGGTATCATTACACCACAGAGCCCGTTTACGAATCAGTACTCGATGGCACCACCTGCAAGCTACCGCTTGCCAGACATGCCTGTCACATTTCACAAGCAACGTCGATAACGCCGACGCAACTTTGTGAAGAACGGGGATTTTAACATTACCCCGTAATTGTCACAGGGTCGCCCTCCCTCCTGTTTTTGCAGGAAATGCGTTTTGTTGCACTGCTCTTGTTAACTTTCCATTTTGTTCTACGACGCGATTTGGGATTAACTATGATGACAGTTGAGTATATAAATCCGGTAACTTGTTTAACCAATTAACTGCTAACAAAGATCTTTCCAGAATTTAGCTTCTGGCTATACTAAGCTGACAACCACTAATAATTTTTTGCTCTAGTTGCGCATCTAAAAACTGCTGTGCCGACACTCACAAGGCCGAACGCTGCGTGAATTGGAAATAAATGAGAGATCATTTTTCCACTGGTATTTGTTGTTATTTTTTCCATCTCATGACATTGTTCAGGCAGTCTCTTAATACCGTTTAGGCGACACTAGTTCCTTTCTAATCATCAGGTCCCCTTGCGTAAGTGAAAGGCTCTATTTGTTTCGAGGCTGCAAGACGAAAAAAAAAATCTAAACACACAGAATGGTCACCACTGTGTGACGCGGTATTCGGTGCAGCTGTGGGGTTGTTATCGAACTATATATATCGAAAGAATAATGCGAAATGCTCACGCATTATCTGTATTCATCGAGCGCAGTTTTTAATTCTACACATAAACTTGTTTTCCTATTAGCGGGACGCCCATACCAGCCTCTCCTTGAGCTGCACCTATCGTAACATCTAACGCAAAGGACCGATACTTGTTTTACTTTCTGCAATAATAGCCTTCCAATTGTGTTAGGGTGTTTGTTGTTCTTTCACTGGCGCTGATTGCACTTCAACGTGTAGCTAAATGAAAGTTGGCATCCCTGATAAGTGCGTGTTTGCGTTTATTCGAGTACTCCGGACAATTTGGTCGACGCCCTTCGCAGCCGTTCTCACCTCCAATTCGGAAAGACAATTGCCAATCCAAAGTAGAAATTTGTGATTGCCAAAGCTTGCAGTTTTGAATATGTTCTCATTTTTTTCCGAAGACAATTTCTTTGCCCTAATCACCACTGTTTTGGCTGAAAATGCCTGGGTCTTGTCAAAAGCCATTCCTGTGTGTATTCATATTACTCGTAGTGAAGCCGTGAGTATTTGGCACCAGCCTGTAAGAGCCGGCCTCTCCAGCTATCTGAATCTCTTATCTTTTCGAAAATATCGAAAGATAGCTGCTTTGGCACCTTGCTCATCAAGGGCAAGGGTCTCTGATAGGCTGCATTTCGAAAGTCGCACGCGGCAACGCGTCGACTCCAAGCACCCTTAGTTAAGTGCGACGTGTTCAGGCAAAGTTTTGACGTCACTTGAGGTAGCATGGAAGTGTCCGATAGAAAGGAAAACTGAACAAGAGATCCTCCTCTGACGTCAGTAGCCTGAATCGGCTGTCTCCCAGAGAGATTGATGAAGCCTGTGTCTATGCGCCGATAGTCATTGAGTGTCCAACGTCCAGAATCTTCGGCATACCTCGTTCAGCGCCAAGGGAGTTTCACGTGAAAAGGAGGATAGAAAGTGTCATAAAGTAAGGTGGAATGAACTCGTAGTATATGACAGATTCATGGTAAATCCGGCTGCGCCTTTCACTAGAGAGATTTAGCTTACCGGAGACGTATTACGTCTCCCGGAGACGTACAGACGTAGACGTATCGGACGCCTACTGCGCATGCGTGAAAATTGATGTAGGCGTATTCGGCTGACACCGGGCAAAACACGTTTTAGCTGTACGTATCGCCCATACGTAAGACGTATCGCTAGACGTACATGCAGATGATGATGATGGCTATCCAATAAAAAAAAAGTTAGAAGTTATTTGTAATAAATACTTCAAATAATGCCACAAAAATGTCACATGCAGATCCCCCGAAGTCATCATGTTGACGTGTTAGCTGTGTTTCGAATAATTATTAATTTGAGCTCACTTTTAACCACTTTGCCACCTGCAGCAAGCCTGAACAATCCAAGCCTAGTTGCATTAGATCCGTTTGTTTTGGTGCTCGCATGTAGGAAGGAAACAACTGCTCGTGTTTGCTGGTGTTCGGTCGTGTGCTAGAATTTGCTCCTGCTATCGGTGCAACCCGCCCATGTTACGTTACATCATGCCGACAGCATCCTTCACCCTTCACGACAGGCAGCTTTTAAGCACCCTATCATGGGATGAAATTGAAGACATGCATAGATTTCAACGGGAGCGCGATATTCCAAAGCCTCGAAGGAACTTAACGTGAGCGTGGTACCCTTCAACATCGGCGCCAACAACAACACAGTGTTCAACAGGATTTTTAGATTCTAGAAAGAGGATTTCGGAGAGCTGCAGTTAGCCCTCCTAATTCCAAATGAGGTCATCAGTGCGCAGCGTGTCAGAGTCTCCGGCTCCGAGGCACCTTGGCACAGCTCGATTTTTACTTCGGTCATCTACTCTACGATATGACAAGTGGCTTGATCTGCAAGCTCTTCAGCGATTCTCCGAGGTGAGTAGCGCATGGTGTGGTGGCTGTGGTGGCTTGACGGTTACAAGCCAAATTATTGATAGCAGTGCTTTCTGTGTCAAATAAATATGCCCGCCGAAACATGTAAAGCAAAGCTGACTGGCTGTGGCGTTTCAGTAGTCATCTTTGAATGCGAATTAGCGCTAATCCTGAGGTTCAGAGCTTATCAAAACAGTCTAACACTTGTGCGACCGCTTATAGCGCTTTCAAATTAAAAAAAAAAAAAAAAAAAGGCCGGAGCGGATTTAAAGCGATAAATTCCTTGTGAGAAGCTGGGCGGGATATCGTATCATCCCGCGTGCACACTGCTACGCACTCTCGCGCTACTCATTGCACATCATCCCCATCAGCTTCCATGTGTGCATGAACGCTACCGAGCCTTCTACTCGATATAACTACGTAAAAACCCTACCATTTTGTAGTCGAAAGGCACCAGCGCTCATGCTCCTAGGGATGATGGCATGGGGCCAATGCTCTCTGGCGCGTAACGGCGTTGTGTCGTTTCTAGCAGGCGAGCAGTTTTGGCTACTGTAAAACATAATATACATTAACGATTGCAGTTGACTCGTGCCCAGTCACCGAACGTCTGCTGTAATCATTGGTTTCTTTTTTTTTTTTTATTCTTTTTTTTTTACGTCAATTAACTTAGGCACACTTGTGCAAAGGCATATATATATACCCCTGCTCTCCAACTCGGTTGTAGAGCTTTGGGAAGGTGCTCTCTTGTCGACATCGAATTTAGTGAAACTGTTTAACGTCCCGAATGCAACCAGTGCTATGCTGCTTTTCGATCTTGCCTACTAGCACAACATAAGGTCATCAACATAAACACTAGCACACTTACAAGTCAATATTTTTTTTTATTAAATTAGGGAAGTCCACGAAAACACAAACTGAGAAATACGCAAACGGTTGTTATCAGCACAAGTTATTTTTTAATTTGCTTCATGTATTAGAAATACTCAACACAGAAATTTCATAAAATTTTATGCAATAATTTAAACAATGTAAGCAATTTTGGATTTGGCCCTTATCGATATGAAAATCTATATTTGACCCTACTTTGACTGAATTAAATTTTTTTCTGAGTCATTTCTAGTCTCTTTGTGAAAATAATACCTGTAAATGATCATACTGTGAATACAGCTGATGAAGAGTTGTAATATTCATTGTCACACAATCAGCAGCACTGATTTGCTCTAAAGTGAGCAAATAAATGCTTAGTGGGCTTCTGCTTCAAGCAAAGATGCGAGGCTATTTTCTATTGGTAGAAATTAGTTGGAATGTGTTTAATGAAGAATTTTAATTCAGTGCACCATTGTATTGCCGGGGAATGGTAGATGCACATAGGATGCAAAGCGACAAGACAGCGGCAAATATTGTCGTTTCTTGCCAGTTTCGGCTATTTGCTTATGTTGCTAAATGCAGAAAGCCGCTGCCAACAGGCTAAACTGAATGTAGTCCTTTATAAGTTATTTTGCGAGCTTTATGCACAAACTGTTTCGTCTGCTGCAGGCCTATGTTCCCAGTGTTTTTATCTTCTGGCTTCAGATTTTCCTGTGATCTCTTCGTATCCTAGACAGTGATAAGGAAGTAGCTATGGAGAAGCAGTAATTGAATTTACACTCGCAGTAGTCCACCCTATCATGCTAAAGCTGAGAAAGAAAGCTGTCAAGAATAAAATAGATTTGGCTCATTTCCATCTGCACATCAGCAGAATCTGGCTCATTTTTGATTTGGCGCATGATTTCTGTGAAATTCCTGGTCTTTATTTACATCCTTACTGTCTCAAATCGTTTGCAAAAGTGAGATGTATATATGATCTTTCAATTACAAAAAAAAAAAAGAAAATAACCTAGTGTAGGTTTCTGAATTTCGCTTGCTTAGAAAAAAAAAATCAAGTGTCGATGATAGCGTCGAAAAAATCCGGGAGCACTGCGGAATCTACACTGCAGAAATGTGAAAATCTAAGCGTTGCTGGTGCACACGATGCATCACGTTTGCTCTCATCATTATGAATTAAATGCACCGTCATTATCATTGCTAATATCGTCACTGCTAATTCCAACTTCATTGTCATCGCTACTGTAGACAAGGAGAATTTTGATGTGTATTTCACGATCCCGAGCGTTGCACAGTTGGCTAAAGCGCTCGGATGGGGATGCGAGGGATAGAGGTTCGGCTCCCAGTGGAAACAGGATTTCGATTTTTTCTGATGGCATCATCACGACGTCATTTGATTGACAGCTGTAGTGTGACCAAAAACGAATGCCGACAGTATGAGCCATTAAAGATTTTCACCTTAAAATTGATGGGCCTGTACGAGGTAACGCTAGTGAACTCGTCCAAAAGCCATGCAATAAGTATTATGCTACGGCACAGTAAAGAAGGTGCACACTGAAAGATTATTTTCTCATGACCACTTTATAGGGACTCTATAAGCGATCGTTGCTTGCAGCCGCTTCAATTTTTCCTCCTCAGGCGGTGCATGCAAAGGAAGGCCCCCCGTGCTCAACTGCTGGGGTTTCATCATGGCACAGCAAGGCAAATTTGTCGACCGTCTGTGGCTCAGAAGGAGGACTTCTCTGGGCACAAGTGGAGCCTGTGCAGAAATATCAGGCACTAATGTATACCAATGCCATAGTCTGCCAGTGGGCCATTTAAAGGCAGGCGTCACAATGCAGGTAAGCCTGTTCAGTCATGTCTTCATTGCAGTAACTAGCTGTAATATGTTTTTCATATTCAGGGGAGTGCATTTCCAAATTAAAGCCTAACATCTCTGCTGCGAAAATTCTACAAGTACTTTTATATTTTTTGAGTGGTTTTTGGGAAAGGGGACTCAATGACCCACCTCATGAAAAACAGCTTTTCATCTGTAAAGAAACGTGGCACTTAAGTATGTGATTGTGGCATTTTATAAATTTGTAGGAAAAAATTGTATCCAAAAACTTGCAACTGTAATTACATCTCATTATACAAAAAGAACAGAGGCACCTGTGTAGACCCGCATTGGTTATATTTTTAATTCTTGTTATCTTTTAGGGATCCTCAAGGAGACGGTGCACTTTGAGAACCTGCAGAAGATCACCATGGGTCATAAATATGTGATCTATAGTGACGCAGCCTACCCCCGATGGCCTCTACTCTACAAGCTGTTTGGAGGTGCCGTACTGCAGCCTCATCATGTTGCCTTCAACAAGGCAATGAGCAGTGTTAGGAAAGATGTAGAGGGGGGGGGGGGGGGGGGTTTGGCAGCGTAGCACGGGATTTTGCTTTTATTGACTATTTCAAGAACCAAACTTTGAGATGGTAACAGGTAGGGCGCATGTATAAAGTTGCGCAATGAACTGCTGAACATCTTTGTACAGCTGTCATGTGTCTATGTACTTTGTCTTGTGTCTGCCTCAGTTGGTCAGTACCTTGTGCCTTTTCAGACATAAGTCGGCCTACGTCCTGCGGTCAAAAAATTTGGAACATTTTTTTTTTTTTTTAGGCTGCCTTTCTCAGTAAAATATAGACAAGCATGGCAAGCAGTGACCTTCGTAGTTGAGGCATTTGTCAACAGTCGCAGAATTCATCTCTGTATTCCTTACAGCAATAATTGCAGCATGCAGTGGTGCATATCTTGGAAATAGGATAAGTGCACTAGGAAACTTGGACATCAGAAACAAGTGGACAGGAGGCTTGCAGACTCACAACTGGATTTACTAAGTAAAGATGACACATATAAAGTGCACAACACCGCATGCTCAACGCTATACTTTTGCTTGCTGTATATATGTCCTCTTTCGGTTAGTAAAATACAGTTGTGAGCCTGTGTACGTCCATGTCCACTTCTGTTTCTGTTGTCCGTGTTTTCTAGAACAGTTACTCCATTTCCAAGATGAGCATCACTGCATGCAACAATGCTACCCAAAGATTTATGCTGTTCATTTGTTGACGCTGTTATGCCGAGATGCAGCTTTATGAATTTTTTTTTATGCGAGATGCAGCAATATTTATCTCGATTGATTGCAGCAGTGCATGACTACTTTCTCGTTGTTCTCGTCTCACAGTGTTCAACATGACATGGTGTGTGCGTGGTGGCGTTTAGGGTGGCGTGTGATAGTGTTCGTGTTCAAATGCAGGGGTTTTTGCCTGAGGGTTGTGTGCAGCGATATGACAGCTTCGGTTTGCCATCTCGCTACTTGGCGAACTGAAAGGACGCGATGACTTTGGTTCGGCGTTGTCTCCCATGCTCCTTTGACTGCGTGACCGTCTACCGGTGAACACCTGACAGCTGCGCTCCGGACCAACGGCTTCACTTGTTCCCAACGCTAGCTTCGAACTGTTAGTGGCACGAGATGCCTGTGACCGCAAATATGCACTAGACCACCAGTCTGAACGCTGTACTTGAGTTGTGCTGCGTGGGCCGTCTCTAGTGTTTCACCCGAACGGTTGTGTGTGCATTTGTGTATTGTCTAGATTAAGGAAAGGTGGCATCTGAGTTATAAAAGTGTCTGTATGTGTGAAGTGCCATCTGCTTTGGCAAACCACCACAGCTTGTCTTTGTCAGGCCGTCTGACGGCTTCAGTGAGAACCTGTGCTACCAGATGCAAAAAGTGATGATGCCATTTTATGGTTTTTCACTTCATGCCGCTAATTCACAGCTCATGTATTCATTGATCGCATGTGCTGCTAGAGTCATTATTCAGAGTTTTCTGTACACTACTGAATTAATTGTACTCTCATTGAGCTGTCATGTTGTCATCATGCCCGAGACGCTTTGCATTGTAGCCCCATCCAGTAGTGCAGCCAGAGCTCGAGTTTTACCAACGTTGGCATCAACGAATGCCGCAGATGCCCTCTCCCTCTGTTTCCACACACTTTTTTTTTCATAAACTAAAGTCGCCTTTGAATCTCCTAGATTTTAACCCTGCAAAACTGTGTCTAGTCAGGCCAAAGCTATCACGCATCTTTCTTTTCTTTTTTTTGCAGCTGTGGGTTTCGTGGACCCTGAAAATCACTTCGTGAGCCCTTATTTGAGAAACACTGACCTATGATATGCTTTTAGCAATTACCACTATGTGACGGGACATTTTGAATTTCTTTTGGTGAAGTGGTGACCACAGGCCACTAACAGTGTTTTCAACGTTGTAGCTGAGGTTCACTTGAGAGAGGTGCACATATTTTTTTTTTCGAGTCATTGCATATGTTTACAATTCTAACAATGCAAATATTTCTTAAAATATGCAATTTAAAATTAGTGTAATGCCCTTTGCAGATAATTTTGGATCTGTATTTGCGAAACTGTAGCCTTAGCTACTTATGCACCATAAAATGCAAGAACAGAAACACACCGACAGCATTTGTGTTGCAAAAATGTATTTGGGATTTATTTGGCAAAGTGAACATGGTCGAGAGAGTTTTGGAGAAAATAAACTGGTGCTATCTGCAATGTGATATAGTGCCAACATAAATAACTTTCATTCTTTCATCAGCGCAATCAGCATCTTGTCAACTGATTGCCAAGATTTCACCAGCTGATCTTCACATGTCCATCTTCACACGGGGCAGTGTTCGTCACCATGTGCTGCATAAAACATCCGTGTTGCATTCTTCTACCTTCCTGGAATGAAAAGGCGCAGTGTTCACAGAAATTACTGTAAAATTAAAGCTGTTATGAGAAAGCTGGAGGTTGTTTAATATTGCTCTCCAGCTGGTATTGCAGTGAATAACTACGCACATGATTATTCATGAAATGTCTGGGCATATGGCATACCCCTATATCATGGCACAGAAGTGCACCAGTCTCCTCTTGTGAATGCACCTATCGGGGGTGGAATTGCCGCTCCATTTGCTCCATTCTGCTTTTCCTGCTCCAAAATGCAATATTGGTCCAAAACTGCTTCAAAACTGCTCCAAACTGGCTGTTTTAATGTTCTACCATCAAATTTAGTGCAACACGCAAACAATATGTGTTTGCACCAGTGGCAAAGATATAACGCATCTAGCACTGGGCTTAATACAAACGAAAGTTTTGTAAGGGAAGGAAGCATGTGGCATAATAAATATTTGTTTGCAAGTAAATTTATTATGAGTCACTGGCGATTGGAAATAATTGCAAAATAAATGCACTGTGCATGTGCCGTAGCACCTCCTCTCAGCCTTTTGAATCGCCGGTGGAGGGAGAAGCAAGAGCAGCAAGCGAAGCAGATAGGCGCAAACTACTGTGAGTCGTTCGGAAGGAAACTTGTCCGACTGGAAAAACCACACGAGTTATTCTAATGGTTGTGGTCTAAGAACAAGCAGGCACTTATCGAGCCTCTTTTTCAGTAACAATCTTGTCGGGCCTACGGCAGACAAAATCATACTTGAATCGTTATGGGTTGGTACTCCAAAGATGTCACTCACTAGGAAGCGTCTCAAGGGGAATTGGCCATGGTATATAGCAAGTACAAAAGGTTCATGGACAAGCAATTGGGTATTTTGATAATTATGAATCTTAAACTAAAATTTCATGAAAAAAAAGAAAGGAAAAGAAAAGGCAGTGAATTCTCATTGTAGCAATCTACCTGGTGTGATTATATAGCTGTGAACAGAATTGCACGCAGGTTGTAGGGTATATCCCTTGGCACTTGCCCCAAAGGAGAGGAGAATAAACACAAATAGCATGCCTGAGTAATCACCATTTGAACGATTTAACAGTCACTAACAGTGTTTCACAAGGAAGCCTGCTTTGGCCACTGTTGTTGAAAGTGTTCATCAAAGACATTGCCCACATCGACATATCCATTAAATTTGTCGTACATATATAGGGTGGATCTGGTACATATGATATGGGCGTGTCCAGAAATCTAAAATATAAATCGAGAGACAAAAAATTTTGGGAAACTACTGTCGAGCTCACGCCCTGAAACTCTGCTAGGTCTAATCCGACTAGCTGACGTCGCCCATGTCCAAGGACTCCAGGCCGTCATCTTTGCGGATAAGTTGACACCTATCTTGCTCCTGTTGGATATTTATTTGTTTTGCCACCACCACATGCAGATGACTGTTCTATTATGACCGGCACAGATGCAGACACGTTGACAAAGTAAAGCAAAGCCTTCCTGTTAACATTATTGTTGTGGCTTCAATCAAACGAACTTAATATAAATTGTTCAAAGACAACGCTAATTATTTTCCCAGAAAAGAATTTTTTTTTAATCGTGCTGTCAGCAATGAGAGCCGGAACATTACAATTGTAGGCTCGTAGAGAATACTAAGTGTCACGTTCAACAGCAATTTATACTGGGACTTGCCTGTTGCTGGCATATGCAAAAGATTTTCCATGGTATTTGATGTTATTTTATGTCAGTGAATGCTCCTTCTGAGACACATTGAAAACAAATTAAATCATTTTTTTACATCAACCAATGCATTAAGACCACAGTGGAGGGTGGAGTAAACAATAATATAATTTTGCCATCCTTTTCTTGAGGATAAATAAAATTCACCAAATGGGTAATTGCGGTAGAAATGTCTCTATAAAATATTACTTCTGAGCTTTTACGTTGATTACGCACATTATGCTCTTAGGTCATGGTGCAATGACCTAAGAGCTGGAAATGCGTCACGCGTCCAGGCAAACATCACACAAAAGTGTGAAGCCGCAAAAAGAAAAAGCATATGGGAACTTCCCACGCTTTGCTCGATGATGAATACATTCTGGAGAGGGGTGCCTGAGGGCACACTGCACAGGAAGATACGGTGGCTGTTTGGGAGAAGGGACATGGCCATAAAACCATTACACTGATCCATTAGGAGTTGAGTTTTACAGATGCTGTTTTGATCCGCTGTATGTGACATCAGATATGCCCTGTGTTTTTCTGGCAGACAGACTCCTTGTTCGACTATTGCAACGCTATCGAAGTGAAAAAGGAAGTTTCTATGTCTCCTCGCCTGTTCCCAAGGTATGACTGCAGGAGCATTGCTTACCAATACTGTTTGATTGACTGGCTGGTTGACCCGGAGAGATGTGCCGTGTTTTATTGGCCAAAGTTCTGTGAGAGGGCTGGATTGATTGTTTAAAGGTTTCTTGTGGAGTAAAAAAAAAACAATACTGGCCCTGGGCAAGAGGCTCAATAGTCTATCATTGCTGTGAACTTGCTTTTGACCTTTTGCTGTTAAGGCCTTTGAAGTATGTACATAAGTCTGCAGAAGTGCAATCAAATTTCATTGTTTTTGTTCTCTCATCTTCGAAACGTCATTCTTCTCTCAAACCGAAGACTCAGTCATGCCACCAAATGGAGTGTAGGTTCAAAACAGTCTGAGACAAGCATAACAATACACAAAGCATTGCGATGGTCTCGTGAGTGTGCACCATGAACATGAAAATTTGTGAATAATTTGTTTTCCTACTCATTTATTTCATTTATCGCTGCTTTCATAGACCATTGCATTTTGTATAATGCACTGTTGCTGCTGCTGGTCTGTGCATAGATTTGGCATGAATACAAAAGCTAACAACTAGGTTCTAGTGCAGTTGTACTAAGCAGTCTTGTTAAGGCATTGAGATAAATAAAACTTTTTACAAATTGGTGCCGCTCAAAATAACGTAAATATGTCCTCACCCCTCAGGGGCACTGACTGCAGGCTTGGTGTTGACGGCAGCGGCTCCACACTGTGCAGACTTGTGGCTGTGCCATGGAAGCAAGCAAACAAATGAAAGAAATAATTATTTCTGCAGCCATGAGATCTTGGGCTGTTTTCCGGTGCATAACAACATGCACGAGCTTACTTTAGCACTCTGGCTAGACCTTGTACACAGCAGTTAGAGAATCAAGACTGAACGTTGCAGTGCTTTGTAAATAGCTGTAACATGTTCAACAAGAACATTGAAGAAAGTAATATAAGAAGTGTTGTCGCTTACTATTCCGGGAGTTGTCATGATTGCTTTCATCATCATGAGTCTCTCTGGGCACCACGTCATTCAGGCACTTGCAAGCTCATTTTCATCTGAAAGGGAATAACTATATGAGACACAGATGATTGGTAATTAACTTGCCAACATAATACAGGATCTAATTGTGCAGCTGAAAGTTGCGCCAGGACACTAGAAAAGTGCCACGACGCAGACACTGTTGCCTTCATTCAATGCAATGGTCCTTAACAAGGATCCTTTTTTAATTTTCAGGTGTTTTTATAACACAATGAGCAAACCAGTTCAGCCTCTGCGACTTGTAAATGCTAATAGGACTTCCAGTGCCTGAATGTTTTGTCCAACAGCATAAAATATTGGCGCACTTCATTTCACGTGCTGACACAGGGACACAAGTTCATAAGCTTGGAGCAAAAATAAAATAATAATAATAATAAAATAAATGACCTCTTGCAATATTTGGCTTTGGCACTGCATTCAGCATGTGCTGTTAGCTAATGGTGCCAGACAATTGTCTGAGAAGATAAAGTAAATCATCTTGCAAACAATTTTCATTTATTGTGGCTCCTATGTAACCAAAAGCAGCTACACGACGTGTATTATATTATGCAACTCGAGCCATGCTTAGCAAAAATGCTGAAATATTATGTATCTAATTCGCACAACGTAAGTGGCTTTTTACTTTGCGCTGCTATTCCCCAGCAATCGACTAGGCGGTGTTCAGACGGGCGGGCCGTATGTATCGTGGGAAAGCATCATCCACCACCACTACTACTCGGAGCGCACGCGATCGGCAGGCGCCGAGTCACTGCCATTCCGAGCTACTCGAAAGTGCCGTTTTCGTCACATATGATAACTAATTGTTCCGCTCGGACAGTCCGCTGTCCAGTCCGATCGCCTGAACAGAGAAGGTAGTGGGTAGTGACTTACCAGAATCGTTTTTTTTTTTTTTTTTCTGACGCTGGATGGCTTGCAAAGGCCTTTGCGAACGCCTTCATTGCGCAGCGGAGCGAGCGCTCGTTCGCCGTCGGCGGATCCCTAGAAATCGTTGCAACTTCTTTCGACGGCGCCTTCTCCCTGCGCTGTACAGTGTATGTACAGGATGATGGCGATCTCGAGCTACTTGCTGGTCGTCCGCCGCACTGAAACGCTTGCGCATGATGTTTTCTTGGCACGGCCGGGGCAAGGGTATTACAGCATTTGATGACGCCAATGTGAAAACGGGAAACTATGTGGCCCGTTGCGCACAGCTGCACTCTACAAGCACTCGTAGCACCATCCCATCGGCGCTTGGCTTAGCTTGGCGGCTTGGCTCCATGGCTGCTGAAATCTCGTGAGATCTCGCGAGATTACGGCAAGCTGGACGTCATGCGGCATACGTCTCCGGAGTACGTCTCCAGCGCCTGTACGTATCGGCAGTTTTCACGCATGCGCAGTAGGCGTCCGATACGTCTACGTCTGTACGTCTCCGGGAGACGTAATACGTCTCCGGTAAGCTAAATCTCTCTATTATTAACGCTTGCGGCCTCGTGTATAGGGACTCCGCAGTGTACGCCCGCGATACGTACGTCATTCTAAGGAATGAACAGAGAAGTAAAAAAAAAGTGCAAGGAGCGACGCCGAGCGGGTCATCGACCGTTCGATCGAACATGAACGCCTTTGTGTGCAAAGTGTAACATATCAGGTATATTCAGCCTCTCAGAGTAAAGTGCTTAGGATTCAGTTTTCCAGTGGTCGAGAATACCGTTTTGATATGATCAATTTATGAAGCGATGAAGTAGAGCCATACTCAGCCGAGACAAAATTTCGCGTTGCAATGTTTTAGTAGAGAATATTTTGAGCACGATTCTCTCCCGCAATGCTTGGCCAGGCTTAGAAGAGCATTATAGAAGTCTTCGGGCTTCGGTTCGGAGCGCCAACAGTGGTGCTGTTCAGTCCATTGCACCAGTTGCAAACTTAAACCCTAACATTTTTGCCTGGTTGATTGCTTATAGAGGCGTCAATGCTGAAAAATATTATCTTCGAAAAGCCCGCAAACTGATGTTTTATTACAACCGAGTACGTATCAGTTGTGCTCAACACTGGTGCAGTTCAGTTCACAGCCCAACGCTAAATTTCTCAAAAGTTAAGAATAACATACCTTTGTCATTATGATGATCCTCCATATTGGCAAACAGTGGAATTTGCATTTGAACAAGGAGGGTGCTGGCACGAGGCATTTAAATTAAAACAATGTATTCTATAAAGAAATGGATTCCGTTGTGCGTCCAACTGCTGTGTAAAGAGGTTGATGCGTTGCAATGGTTATCGTAACACCACGATATAAACTACTGCGCTGGGGGCGGAACCATGCAAATTAATAAAGTTACCTAATAAGCAAATTCCAGTCCATTTGCATCTCTCCCCATGTGCACTCGCTGTAGAATTTTAATCAATAGCAACTGGTATTTGTGCCCAATCTCGATATTTAGCATTCAACATGTAATAAAGCAATTAACACTACTGAGAGAGATAAGCGCCAGAGCTCGCCCTCGTCTGATCCGCGAAAAAAAAAACTTTGATAAATAACAGTGGTGTCAGTAAGACAAAAGACTGCGAAGGGGTACTGAATTGATCATTTAATATACATAGGTGGCATTCTACCACTGAATGCAGTAAGTCAGTTTGAAAGCACACGCACGATTCCTCGCTTCTCGGGTTCGCTACTGCCTCCGTAAGTTACATTCAGTCCCAGTCTGTATTACATGATGCGATACATCTACATGAGATATTAACTGCATCCTGAGGGAACTGCTCGGATGCCAGTCCTTTAAATATTAGCTCCCCAAACTTGGTGGTATCGCGTCCCGTGCACGACGCCAAACTGTGCTATAACACACTGTGGGAGAGATAGCGCATTAAACTCAAGATATAAGTATTTTAAGAATACATGAAATATAGTCCTAATTATAATATTTATAAATTGCAGCACTAGAAAAAGAATAAGGGTTTCGGTTTAATATTAATAATTTTTAAAATGATATGAACAAGCTAGCACCACCATACAGTGCCTCAGCGCTGTCAGACAATGTCAGAGTTGTGGGAACTAGCATGTCGCTACAGCCACTGTTGTAAAGGTTGCACTCACGATTAATATCGTAATTAGCAGCCTGCTGGATCGTCTAAAAGTTCAAACGCATACCACCGACGGCATAGCAGGCGTGGTTTCCTTTTGTACCAGCTGGATGGTAGACAGCACAACTTACAACATCGTTTGAACCTCCAATGTCATCTTCCTTTCTTTGTCGTCCGTTCCTGTTCTAAATAACAGCGACATTCCTTCTCAGTCACCATCATCTTCCGGTGTTCAAATAGTCGGTACATGCTAGTCCCCAAACGCTCAATTAAGAAATGTACTGATGCGCACAAATAGGACCTAAGGCTACATCCTACAAACTAAGCCTGGCTTAGTTTGAACAACTTTTTGATTAATGGCCTATCACTTGCTTTAGAGATTAAGCTCGTCCCTTCTTCCTAAGCTTCGCGCCCTTAGTATCGGCTCCCGCCAGCGCACCTACGTTGTTTGTCGGGTACCAGAAACTGGAAGAAAGTAAATTCCTTCTTCTACGCTTAGAAAAGCGAGAGAAGTGAAAAATGTGGAAGAGCGGCGTTGGCTCGGCTGTTGGTGGTGGCTGGTTAAAAACCCATCCCTGGATAATACGTTTGCAGGCGTCAGTCAAGTTTTTGCCCAGTTGTTATTTTGTTTTTGTTTTTCCAGATGTGTATGCTGGTAAATGCTCCGTAAACACTAACACGCCTCTTGCAGGCAAAGATATAGTTTGGAACGCCTAAACCTTGAGCTGGGGCTCCTCTTGCTGTTACTCACGTGAGGTTCCGGTTCAAGTTGGTACACTCTAACCAGCGTACGCACGAACTAACGCTCGCTGCGGAAAGCCATATTTCAAAAGACGTTCGTTTTCAAAGTACGCCTTCAGTACTGGGCGTGTCCGCAGTCATCTCCGGCTGTCTGACGTGTTGAAAAAAAAAAAGAACACCGAGCATGCTATGAAAAAAATACTCTGCTGGCAAACAGTCGCGTTACATGCTGGTAACTAATCTGTGAGTCTATTTGACTGTCTGTTTTTGGTGGATAAATCTTGTATGTGTGGCACTTGCCTCAAAACAGGAATAAGCTTTGTTACATATATTCAGAGATGCAAATAAGTGGTTACAAATAGTCGCGAAAGGAGTGGTAAGGCAAGAGATGGTGAGATATTCGTAACGACGATCGACTGAGCAAGCTCACAGCAGTGTTTAGCAGCTCTGGTGTCAACAGGAAGAGCAGCCGTAGTTTTTTTAGGCATTTGAGAACAAATGTGGGCTACCATGACGCACGTAATACAGCAAGGTTCCCGACTAATTTCAGCCAGCCGAGCTTCTTGGACGTACCCAAACATTTATGGGATTGGGACTCTTTCATTTTAGATGCTACTACTGCAATTGCGATGAAATCTGGGCTCTGTTTTCAGGATCAAGCAGACTCCTAAGCCACCATCCAGGAGACAGTGAAAAGAGCAAAGTCTCTGCCAACGTCGCGCTGTAACTTCTAAATTTCATATTTAATGAGAAAAATCTATAACAGTTTCATCATAAGGCATTCTAATAAAAGTTTATCAAAGTGGTCTGTTAGGAGCCTTGTGTAGCACCATGTGTGGTCTGAGAAAAAATAATAAATTTCTGCCTTTTGACGGCTCCATGTTACTACTTGTAATTTATTTCTACGTTCAAAAACTTTGACCTTTTTACTGGAGTGATTCTAAAGCTTATGTCATTTGTGCAGCGGTAGAAGCGAGTACCAGATATTGCGTTATCAGTGCTGAGCACTAACACAAGTGTTTTCTAACTCCTCGTACGTCAGCGGGTTACGTTTGTCTCATAGTCCAAGTTTTCTATGGCGCACCTGTGTGCACAAAGGGGTATCTATATACCTCTATATGTCACATTTCTTTGTGCTGTATACAGGCGAACTATCAAAAACCATTTATAATTTCTTTTCATTCTCTTAATGGTCTGCTCACTGTTCTCCTCCTTCCCAAACCTACTGCAGTTGGGCTCGACAAGGTTCGAAAAGAAAAAAATATAGTTTCCTTGATTGTAAACCTTTTTAGCCTTTTACATCAGTAAGCTGTCTTATGATAATTCCTGATGGAAGATACGACTTCACCGCTAGTTGTCTTATTCGTGGAAAATGTCTGGCTATTGCCCTACGGCCTTTTTTGCGAAGTTGTTGACACCGTAGAAGAAGGTTTTAATTACGACGTCGAGGATGGCGTCGAGGTCGGCGAAGTAGCAGGACGATCAAGACCAGCTTGATCTGCGCGATATCAATTCCCCATACTGCTTCTTCTTCGTCAGTGTCCAGCGAATGGGTTCATCTTCCTCACAACACCAATGTTTTGGACATTTATATACGAAATGAATAACTAAAATGGTTATTGAGCTTCTAGAGCCTTTAAGAGTGCCATTCTGCTATTTGTAAGCGTTGAAGACATGCATGCACCTTTTTTCGCATAAAGGTTATCATAGTACATGTGCACCATGCAGATTTCCTAGTGCCTCGCGGCTAAATCTAATCCCTAGGTTCGGCAGATAAATAAACATCCCCTATAACGGCAGCCAGTAAAAATTTTTGAATTCGTGGTAAGCATGAATGTAAAGGTATTATAGGGTCCGATATAACTTTCTTCGTCCGCGCTTTAAGTATAGAAAACATACGGCTGGTGTAATTTCAGTACGCGAGCACTAGGCAGGCCAGACCGTGAAAACACACAGGCGTCGAACTGTGATGGTACGCAAGGAATATGAACAACAATCTCATGCTGGGAAGCAAATTAATAATCGCTTGACTCAGTATAACTGAACCTAGTATTTAACCCATCTCCGCACAGTATTATGTGACTCTGAGGGTGCCTCCACTCTAAGATATAAGATTAATCCTAAAAATTGAGCTTTTCAAATTTTCAAACGTTTCTTCGCATCTAAATTATCTTTTACTTGTTTTTCTATCGGCATTTCTTTGTTTCTGCTTCTCTGTTCCCGTTCTTACGCAGAGAACAAAACCCATCACTTTCAAACCTAGGCTAATATACTTACATCTTCTGTGGAAACGGAACTGCCCGAGTGAATGTTTTTCGCGCTTCATTCGCAACATTTGTTCGAGTTGTGACCATCGCCGACGAAGAGGTTATTGACCACTAACTGAGTTTGTAGATAAGAATAATGAATAGCGAATCCTCTGTCACTCTCCAAATACGAAAGAACAATGAGTGCCTCTAAAGCCGGAATTCAGCTGCTTTTACCAATCTTGCCCAACAAAAAGTGAGGACACTTGTGCCATGTCCTAAAATATCTTTAGCTAGGAACATTTTAAAGCAACCCCTGAAATATTTGAATCGACGCAGGCTTGATTGCTAGAATGGCGACTTGTTGCAGGCGTTTCTAAATTTTCTTTTCTTTTTTTTTGCTGAACAAAGACGACATGGACGCACTCTATGCTACGAAGTAGATTGCCTCAATGTAGCTTGCCCTAGTACACACAGAACCCAGTTTATCGTATCTGTACTCCATAGCATTATTTCATTTTTCAACTTTGCGGGTAACCCGCCGGACGTTAAATGGTTCAACGTCTCTCATTTCATCAATATGACTGCCTCTCTCTCTCTGTTACGTGTGATAAAGTATAGATTGTGTTAACTTGCTTTGTATACTCTTCCTACGTTCGCCATTTTCGAAAGAATGAATACAAAAGTTGTCATCATTGCAATTTCTAGGGCTCAGTCGTAGACGCCGTTATCGCTGCCCCGTCATAAAAAAAAATCGATTTGAAATCTTGTAAAGGGTTGCTTTAAAGAGCACAGACATCAGTTCCTCATTTTGTCCTGCAATTGGTTAACCAAGCCAATTTAGTATTCACTGCTGTGACAATAGCTTGACATTATGGGATAGAAGAATGGTGCTGAAAGGAAGGAGACAGGGCGACACACCCGGAAGTAACACAGTGCCCCGGGCTGGCAGGCTGGTAAGCTCCGGGCTCTAATCCGGAAGCTATTGTTGGCATGACGACAAGCGTTACCGTGACCTTTCTACCCTGTTCAATGAGTTCACCACATGGCCGACGGTTAGTAGTCCATCGTAATCACCCTACAAGTGTTCGCAGCAAGGAAAGCTTAGCTTACAAAGGCCTTTCGCCGATACCGGGCCTTAGCACCGCTTCATTAACGTCAGGTTCATTTTAGAGGATCGGGATTATTCGTGGAATGATCCCTCATGTACAATGAAGCGACCTGCATTTTGAGGACGCCAAGAGGCGCGCATATTTCGATGACAGCCTGCTACCACCCCGTTTCAAAGGGGACGCTCCTATATTCCATCCCATCCATAGATGTTTCCCTTAGACAATTATAGGAAGCCGCCAAGAAACTTCAAGCGCCAATCAAAATGCAAAAAAACCACACCCTTGCCTGAACCTAACATAAATGGAGGAATAGAGAAAACAAAAGAACCATGCCCATTTCTTGGTACAGAAAGAAAATTAATGCTAAAACGGACAGGTGGATGACGGATAAGCTAAAGAACAATAAGCAGGCACCTAGAAAGTTCTGAAACCATCTGAAGGCACTTGGTGAGAATTCAGGAAGACGCGCCGCCATATAAAGGACGAAGACGGTAACTTATTGGAAAATGAAGAAGCCGTGGAATTTTTTTGCGAAGAGATAAAAAAAAGCTTTTAAGGAATGTGATGACAGTAGCGGTGTTCGTCGTGATGCAGGCCAATATATAGAGAAAGTTTTTATCATCAATACAAACCGATTACATTGGGAAAGAGCAGAAAATAAGGTGTCTATGCATACATCAGCCGGTTTATACTTAATAGCAACGAAACCAATTGTAGTGATTGGTGAAGAAACAAAACCGACTTTGTAATGTTGCTCTAAGTGACACATTCATAAATAAAGAAATCTCAACAAGTTGACCAGATAGTAGAATCAGCCTTGTATACTAAGCCAAAAGTAAAAACGATAGCATTCAGTCTTAAGGGCCGTTAACAGTGGCATTTATATTGCATAGGAAATAGCAATGTAAGAAATCAAAGATAAATTCCAATGGGGAAATCAGAAGACGGAGGTATACTAATGAAACTATAGAAGGGCTTGAGACAAGGTCGTATATTAGAAGGTATTTCTTCACACAATGCATTGAAATCGCGACAATGAAGAAAGTCCACTGTGGATGATGTTTTTAAATATCAAAGGGGCTTACGGTTATATAAATTGCACTATAATGAGGCAAAGTCTCGAAGATGAGGATGTGGGCAAGGAAGCGATAAGTTTATTGAAAGAGTTTTACAAGGAGAATAACATAGAAGTGAAGAGGCAAGAGTTGGACAGTGCAAAAAGATTGGCGAATATAAGAAGATTTAGGCAGATATGACCTTAGTCACCACTTCTAATCACAACGTACATTATAGGAGTTAAAGTTATATTTGAATTGATTGGGATTTACGATCTCATGGCGGCACAGTGGCGAATTGGAAACGTTCTGCATGCCGGGACTGATATATGCCGATGATATTGTTCTTCTGGCTAATAGCCAGAAAGACTTCGAATACTTCGCAGACAGTTGCGTAGAAGAGGTGCTGGTTCTGGATTTATATTTAGTGAAGAAAAATCAGGAGTAGTTTAAAAAAACTAAAGCCCAGCGCAATCACGCTACAAACTTATACCTTGAACGTACAAGTACCTACAACGTACGTACAAGGAAATTGTAAAGGACGCAAAAAGAGCTCTTCTGTCATCAAAAATCCTGCTTTCTGGTGATATAAGTAAAAATGAAGCTATGCGAGGAATCTTTAAAGGCACAATGGTACCATGCTTGACGTTTGTTAACGCTGTGAAGTGCTGGGGATCTGCTACAACTTCGGGGATTGAAATAACGCAACGAGACGACAGTTAATATATTTGCTTTCGGGACACATTGAACCAATACAATTGAGGCACTTCGAGGTAATATGGGATCGTTAGAAAGCGCTGAAAGCGAGAAATATGGTAGATAATGAAGAACGGTTGAGTAAAATTGATGATAACCGCTGAATGGAAAATAATTCATGTACATGTTTTATGTACTCGAAACGTGCCCCGCGGGGTGTTGCAGTGGTCAGACGCCCGACTATTGAGCCGGAGTTCACGGGTTCGAACCCGGCCACGGCGGCTGCGTTTTGATGGAGGCGAAACGAAGTGGCGTCCGTGCGCTGTGCGATGGCAGCACACGTTAAAGATCCCCAGGTGGTCGAAATTACTTCGTAGCCCTCCACTACGGCTCCTCTTTCTCTCTTTCCACTTGAACTCCCACCTTCATCCCTCCCCTTACGGCGCGGTTCAGGTGTCCACAGAGCAAGTGTGACAGATACTCCACCTTTCCCTTCCTGTGAACCAATTATTATTATTATTACTTGAAACGGGCCAGTATTGATACCATATTGTCACGTACTCGTGACAGGGTCGATGACACAAATAAAGAGTCGATGATTGCACTGAAGAAACTCTTTATTGGGCTGACTTGCGCCCGCAAAAGCACTAAGCGACTCGGCAGCGGCGATAGCAACAAACGAACTGGTCGATCGCCTAACTAAGAATTCCCGTCGCACTCGTCAATGCTCAATTTAACAGCTGCTCAGAACAGTCTGGATAACGTCGCAAGCTGCTACTGGTACAAAATAACGGCTTGAGAGGCAAGTTGGTGCATCATCGTATTCAGATATGTGGCGCAAATAAACACAAACACAGGAGAAGATACACAGCACACGCGCACACTACCAACTGTAAGAAGAACCGGAAAACACTTCCTCTTCTACACTCAGGCACGCCTCAACTTCCTCTTCTTCTCATTTTCCTCTTCTTTGCCCAGGGGGAAAAATGGCACTCACTTCCTCGCAGACCTTAACCTTGTCCAAACATGGCGGTGACCAATCTCTTCTTCCTCTTCTTTCCCAAAGGAATATTGACACTTTCTTCCTCTCAGCCCGAAAACATCAACCAAACATGACAGTCACAAAATCTATACTGTCTTGTCTGTCTGCTGGGCAAAGCAGAGGTGTGGATTTACAAGACAGTATAGATTTTGTGACTGTCATGTTTGGTTGATGTTTTCGGGCTGAGAGGAAGAAAGTGTCAATATTCCTTTGGGAAAGAAGAGGAAGAATAGAAGAAGAGGAAGAAGAGATTGGTCACCGCCATGTTTGGACAAGGTTAAGGTCTGCGAGGAAGTGAGTGCCATTTTTCCCCCTGGGCAAAGAAGAGGAAAATGAGAAGAAGAGGAAGTTGAGGCGTGCCTGAGTGTAGAAGAGGAAGTGTTTTCCGGTTCTTCTTACAGTTGGTAGTGTGCGCGTGTGCTGTGTATCTTCTCCTGTGTTTGTGTTTATTTGCGCCACATATCTGAATACGATGCTACTGGTACAACCTGGAACATTGTAGAAACATACGCAAGTGATCGGAATCTTCGATACAGATATCGGCGCATCGTTTGCGACAAAAAAAAAACGATAACGCTTCGTATCGCGACAACGAGCATGAACAAACACGGGATACAGAATTGATAAGCGCGCCAGAATCACAATGAAAAGGCCGCATGGCAGCGGCTGTCAAACAGGAACAAATGAATATTTAAACAGTTCGCGGCAATATGAAGAACAATATGGCTCACATATTGACAGATGCTATTGGGAAGCAAACAACAGAAAAAAGTGAGAAGGGTTCAAAGCTGCTGAGCCGAATGCGGAGCGAAAGCATTTGCTGCGGGTGACCGAGCGTTGTTGTCGTTGTTGTTGTTGTTGTTGTTGTTGTTCTTCTTCTTCTCCTTCTACTTCTTGTAGCTACGCCTCTTCACGACGTAGTTTCAGCCACCAGAAGTCTTGAAATCCTACTGCAGTGTAGCTTTGGCTGCAGAACCACCTTAAAACAAAGAGTAAGGTCCTCAGATAATATCTACCGCAAAAAAAAAAAAAAAAAAAAACGCTAGACAAAAGGATGACGGAGGTTTATGGGGCGGGTAAGACTAAAATTAAAGAAGAAATATTTTTTGATAATTCGAAAGGTAGTCTTTTACTTTCAATGCTCGGACTTGGTGCTTGAGGACTAAATGCTATCGACAAACATTTGTCAGCAGAGATGGCATTTTCTTCTGCTGTATTCAAAACAGGGAAACAATTCAGCATAATATTATAGAATGTGGGGCACTTCAACCACCATTGCGTGACACCGCCGCAAGTATTCTAGATTCGAGAAGTTCTGGTGTTTCAGGACAGTAAATGCGTGCTAAATTATGATACGATGGAAGTGAGTAAGAAGTGACTTTGGGATTGATTGTAAAAGTCTAGATTAGTTTTGTACAGTGCAGAGCAAATAATCAATTATTTAAAAATATTGAGCACTCAGCGCTACGAGCAAGGTGACACTTTTCACCACCTAATCAAAAAAGGAATGCTAATAATCATCCATCTATGCATAACTTGGCCTGACATCAATCGCTTTCTAATAATTTATTTTCCAGGCTGCATGTACAGGGTCCTCCACTTCTAACTATAACACGGTCACTACATTTAAATCAAAATTGCATCAAACGCAGCCGCATACCGTGGCAAAGCGACACAAGACGAAGGGGCGCTCAGTATGGCCAGATGTTTAGCTTGATTACGCGGCCGGGTCGGATGCAATGGAGCTTTGAAAGCAGTGACTATGTTATAGCTAGGAGCGTGCGAGGCTTATGCAGTCACTTAATTCTTTTTAAAAATATGCCAGGCTTGTTTGATGTGTTCTAGTGTTAACACCAGGGGCTTCTGGTGTGTGTGGTGTATGCACCAAAACAGCCTGGTCGGCTCCGCTGTGGCAACCTGACGAGCCTAGAGTGCGTGGTGTTTCAACCACTCCAGCATGGTGGTCTCTGATGCGGGTAATAAATTAACTTGGTGTGATAAGGAGGGTATGCCGGTCGCCTCTGTTGAGACGTCTTTAATTAGCACCATGGTAATACGATAAACATGCATTGCAAAATTAAATAATTGATTGTAATTTTCATATGGATGCCTGACCGCGGTCCGAAGCTCGTACCCTGTACTGTATACATCATCGATCTACTGCGGTCGGGTGAAATATAAAATCAGCAGATCAACTTTTCATTGGATTTTTGACAGCTTCATTCAAAGATGTGCCTCGCAATTGCAAGTAAAGAACAAATGTATGTGCTGCTTCGAAGTAGCCTGGATACTTCTCAGTGGGGAAAAAGGGAGAGGGACGGGAGGCAATGAGGTCTATAGTTTGTTGCGAAGGCTTCTCAGAACAGGAGTTAGATGTCCGTTTGAGAAAATGTGGGCTTTCGATTATTGCAGGCCTTCGCGATTAAAGAGCCCGGTGTCCCTGATTCAGACGGTTGTGGACAAAATCGTTTCTTTCCGCGCCAATGACTAGTGCTTAAATTTATGCGCTCCACATTTTCTGCGGCTTTCAAAAGCATCTCTTCCTGGTTCGATTCAACGTTATCAAAGAAATGCAGCCCATTCCCCATACATACATACATACATACATACATACATACATACATACATACATACATACATACATACATACATACATACATACATACATACATACATACATACATACATACATACATACATACATACATACATACATACATACATACATACATACATACATACATACATACATACATACATACATACATACATACATACATACATACATACATACATACATACATACATACATACATACATACATACATACATACATACATACATGCACACATACATACAAAGAACCCCTGGTGGTCGAAATTTCCGGAGTCCTCCACTACGGCGTCTCTCATAGCCCGAGTCGCTTTGGGACGTTAAACCCCACAAACCAAATCAAACCATACATACATACATACATACATACATACATACATACATACATACATACATACATACATACATACATACATACATACATACATACATACATACATACATACGTACGTACGTACGTACGTACGTACGTACGTACATACATACATACATACATACATACATACATACATACATACATACATACATACATACATACATACATACATACATACATACATACATACATACATACATACATACATACATACATACATACATACATACATACATACATACATACATACATACATAAATACATACATACATCTGTATTCATAAAGATGACCATCAGGATGATTCATAAGGATGATGACCATTCCCCATATTTCTGAGAGCTAGATTTGCGGCAGTGTCGACAGAGGGCGTGCATCGTTCGTACCGATACCGCTGCTGTTTATCTCCATCTACAGCATTCATCTGTACTATAGAGACAGGGTGTTTGCTCCTCTAATGTTTATATAAGAGCGCTACACTCAGGCTTTCTCGGCGTCTGCAGATCTTTTCACATTATTATAGGCGACCGCAAGTTAAAATTGGCCCAGTGTGGGCATATTCGTTTATAACAATTTATAGGGGTCAGGTTGGCCTCTGCACCTCAGAAGGCACTTCTAGCGTCCCTGATCGCCGTTAAAAAAATATCTCGTCTCCAAAATGTTTGTATGGGCATTCTGAGCCATTCTTGATAGCATTAATTTATTCTTTGCCGCATGCCTTCTTTCAAATTAGAGCGATGCCGGTCCTAGCCTCTCTGTGTCACCATGCGGCTTAATATACCTCTCTCCTAGAACAACAAACACACTCGGTTCACGCAGTAGACTTGACGACTCAAGGTTTCCTGGCTTAAGTGTGTGCGCGGAAGTGTGTACACATTCACTCTGGACCAAGGTCTTCGGCGAACTAAACAAGAACCGGCCATATTTGTTTGGTTTTTCGGCGGTTTTCTGTTTATCCTTCGGTGTACGCGAGGCGTGTGAAGGTAGAGGTCAAGCGAAATGGGTTCCTCGATTACTGTGACTGTATTCATTTTTTTTTATTTATTACGCTATTTTTCTTCTGTGCCTTCTGAACCATTTGTCAGTCAAGGCAGGGGAGTGCATTCCGCCAGGTTTCCATGTTGTCCTACGGCTTCTTCCCCGCTCCTCTCGTGGCTAGCCATTCTGCCCACCGGTACTGCGTCAGAGTGTGTTATTATTGCTTTCTTGAAGTAATCAGTTTGACAACGGAAAAGTCAACTCTGGCGTGGTGGCTACGCGTGACCGGTGGTCAGTAGTTTTGAATAGCTGATTCTCTATTCCTTTAAAAAGGCTTAGATAAACCTAAGTGAAAGTCAGAAACGAACAGAGGAGAGGGAGATGAAGGAGTTTGAGCTAACATATTCGCTTCCATTTTCATGCAAAAGATGGGCTAAATATTTTTTCCACACTACGAACCTGTCTGCCATATAATTATCGCATCCATGACACGCTCCTAATTAAATTTGCAATGAAAACCTGTGAAGTCTATGTTTGCCTCTCATTCAAAAGCTGGAATTTAGACTCTACTATAGAAGGTCCGCCACAAAAAGCAAGGTGCTCAAGGAAAAAATCGGCCGACATTTCGGTGACTATTGCAATCGCAAAGTTATCCTTTATAATTCTTGTGGAGGAAACACACTGTTCTCCCAGACTTCTTTGGTAGGCCAGACGCTGTCGGTCATATTGCCATGCAGCGTGTTAAAAGACAACGTGTTTGCAGCTTTCTCTTTTTGAGCTACGTTTCTTTACCCCTCACTACGGTTCTAAATATGTGGGCTTAATGAGAGCCACCGTATCGGTGATTGCGAGACTTACAGGTGTTCTCATTAAAGAAACTGCGCGTAGTAACAAGGTCAGCGCCGCAGACATGCACAGGAAGAGCAGATGCACACACATGAAACCGTATGTGCATGTGTCAACCTTCTTTTTCGGTAGCTTTTTCTTTATTTAAGGGCGCATCAGCGAAGCAGCCCTACAAGGTTTTGTACCTTTAAACGAGTGACCGATAAAAATCACTGCTTTTAGTTAGCACTCAACAAGACATTCTTTTTATATTGCTAGTCTATTCTTGCTTAAGCTATTAAGCGACATTGTATGAATCTTGTATGTAGAAAGAAACTTGGGGCAAAACAAAAAAAGACGACAATGTCTACTTCCCCTCCACCCTCTTGTAAAGTTGGTAGAATACTGATGGTTTCTATTATCGAAATTTTCGCTTGTAGATTTGTGCTTTATTTGCACACTCTTTCTGCTTACGAACTGTCGGAAATTTCATCCCACTATCAATGCAGCATGCAAAATAGTAGCACAGCTTGTATTCTGATACTGCGGGTTTTAAGCAAAATTCCATGATATTGTCTCATTGGTTAAGTATTTGCTCTGACATTCAAACACAACTTTCCTGAACGCGGAAAAACTGAAGCTATCGTTCCCTTTAACACATAAAGCTGAAGAGCCACAGCTAGATATCAAGCCTTATCATACGGAATGGACTCACAATGGCAGATATTCATAGGCGGCACGAAGCTCCGGCCTAATATTGGCAATATGTTAGCAAATCACTGGTCCTGTGTAGGACCGTACATTGCCTACCCAGTATCAGTACTTTGCCAATAAATTTTACTGACTGGGTTCATATTGCTATGAACCTTATATCGATTAAAATCTCACGCAGGGAATGCTCATGCATGCCAAAATTGGCTTCCGAGTTCATTGATGCCTCAAACGTCAAAGATATGCTAGTAGAGTTTGTTGTAAATATAAATAAATGTAAGCCGAATTATAATTGTAAAGCGCGGAGGTTTTTTTGTTATATGTTTACATATTTATAAACTATGCAGGGGCAGGTTGACCAGGTTTCATGTCATAGAACAGTTTCACTGCAGCAGTCTGTAACGTGTATTCGTGTTCGTGAAAAAGCCCCTCATCTCTTGTGGATATCACATACGAAGCGTGTAGGCGCACATTAGGCGCCCAGACTTGCTTACGCACGTACAACGCATTACAATACAAAGATATGTATGAAATATATTTGCGCTAAATCAAATTGACCGCGTGAAGTTGGCTGGAGGACTTCTCCAGATGCCTGCTACTGTTGAGAAAAAAAAAACAAGGGCATGTTAAGCAGAATTCAGCTTGCTAGTGATGCAATTCACTGGCAAATCCGCCTTTTCACAAACTGTGGCGCCCTCTGGGAGTGGTGGAAAATTCGTCTGTTACTGGTTGAAAATGTCCTAGGCGCCAGCGAAATGACAGTGTGTGTTCTCGACAGCTAAAGCCATCTAAAGTATGCGCCTGAACGAATATTAACTTTACATGGCCTCCCAGATCAGGTACGGTTGCGCCGATCGCGGAGGCCAAGAACTGCTCATTGGTGGTTTGTTTTGTGGTTTGTTGTTGTTGATGGTGGTTTGTTTTCAACCAGGGCAGAGGCGCGCATGCGCAGAGCGGCCTTGTGAAAAAGGCGTACTCTGCAAGGTCATAACCTATATTAAAATGAAAAGTGTTGACTATTACATTCAGTCAGTTCAGTCGTTCAGTCGTGTCCGACTCTTCGTGACCCTATAGACCATGTCACGCCACACTTTCCGGTCTCTCACTATCTTCCTAACATCACATAGCTTCATCTGCAGTGCCTCGAGGATGCCATCTAACCATCGCGTTCGCTGCCTACCCCTTCTCCGGCGACCCTCAACCTTTCCCAACATCAAATCTTTCTCCAGCGACTCCTCTCTTCTCATCAGATGACCAAAGTATCTAAGCTTTAACTTTAGAATTTGACCTTCCAGTGAGCAGTCAGGGTTTATGGTCGACAATATCGACTGATTTGATCTTCTGGCAGTCCAAGGAACTCTCAAGAGTCTTCGCCAGCACCACAATTCAAACGCGTCAATTCTTCGGCGGTCAGTCTTCTTCATAGTCCAACTCTAGCATCCATACATCACAACTGGAAAGACCATAGCACGAGTTATACGGATCTTGGTTGACAGACTAGTGTCTCTGCTCTTTACTAGGCGGGCAAGGCTAACCATTGCTCTCTTTCCCAGAAGCAGGCGTCTGAATATTACATAAATGAACATATTAGAAGACTTTAATGGATAAACCTACTTGTATGTCGTTCTCAAGCTCTGCAAATACTATAAATCGAGGTATGCCATTCGCAGCTTTAAAGAAAGGCATCACTTCAGCACGTAGTCGGATTTTTCAGAACCACTAACGACAGTAATGCTGCGAAAAGCGTTCGAAGCTGATTCCTTATTCAAACCAGCGTACTACCCCGGCGGCCAGTAGCTTTTAAGTTCTTAGTGTTTCGAATCAGGTTGTAGGTAATATTTGTTTCAGTATTAATTCTTCAACTCAACAATCGTCATAAGGCATTGTGGTATGTTTTTGAAAGTAAATAGACATATTCCATAAATCAGAAAGAAATCTCACACACGCTGGCTGATCAATCGCTACACGATTTCAGCGTTCATTGATGGAGACATCGACACTTGAAGGATGTGATAGTATTAGTGCTTACAACCTGACGTTTCGGCAGTGTCTCAAATAGTAACCAGAATGGTAAACCATATGCTAATTAATACTTTAAACCATATTATTAGCCAGAATATTAAGCACAACGTGTTCAAGAGAAATATCCGGAATACAGTCATTTACAGCGTAGATTACCACAGTAAACTCCAAACAGGAGCGGAAAGGCTTTTTACGCGCGCTCAATCTACGCACCAGGCCACTTGCGCCATAGCCGCGGACCCCCAAACGCGCAAGCAGTGTTTATTATAGTGGCGGGTTCAAGCGACCCTCATCTGTTGTTATAACCCACATTCGTCTTCTGTTTTGTTATTCATTTATTTTCGTTCCCTTTAGCGAAGTGTGGTTCGCGTTGGGGGGGGGGGGGGGGGGGGGGGGGGCGCCGCTGCCTGAGTCGGAAACCAACTCGCGTAACCTCAGCGTATTTTGTTGCGACGAAAACTTTGGCTCAGACCATGGCCAGTTTCTTTTCTCAGGCTCCGGGGTCGAGGCGACGGGTGAATTATAAACAGTGAACGAAGAGCGGTGGAATGCGCCAGAGGCCCACGCATCAGGACCTTCGCTCCTCGATACATGGAGGATGTAGGTTTTCTCATCCGTTGAAGTTTAGATAGTGCGAGGCTTTCTCGTTATCTAGTGTTTACTACGCGTGATGCGTCTGTCATATTTGGGACGGTTTCTGTTTGGGCGTTTCTTCTTGGAGGATGCAGTAGTCACACTGCTCATGTTTCTTTTGACATTGACCAACTTGTGAGTAAATAAAGGAATATGAAGGCCACATTCCGAGAAGTAAATACAGGATGCATTAGACGTATAACAGAAGACGACGTTAAGTGCTCCTTGGCTTTATGTATTGCATTATAAATAGATACAAATGACAGCATTCGACTCCACAGAGGGAGCTAGCGTCGGGATCAAGCGTTTCCAGTTTGTTATATCTATTAATGCGATATGCTGCAAATGTAAGCGAGGGTCGCCAAGGGTGGCTGTGGGAATACAACTTTTAATGTGCTTGCTACTTCCCATCGCAAAAACAACCATTTCGAGAAATCAACAAGCAATCACCTAATAATTCACTTCAGCTGCGATCCGATTCCCAAACCATCGGACGTGTTCTTTACAGATATATTCACCGCTTCGTCTACAATTTAGGACCTCAGTCGCCTCTTGTAACCTCTGACCCATTTTCATGTTTTCTTAAAGCTTTATCTTTAGGACGAAAGTAGAAAGAACCCCTGAAAGAGTTCAACATAAAAAAGCGAAGCATTACCGAGCTGTGCGGCTACCTTCGAAAATGGGTTCGTTTTTCAGAAACCGCAATAAAGTAAAGAGCGACTGGAATAATAAACTACGAAACTTGGTTTCTCCATGCGTCATCAACAACGTGCACAGTAAAATAAAGTTCCAGGGCTCTTAATGCATGCCTGTTTGCAGTTTTTGCGCTCGCCTCAATTCCCTTTGTTCAAACAGGTGGTCGCATCCGCAAAGAACAGATAACTGGGAGAGATCCCGGTTATGTTAAAGCAAAAGAAACGCACACAAATGAAAGATAGATATTTTACTGCGCGCCGTATATTTATGGCAAGTGCAAGTTTTAAGAAAGCAGGGCAAGCTCTATAAATCGCAAAATAAATCTCGTCTTGAGAGTAAAAAGCAAATCTTTTTGGTGGAGAAGCCCCAAAACACTCTTATGGAGTCTCCCCCTATATTTCTGTCTCTTATAACCTGTAATATTGTCGCATAACAAGCAACCCATTTTATTCCGATCTAAAAAAAAGTTCGCGATGTTTGCATCTCTCGGCCTCTTGCGCGTGTCTTAGCGGCATGTGACCATGCACTTAGCAGCAGTGGTTGCTGAGGGACTTTGCCTATTGGTTACTCATCCTAAACTCGGTTGAATAGTGTCCCTGAAACGGCGACTGCATTCTGGTAAAATAAAAAAAATAAATAAATCATTCCCGGGTGGCGGCGTTAGTGCAGTTTCCAGAATTCGTTATTGCTCAGCCTGCCATTGCAGCGTCTGTCTAGGCGTGCATGCGCCTGGCGGCAACAATTTTGGGGTATGCATCACTTCAACTTGTCTATTGATACAGTCTCATTTTCCCTTATTATGTGAAACATGAAATCCTTGCTAGAGCAGTAACCCACCGTTAACCATGCGGTAGTGTCATACAAAATTCTGAATGATGCCATACGCCATGTGACAAACGGACCCGTTCACTTGGCAGGCCTGTGGCACCCGTGGAGCGGCGTTCCTGAATAGGGGGCGCAGTCCCTGAAGCCACGTCAAGCGTCACCCGATAAAACAGCAGTTGTGTCAAGCGATGGCTCCACGCCAGGCTGTAGCCGACAGCTCTTCTCTAACGTGTTATGAGTCGGGCAAGGTTGTGCATTAAACTCTGCAACTAAACTGAATCTAACCACTTGCTACCAACATTTTCGCATGGCTTTTCTTCGTCTCCTGCTTATAGGTGTTCGTCAGGGTCTCGTCTCTCATATACATTATACACGCTCGCTTCCAAAAGTTGATGCCTTTTCGTTCCCACAATGTGCATTACCTCTATCCGCTCCGAAGCAGATCGGAACCGGTTCGCAGCACGCCCGATGCGATCACTATTCAGCGCAACAAGGCTTGCGTGACGGACCCACTCGTACCGCAGTGAGCCCGGCAAGCGTCGTGCGCACGCATTGAGAGAGCGCGCCAGTTAGAGGCGAGGTCGAGAGTGCGCCCGTAACAAAAGCGACCCAATTGTGTCACAAAACCGCGTCGGCAGCTTCATATGCCCTGGAGGCGTGTCAAACCTTTCCAAAGCAAAAATATGAAGCAACAAGGGGTAAAGGCACAACATCGAGTGCGACTATGCTTAGCTCCGTTCTAGCACTGTGAGGATGCACGACGTATGGTGGCGTCACACGCTGTCAAGGCAAGGGCGAAAGAGCCGGCAACCCTGACCAATATTTTCGCCTGAAGCACCACCGGCATACACTGTCTTCCCACGCGTTTTGCGCCGTGGGCGGTGTCTGTCACACGCACAGCTGCCGGCTGTGCCTGCCCTGCTGATGCGGCGTGGGCTTTTAAGCGGGTTCGAAAAAGTGAGAAGAGACGCATTGGATTTACGCACTGCGCGTGTTCGAGTGAATTGGGCCGCGTGTCATTCGACAGGCTTTATACTGCGAAACTGCTTTCAAACCTTGAGCTCCCTGTCATTAAGATATTTATAAACGCTCTGAACTGACTGAATTTTATCGCTAACGCCCTACACACTGTAATATTGTCAAACAGCGATCATATTTTAATCCTTATACCAATTACTTTAAGAGGGAATTATTCAAGATGGAACAGCGCAGTATGATACACGATATACGGGATATATAGCAGGCAGTGTTACACGCTATAATTTGATATGAGATACTGTATAATATGGTATAGGGTGTGGCATGATATCGTGTGGCATATTGTCTGATACGGTATATAGTATCTTAATGTCAAACAAGTTAATTTACGGTATCTTACATGCGTGTTAAATTATAATTGGCGTCAGTATACAAAGGAAATGATTACGTGCCCCCACTGTACGACTCTAACGCGCGGCGGCATATCTCATCTACTCTGGGATTGCCCTGCTTTTTCTACTGGGAGCTCCGAGATCAAACCCTACCGCCTGAACTACCGTTCCCTTCTAGAAACTGATGCTAACATACAGATGATAGTTGCCAAGTATGGCTTCCTTAGTGGTCTGGTTAGAGCAATATGATATGAGTGACGACCTAAACAACGAAGATTCGGCCTACTCTCCTTTACCCCCATCCATGGCCATGAGCCTTCCCATTCAATAAAAGACATTCATTCAATCAATCATTAATTACTTTCCAAGGACAGCAAGGTTGAATGCGGTGAATTCTTTTGGCTCAAACATTTTGCAGAAACAGTAATTGCAGTCAAAATTAATGATAGAATCCGTCGTTTTTTTTTCGTCTAGTTTTCTGGTCTAGTTTTCGAAAAGCCAGAGCCGCCAAAGTTTCATGCCACAGCCACAAACGCCACTTCAAAAATTAGGGTGAAGTCCGGAAGGCGCACAGAAGAAGACCAGTCTAGATGCGGACAATATATAACCACACCTGCCTACTCATTACACTAAGATGCGTCGGTTGCTGGCGTTAAACGTGCAGAAAAGCTTCTTAATTGGTCGTCTAATAATTCGTTTAGAATAACGGATGATAAATATTCAGCATTATTCGGGAAAATGTCGTCAAAGGCAATTTCCCCGTTGCAGCGGCATGCCGATACGTCTGCAATGGTTTCTTCGTCTGCTTTGAGAACTAGGCGCACGTGACGGTGCAAGCTCAACGAGTGCGCTCGATGCAGCCATAGCCAACAGGGCCATTTTTTTAACCTACACCACCTACACTACTGGTGTAGCAAATCTTGTATACCTTCAATGGCTTTTTGCTACACTTGTGTAGCTGGTGTAGGTTAAAAAAAAATGTCCCTAAAATATCAGCCTACCGATGCAACTGGGTCGTTGAGTCACTGCAGCTGCTAACTTCATTCATTAATAGATGGATGGAATATAAGAGCGTCCCCTTTGAAACGGGGTGGTAGCAGTAGCTATCATGCTCATTTTTCTCCCTACATCTTAATTATTGCTTTAAAATGGTTACTAAACCGTCATTCTATTCATTAAATTTTTGTTCCTACATTACTAACATTATATCACTTCTCTGCTTTTAAGCCACCAATCTTCCAGTCGTTTTTTGCTAGTTTCCACCGCCGGTTTATTCACCCGGTATCTCTAAACCCCAGAGCTTCAGGAACAGTGATTGCGCCTGCATCAACTTCCGGATGGATACCATTACATTCGAGTATAATATGGTCAATTGTTTCACTGGAGTTTCCACATACAGCGCATGCGTCATCTCCATTGCTAAATTTCTTTTTGTAGCGGCGTGTTCTAAGGCACCCTGATCTAGCTTCAAAAAGTAGGGCACTGCCTCTTGAGTTAAAGCATGGGTTTGGAGCACCACAATCGCTGCGCGCGTATGCAGTAGTCACGTGACAGGTTTTTTAGCAGCTCTTTGGCGCCCATTCCTGTATTTCGCGGTGTCATCGTTGTTCCTCGTAACCAGCTCCATTAATCCCTCTCTTAATTAATCCTTTCTCAACAGGGAATCGAACCTCCATTCCTGGGATCCCCAGCCGAGCGCTTTAACCAACTGCGCCACGTCAGGGACAGTGAACTGCACATCATAATTTTCCTTTTCTGTCATGAGGATGATGGTAGCGTTGAACATGACGAGGTATTTAGTGATAATGGCAACGACGACATTAGCAGTGGTAATGACGGTGCATTTAGTTGATAATAAGAGCAAACGTGACGCATTAGGGCCATTTGTTTAACCTGCACCAGCTACGCCGGTGTAGAAAATCACCTATACCTGCAATAGATTTTTGCTGCACTGGTGTAGCTGGTGTAGGTTAACCAAATGGCCCTAACAATACCAGCAGCACTTAAGCTTTCGCATTTCTGCAGGGATTCCACAACGCTCTCGGAATTTTAGGGCGCAGTTCGTTGGTCATCAGCGTCGCCGTTGTCCTCGTAACCAGACGGCGCGGAGTGGGGGAGTCGGGTAGGCTCTGCATTGCGCATGCGCGTGTCGCCGCGGCAGTGTGACCGAGTGTAGCAGGAAAGCATCTGCCGGCATCGCATGCTCGCGGCATCGAAGTGGATTCGGCCTGAAACGCCACCTGTGAACTTTGATGCGTTCATCGGAGCGCTGGTTATGTTCGAAGCAACACTCGGTACCGCGCAACGCCCGAGCCGAAACGCATGGCCGCCGCCGTTCGTCACTGCGAACCGCCTCTCTATACAAATCGTAGTTCTCTTTTTGATCTATGAGCGAGGCAACCGACGGAAGCCCTTCGTCTGCATTTTAGGAAACGTAGCGCAAAGAAGACATGGACAAAATCAGGAATACACACACGAGCGGTTTATTTTTTAGCCCTTGGCTAATGTCAGCTGGGACAGCTTGTGTATATACCGGGCGTATAAATTTTTCAATAAACGTGTATCCGCTTTATGTGTAATAAACTGCTTACATCTGTGAAGATGCTATGAACCGACTGTGATGAACCGAGACAGCAAGGTAGGGGGGAGGGGATGAGTTAGAAAATTAAGCGATTAAGGGGGCTCAGGCCTCAAACTAAGACCCACGCAGTGCTCTAGTGCTCATGTTTTCTCATGGTTTAGGGTTCGGTCTCTCCTAAGGAAACAAGCGGAGGGATGAATCCCTCAAAACGCGTATTGTGCAGCATCAAATAATCTCGATATTACTAATGTCTCAAATTTAGGACATTCCTTTTTTGTGCAGAAGCGCCAAATGTTTATTCTTTGAGTGCTTCCACCCCCTATACTATGTTCACGTTGCTCTGAACATACGATAACTAGCGGTCGTTCAAGTTTGAACAATCTGCTTGTTCAGAGAGAGCTGCCAGCCTACTACTGTAGCAATTAGCATATTCGACCCCTCGACTAGACAGCAGTTCCGCAAAAAAGGCGAACATATTGGCACATTTAAACAATGAAGCCGCAACGGGGGGTAATAAATGTAACATTAGACACGCTGTCATGTGTTTGAAGCAGTGAAACGTGCAAAAATTCTGATTAATTCCGAAGTGAAATAAAGGTTTTGTGTGAGGTATATCGTAAGTTTCTAGTTCTTGATGTTTCAGCGAGTGTGATTTAATGGAATCGGCATGCTAGTAATCTTCATTTTCGTACATAACAAAATACGTTTCACCTTCCACACTTTCTCGATAGCAAAAATGCGGCAAAAAGTATGAATAATGCGACAGTATGTTCGGAATGTTCTGAAAAATACTGCTACAACCATGTTGGCATTATTCTTCTTTGCGCATTGTTTCACTGGTTCCTAGCGAGGTGCATTTTTAGTGATTCAAAACGCTTGCAGCTTCTTATAGATTCTGACTCGTAAACTGCTCCAAATGGCACAAGCCTGACACACGGTTATTTGTTAATAATCCGTGACCTTCACTGCAGCGACAGGTACGGCATAATAGACGGAACGACTTGTTGGTTTGCACCCGACCCGAGATTGATACTAAGGCTTAAATATATTTTTCAAGAACTCCGATTATATTCAACTTTTGGTTAAAATACGCTGCGCTGGCCTCTAAATTAAAGAACCACTAAAACGCTCCGAACAGATGTTTTGCAAAATTGTAAAAACACTAAATTAACTCGCGCTGTGAAGCCTGCCACATCTAAGATAATCAGTAGGGTTATTTATATTGTTACCGAAGTCTTCCGGCGTTGCATGCGGCCATGTCGCTTTTGGAAACATTAAAAAAGATCTCAAAAGGCATTTAATGTTATAAACCTCGCCAAGGATCACCGTGTGCGGGCTGGGATCATTAGCCATAAAGGCACGGTTGCAATAATATCCGTGTAGCTTCCTTTAAACAGAAGCGAAATGCAAGGCATCTGTACACGATACAATTTCAGTTCACAACCTGAGTAAGCGTAAAGAAATCCCCAAAACATTTTCAGTGATATGCTTTATTCCTCTGTCTCATTTGGGACGTTAAACCTCACATACCATATAAAATGACAAAACCTATAGTTACACTAAGACTTCCTATATAGTTATTTTTAATTGGTGTGAATTGCCTGACTTTCAGCAGTTGTTCGTACGTTTTGCTTAAATTAAATTTAGCCCCCTTCCTAGCTATTCAGGGATTCAAATAAAGCGAAATGCCCTCAAAGGCACGCGGAATGTTCCAATCCGTCTGCGCTTCATCGGAGCCAGAAAATATGCTATTCGCGGCTATTCCAGACAGCTTTGTAAACATCCTTTTTCTCGAAGTAAGAAGAGTGCAGCACTATGTAGTCGCACTTTCGAAACTGCCTCTCGGCGTCTGTAAGGCGGCAGCAGATGTTCCCTAGTGGGCGCGTTGAGGCAACAGATCTGTCTTCGCCTCCCGGCGGGCGTCAGTCCACAGCGCGCCTACCACCCGACACTCCTCACCCGATCTGCCGCTGACCCACGAAGACTCGACCCCAAAACAACGCGCATGTTTACGCATACACATGTATCGACAGCCCTGTTGGACATTTCGTGTTTTCTTTAACCTTCTTTTCTTGAGGCCACTTGCTTTCTAGCCGGCTTCCCAAGTCCCTTAG
Source organism: Amblyomma maculatum (assembly GCF_055883805.1). NCBI lineage: Eukaryota > Metazoa > Arthropoda > Arachnida > Ixodida > Ixodidae > Amblyomma > Amblyomma maculatum. The sequence goes on along the minus strand of NC_139353.1, from coordinate 93,982,328 downwards.
ACGTGGTGCGTGACGTGTTTTCACGCAAAATAGGACGTCAGACCTTTCCGCTTTCTTTTTCTCCGTTGTTAGTCGTGTAAGGTTTCTTGAGCGCCTTTGCAAACTGGTGCTGTTTACCACATGCCCCGGTTCTTTTCCGCCATCACAGAGCGGCCCGGTCAAACACGTTTGCAGCGTTTGAGCGACACCGCGAAATTATGCTCACTTCATGTGTAAGCATTAAAGTAACTCTAGTTTTTTAGATATCAGGGCGCCATGGATGCTGAATGTGTTCTAAAGATCTATTTTTCCGGGATGACAAGGCCATTACGTTGCTTTAGCTGCCATATCCCACAGCTTTTTTCCGTGTGTCCGGTGAACGTGCTCGTACTCCTGCTTATAGAAAATCTCTGGCTGTCTTTGTTCGGTTTTTGACATTTTCTCAGGATGTGAAACCATTTTCAAAAGAAAATAGACCAAGAGTCTTCCTTCTCGGCTGCGTGGCATGGCTTGTTGCACTTCGCCAGAGTTCGAAACTGATAGATGGTTCAAGGAATACTTATCCTGTCCAATCCACAACTAAGGACGTTTTATGGGTGCTATGAGAGCCTCACTGGAAAAGGTAAAATCATCCATTTAGGCTTACGTAATCTCTTTTTAAAGATGTTTAAGGCGAAACAAGGCGTGCTATAAGCCCCTGTTCCATTTATCCGTGGTCTCCAAGTATCCCGGGCATATGATGCAGATTCGGCACAAAGGGCTACCAATTACATGAGGGCTCATTTTCTTTCTCCTTTCAAGCGTTGTGTGTACAGTAAATGTGCGTCGTAAGAGGGTCATTTGATTTGGCCATCCTGCTTCTTATGTTTGCCCACGAGCCTAGGTAAGCTGAGGCTCCCATTCACTTCACTGGATGTCAATGTGATTATCGCAGCACGCGGAATACTGCACGGAAGTAAATAGGCGGAACAGCTCATGCCGCGCAAAAACAGCCTCGAACTGGAAGCGAGAACCCCTGCAAGCGCACGAACGCAGCTGCGCAATTTTTGTTAGGGTGTTGTCGCGCGACAATGAACCACCGAAGCAGCAGCAAAGTCATCTGTCACGTGCTAGTGTTTTGTAGAGCACTGAACACTCTGTTGTCTCTTCCGTGCGTTGTGTAAACGAACAACACAACGGTGCGTCTCTTGTTTACTTTCTTGCAAAACGTGCAGGCCGTACCAGCTGTTGTGCGCTCTGCAGCACATCACGCTCCTGGGAAATGCTGCGCGACTGTTAGCGCTTCTTGGTCAGCTTGCAGTTTTGTGCAATGCGGCAGAGGCTGCAGTTCCAGAAGTGCAGAGCAGGTTTAATGGCTTCGATCAGTCGGCTCCCATTGCTGTTGCTCATTCCCGTCACACATTGTGCTACTCGCTTATTAATCATCAATTTATCAACTGTACCTATAATATCTCAAAAATTGTGATTAACATAAAGCTGCAGTCTAGCGCATTATCTGGAAAACCAGCAAAACAGACATGACGGAACACTTTGACCAAGACTTACGAAGGTGTCTGGGTGGCCTGCGGGTGGTGAGACTCGCATAATGCAAACCTCTAGAATGGTTCGATTCCAATCTCCAAAATGGAGGTAGTGTTTGTAGCACCTCCTATATCGTGTAGTCTGATGACGTCCTAGAACCCATCAACGAATCAGCGACCGACCACAGCACATGTCGAGTACGGCCTGTCTGAAGCATACATTTCGGTGCCAACGCGGCCATCACCGACGGCGCCGGATTTTCGATTTAACGAGTTCTTTAACGACATCCCGTCAAAATACCATTCTAATACGAGCAGTGGAAGTAAACTTTAGTTATAGTATTTATTTATTTATTTGTTTGTTTATTTATTTGTTTATTTATTTATTTATTTATTTATTTATTTATTTATTTATTTATTTATTTATTTATTTATTTATTTATTTATTTATTTATTTATTTATTTATTTATTTATTTATTTATTTATTTATTATAATACAGGGTCTCAAGGCTCAGGTGACAGGCACGCAGCTCGACGCAGTGGATGCTTTCTTATACTGAATCTGGTTCACTACAGCTGTTTTGCGCCTGCATTCAGCTGCTCAAAGAAACCCGATCATTGGCTTCCTTACGGGGGATATTATACTCCCGAAATATCTCTCGTTTACGCACGCTAACTTAGGGGTTGTTAGAGAACAGTTTCTTTGTGTGGGATGTTGCATATTTTTTACTCATATCGTCACAGAGTAAAGTCTTGTGCAGGGACAGCGCCTCAAAGTTATATCTTCGGTTTTCTCGTCGAAAGGAAGCACGAGCTCGCGATCAGCGCAGAACAAGGAATGCACCTTGTCAGTGTGATCAAAGCAACTACGTAGCCGAATTTTCTCAGAAACTATGCATGGAGCGTGTTTCTTAAATTTATTTTTATCCATCCTATATATTTAGAGGAAACAAATCTGCATGTAGATGGAATTGCATAAACAGGTTTGAGGTGCGACCTGATGCCGGTGAACACCTCAAAAACGCACTCCCTCAAGAGAACAGGAGTTGGCCACCCTGGTGCAATAGTTGGCCGCAACCTCTCATGATAAGCTCCATAAAATCCCGGCCCTCAGTCACTAGCGGCTGTGGAACAACTGACCACGGCGGCGGTCAGACCTTTGACGCAGCAGGGGGTGCTAAAAATACCTGGCTCCGCTAGACAGGCCGCCATTTGAAACTGACCCTGGCAACGTTTAACGCTAAAACCCTAGCTAGTGAAGCTAGTTTAGCAGTGCTGTTAGAGGAACTAGAGGGTATGAAGTGGGATGTCATAGGGCTTAGTGAGGTTAGGAAGCCAAATGAGGCATATACTGTACTGAAGGACAGGCATGTACTGTGTTATCGATGTTTACCCGAGAAGCGAGAACTAGAAGTGGGTTTTGTTGTCAATAAGTACATAGCTGTTAATATAGATGATTTCAATATCATTATTGAGAGGGTGGCAAGCCTCATAATTAAGCTTAATAAGCGTTATAAACTGAAGATTGTACAGGCCTACGCACTTATATGTAGTATTGATGACCAGGCAGTTAAAGGTTCTACGAAGATGCAGAATTGGCAATGCGGAAAGGAAAGACGTAGTATACTGTACTAATTGGCGACTTCAATGCCAAGGTGGGGAAAAAGCAGGCAGGAGACCAGGCAGTAGGTGACTATGGCACTGGTTCTAGGAATAGCAGGGGGAGTTACTAGTTGAGTTTGCAGAGCTGAATAACTTAAGAATCATGAATACCTTCTTCAGCAAACGGAAGAACCGGAAGCAGACATGGCAAAGCCCTAACTGGGAGACTAATATTAAATGGACTTCATACTGTGTTCCAACCCCGCCATTATGCAGGATAGAGAGGGAATGGGGAAAGTGTGATGCTGTGACCATAGAATGGTAAGGCCTGAAATTAGTGTAAATCTGAAGACGGAACGAAACAGATTAATTAGAAAGAAGTCCATCAACGAATTAGCGATGAGGGGGAGGGCAGAAGACTTCACAATCTCACTCGAGAATAGATATTTAGCTCTAACCAAGGATGACGACATTCCCCTAAAAGCAAGCAACAATAATTTCAGAGATATCATTACTGAGTGCGCGGTAGAAGTAGGCGGTATGGTAGTAATAGAGGATACCGGTAAGTTGTCTAATGAGACGAAATATTTGAATAAGAAACGCCACAGTGTGAAAGCTACCAATCCAACAGACCAGATAGAATTGGCAGAGATATGAAAGCTAATCAATAAGCGCAAAGTGGCCGATATAAAGAAGTATAACATGGAGAAAATTGAGCATGCTGTAAAGAACGGGAGACCCTTAAAGTGAAGAAGAAGAAATTGAGTATAGGCACACACCAGATGCAAGCGCTAAGAGGCAGAGCGGGTAATGTCATCACGAATATGGACAAGATAGTCAAAGTAGCCGAGGAGTTCAATACGGATCTGTAAAGTAGCCAAAACAGTCAGGAAAATAACAAGATTGGCGGTATTGAAATGCAGTCAGACGAAGGACAAAGCTAAGAAATCATTAGAAATTACGGAAAGGGGGACAGCAGCTGGAGAGGATCAGGTAACTATATATTTGTTGAAAGACAGGGGGGGGGGGGGGGGATATTGTGCTAGAAAAATTGGCCACCTTGTATACGCATTGCCTGGTGCTATCAGCGGTACCGGAACCTTGGAAGAATGCTAACAGTATCTTAATTCATAAGAAAGGGGACGCCAGGGATTTGAAAAGATACAGACCAATCAGCTTACTGTATGTTACCTATATGGTATTTACCAAGGTAATCGCTAATAGAATCAGGACAACCTTAGACTGCAACCAAGCAAAAGATCAAGCAGGTTTTCGAACACGGTACTCTACTATCTATCATATCCATACCATCAACCAGGTGATAGAAATATGCTCGGAATATAAGAAGCCCCTATAAATAGCATTGATTGATTGCGAAAAAGCATGTAACTCAATAGAGATCTCGGCGGTCATGCAGGCATTGCGAAGTCAGGGGGTAGATGAGCCGTGCATCAAAGTGCTGGAAGATATATATAGTGGCGGCACAGCAACCATAGTTCTGCATAAATAAAGTAACAAAAATCCTATAAAGAAAGGTGTTAGGTATGGAGACATGATCTCCCCAGTACTAATCACAGTTTGCTTAGAAGAAGTATTCAGAGACTTGTAATGGGAGCAGTTAGGGATAAGGGTAGATGGCGAATACCTCATAATTCTGCGATTTGCTGGTGACATTGCCTTCCTAAGTAACTCAGGAGATGAACTGCAAAGAATGATTATCCAACACAGCAGAGCAAACGAAAGGACAGAAATGAAGTAAGGACACCACACAGCGCTGTGTGGTGTCCTTCCTTCATCTCTGTCCTGTCGCTTGCGCTGTAGTTATATGGATCATTAAAAACACCAACTCGCCCAAAAAATGCTTTTGTCGAAAGAATGATTGATGGCCTAGGCAGGAAACGTAAAATGGTAAGCTTGAAAATCAATATGCAGAAGACTAAGGTAATTCTCAACAGTCTCGGGAAGGAACAGCAGTTTACATTAGGTAGCGAAGCACTGGAAGTAGTAGGCGAATGTGTCTACTTAAGACAGGTAGTAACCGCAGATCCGGACCATGAAAAGGAAATAACAAGAAGGATAAGATTGGGATGGAGCGCATTTGGCAAGCACTCGCAGATTAGGACTAGCAGCTTACCGGTATCGCTCAAGAGGAAAGTATGCAACAGTTGCTTCTTACCTGTACTCACCTATGGGGCTGAAACGTGGAGGCTAACCAAGAGGGTTCTACTTAAGGTGAGGAAAACGCAGATGGCTATGGAACGAAAAATGGTAGGGGTAACATCAAGAGATAGGAAGCGTGCAGAGTGGGTCAGAGAACTAACTCAAGTCACTGACATTCTAGTGGAAATAAAAAAAAAAAGAAATGGGCATGTGCAGGATATGTAGTGAGAAGAGAAGATAACCGATGGTCGCTTAGGGTAACAAACTGAATTCCAAAGAAAGTAAACCGTAGTAGGGCGCGCAGAAAATTAGGTAGGTGGATGAGATGGACGAAGTTCGCACGGGTCAAGTGGATGCAGCTAGCACAGGACTGGATTCATTGGAGGAATATGGCAGAGCCCTTCCTCCTGCAGTGGGCATAGTCAGGTTGGTGATGGTTATGATGATTTCGAATAACTGCAGGCTAATTTCCCCGCAACAAAGAATGACGAAAACAGGATGGCAAGAGCTACCCGTCAGCTTCGTACATGAGTCGCATCGTCCCAAAACGTGACAAAAGATACACGAATATACCGCTCAGAATTGTACAAGCTACGTAAAATTATCATTGAGCTGCCTAAACAATTCATTGTATTAGGCTTATGTTACATACAAGGAATTTTGATAAATGATAGCTCTGGGGAACAATATTTACTTCGGTTACATACTCCAGCCGATAAAGCGTTTTACGAAGGAAACAATAATTCACCGTAACCTGCAGCATCACTTCCACACGAAAAATCGTCCGCTGTTGAAGAGTCACGCTTCTTTTATTTTAATCCCTTGTTTATTGGTTGCTACGGATATACACGACAACAGATGAGTCACCTAGCCGACGTCATATGGCCCCGCTTCGGTGGGGGAGTGCCTAGGGCGCTCGGCTATTGTGCCCAAGAATGGGGATCGAATCCCGGCGTTGGTGCCGCTTTTCAATTTTTCTATGCATAATAAAAGCAAGACGTCCGTGTGTGGTGCTATGTCAGTGCGCATTGAAGAATCCCAAGTGGTCGGATTTCCTGCAGCCCTACACTAAGGCGTCTCTCAGAGCTAGAGTCTCTTTGGGAAGTTAAAGCCTGTAAAACAAGCCAAAACAACCTCCTGAGGAAGTAAATATTGCCAGTGATCGCTTTCTAGGCTGCATTATCGAATCCCTAGGTTTCACCAATTGAAAATTATGAGTATTTCGAAGTTGAGTTTATCAAAAGGTTGCCGTGCTTTCTGTCCTAGACAGTTATATAGTTCCCCTCTAAAATAATAAAAGTAGGCGGAACGTTGAAAGGCATGATGTTGGAGGTCATTGGCTCCCGGCTGCCTTTGCGTATCCCTTTTCGCTTGTATGCACTTTCCTACTAGGTTCACATTTAATTTGTGTCTCAAGCATACTGTCGCAAAATGGGGCATCATATAGGAAATGTTATTGCGACATAGATACAAAGTGATGCTTTAAGCATACCCTAGGAGCGTGCTTCCGTGCCCCCTCCCCCCCTCCGCACACACACACTTTGGCCCGTCTCTTCATCACAACGTGTGGCCTACGCATCCTGGCCGCTTTCTCTCCGTCCCATCTATGAGGTTTTTCACTCTCTTGGCCTGTGGACAAGCAACAAAATTCTACCTTTCCTTTCCTATGTTGATGGGGCGCGTTTCTTCATGGTGCCGCTTTGAAAAGTATTTTATTCTTCCGTTATGCCCTCACTTGCGAGATTGGTGCGTTGTTCCGTTAAACGGATAAGAAGGTTAGAATTAAGGGAAGGTTCAATACACGGCTAAACCTAAGTAGACAAAGTGAAAGAGCGTTACGCCTCCATGGATGTCTTTGAGCATGAAGGCCTTCGTAACCGGGGCGTTTTGAAGGAGGAGCTCCCAGGAGGCGAGCCAGATGAACAACGGGAGCGAGAAAGGGTAGGCAGATGATTAGAAGGCTATGTGGCGTTCTGTCAAGCAATTTATCACGCGTAAAGGCTTCATTAGGTTCATGCAAGAATGAGTCAATCAACTCGTACATATCAACATCACAAACAAAAAAGAACACGATGAAACTAAAAATCAGCGAAAGTGAGATAAATATTTTATGTTTGTATACTTTGTATATTTGTAGATATATGTAACAGTACGAATGAAGTTTGTCAGATATGTGAAGAAGAATCTGGCGTACGATGTAGAAGAAGAAGCGAAGTAGCAGCAGCAAAAGAAAAAACGAGTGCCGCCGTCTCCGCGAGTCACATGTCCGAAAAAGATACTGGCGGCGCGGAGACCGCGCGCAGTTAGGGACGTTCAAGGCCATATAAAATGCACTCAGGCCAAGCTATGCAAGGGCATACTAAAGCTGTCGATTTAAAATTTTCCCGTACTCTAAAGCTCCTCCTCCGGGGCTAGACGCAACAGCAGTAATGGCTCCCGTCTGGCGGCTCCCCTCGCGAATCTTAGCCCTTGTTCTCATATATGCACTTTCTTTCCTGTTTAAGAATAATCTTTTAACCAACCAACACCTAATCCACATGACTCAATATTAGACATTCGTCAATCACCATATTATATTTAGGAGCGTCTGGCATTGGTGTAAACTCCCTCTTTAAGTGCCTGCGTGCCCTGGCAGCAGCATCTAGCTCCGGATACAAGGCTCCTGACGTGGCTGGATTATGATATAACCCTCTAAACCCACAGAGATTCCCGTGCTGGCAACTCTTATCAGCGCGTCTACGTCATGCAATACTGCCAGTTGCGAAACGTTTCATAAGGCCCATGTATAAAAAAAGAAACAGTGGTTTTGACTGCATGGTGAAAATTCCGGTATATACGAATAGTGGCGGTGCCCGCGGCCATTAAAGGAAATTGCGTCTAAATTGCAAACTTTCAGATTGTTGATAAATGCATAACAGCATGAAAACTAAAATACGTTGAAGACTTGCAGTAGTAAAACTTCTTAAAGGTAACAACGATATAGGTAATTAAGATGCAAATAAGAGAGAAAAATGCGATTTTCAAAAGACAATGGCGGCAATTGCAAAGCGCCTTTTTATGACCGCTTCCAAATGGCGCGACAATTCATAAGCACCCGAAAAATTCATGCACATTCTGGTACATTTTGAAGTAGACCTTCGCAAATGGTATGCTCCTAAAGCTTTGCCGACAACCAGTCAGTGAATGTTCACCCAATTGCGATCTACCATCTGCAGGAAACATATCTATGACTTTTCGCTCATGACGCCGACGCTCTCAAAGACGACGCCTGATGTTGTCGGCAGCGGAACCTTAAGTGCTGTGGCAATAACATAAGCGTCTCTGGAGCAAGCTAGGCTTCCAACCAAAATGACGCGTTCTTCATCATTCAGATCTGGAGCTTTGCGGTGGTCATTGTTATGGTGTGCTCTCCACTATGCGTAAATGACAATACTAACTGTATTGTCATTTCCATCCCTACTTTCATCATCCTCATCGATATCAACTAGATGCACCGTCATTGTCATCGCTACTCCTATCATTAACTCCAACTGCAGCGTCATTATCATCACTGCTATCATCATCACCTCCAAACGCATCGTCATTGTCATTGCTACTATCATCCTATGCTAGGCATGAAAACTTATGATCAGTTTCTCACGAGCAGACAAAGGTAGGCTAACGATTTTTATGCCTTTATGTACTTTGATGACCAGCAATAACGAAAAAACACCAGGCATGGCATAGTAGTTACCGCGCTCGTCTGGGAATCGGAAGGATAATGATCGTATAAGGGGGTGTTTCTTCGTCGACCAGGGTTTATTACGATGCTTTTCCCGATAAAGTAACCGACTTGATCTTACCGAGATCTTAATTAACTTAATTATCCTCGGGGCATATAATCTGAAGGTAACATGTACAAGTTTATCCCGCCTTTGACCGTTCAGTCCGAACACATCGGTGTATGGAAGATTCGATTGCTTTTATGTTTTCCTCTCGTACTACGCGCCCCAGACACCAAAACAGAAGTTATATTATAGCAAGACTCCAAGCTGGGCTTGTTGGTTCATAGTTACTAAAAAGATTTGCAGCGCTAAAAGGCGACAGAGAGAAAAAGATGCACAGGACGGCGCTGTTCAGTATAAGTTATATTATTAATTTATTGTCATGGCTGTGAGCCAAAGTCAACTCGAAATGCAGTTACTCCCTGCAGGAGCTGCAGTACCGAGCTCCACGTACCGAATTTTCGTGGGAGGTGCAGCAGCAAGCTGGAGGAGCACGAGCCGTTCTCCGAGTATCCCCCCCCCAAGGTCGGTACCGGAAGCGGCCGCGTGGAGGCGGCACTGTCCGTGAAAGTTGCGAATAGTGCTCTATACTTTCTTAGTGCACTATATCATGAATGAACAATTACAGAACTTTTACTGAAGGAATAAATCTCTGAACACTGATTTTGAAACATTCATTATGTCAACATATTTCTGGTATAAATAATTTATTATATTGGTACTAACTGTAGCCATAGTTTTTGGTCTCCATAGTTAGTCCGCCTGCGCTGCACTACCCTGGGCTCAGGATGCCTACAGTTGTATAAAAATGCATGTTTCTTCGTAAGTTTGCTATATTAGTAATAAGATTAACATTCTGTTTCTTTTCATCTCTTAGCATTTTACAAAGAAGATAGTTGTAGAGGCTCTCCATGCTAATTAGTCTCCATTTCATGAGCAAACTACCGGCGGAACAGTCTGGTTTGTAATTAATGATAATCCGGATTACCCTATATTGCATTACTGCTAGTTTTCTAACGTTTGTTGATGTTGTCCTGCCCTATACTAAAAAAACAGTAGTTTATTTGTGATAAAAACAATGTATGATAATAAATTGGCTCACTGGAAGGGAAAGGCGCAGTATCTGTCACACTTGTTTCTATGGACACCTGAACCGCGCCGTATGGAAAGGAAGGTGGGAGTTAAAGTGGAAAGAGAGAAAGAGGAGCCCTAGTGGAGGGCTACGGAGTAATTTCGACCAACTGGGGATCTTTAACGTGCGCTGACATCACACAGCACACGGACGCCTCTTCGTTTCGCCTCCATCAAAACGCAGCCGCCGAGGTCGGGTTCGAACCCGGGTATTCGAGACAGTAGTCGGGCGTCTTACCACTGTAACACCCCGGCGGGGCAAACAATGTATAATAGATGAGCAATCTTGTGCTAAGCTGAAATAAATCCCAATTTGTATATAATAATCCCATAATGTCAGCTAAGCCCGTTATGACGTGATTTGTATGAGCATCCCACAGCATCTACTGTGAGAAAATTACTCCAAAAGTTTTAAATTCAGTGACAATTTCAATAAGCTGTTAGTGTATGCGCAGATAACTGTTTGATACAATTATTTTGCTTTTAACTCGGAATGCAACAGCATTAGTTTTTTGTGCATTAAAATCCAATTCATTGCAAGCACATCAAGCATGAAGTTTGCTTAAAATACTGTTAGCGCGATTGGCAAGCATTTCGTAACAACCTCCCTCAACAAACAGGCTAGTGTCATCGGCGTAAATTATGAAGTTTGTGTCATCATCAATGTTAACAAGTGACGAACAAGTTAGATGGTGACAAAACGCTACACTGAGGGACACCGAAAAACGTCGGTTTAAGTGAGGAGGAGCTATTATCTATACTGCCCGACTGCATACGATTTCCAAGATACGATTCAATTAGTTTCAGGGGAGCACCGCCTAAACCATAAATTATTTCTTCAGTAAAACACTCCGGTTAAAGGAATCAAACGTCTTTGCGAAATATACGAAAACAGCCAGTAATACTGTTTTATTTCAAGTTTTTCAAGAATAAACTCTTTTTGGTGAAGCAGCGCACGCTCAGTAGAACAGTTTTTCCTGAATCCATATTCAGAATCAGTCATAATGGGTGCTTATCTGTAAATGTCACTAGACGGGAATGAACGGCATTTTCGAGAATTTTAGAAAAAATGGGTAGTATGGAAATTGGTCGGTAATTTGCTAAATTGTTTTTGTCGCCTTTTTTGTGCAAAATGCAAACTTTCGCGCACTTGTCGGACAAATATTGAAAACATCGGTAAGGGAATAGCCATAATGTCAGCAACGAATTTGATCTGGCGGACTTGAAAGTGAAAGATAACTCTGGAGCTCAGTTCAGTTAAGTCGTTCAGTCGTGTCCGACTCTTCGTGACCCTATGGACCATTTCACGCCCCGCTTTCCGGTCTCTCACTATCTTCCTAACATCACATAACTTCATCTGCAGCGCCTCGAGAATGCCATCTAACCATCGCGTTCGCTGCCTCCCCCTTAACCTTTCCCAACATCAAATCGTTCTCCAACGACTCCTCTGTACTCATCAGGTGACTAAAGTAGCTGAGCTTTGACTTTAGAATTTGACCCTTCAATGAGAAGTCAGGGTTTATGGTCGACAATATCGACTGATTTGATCTTCTGGCCGTCCATAGAACTCTCAAGAGTCTCCGCCAGCACCACAATTCAAACGCGTCAATTCTTCGGCGGTCAGCCTTCTTCACAGTCCAACTCTCGGATCCATGCATCACAACTGGAAAAACCATAGCACGAGTTATATGGATATTGGTTTGCAGTGTAATGTATCTGCTCTTTACTAGGCAGTCAAGGCTAGCCATGGCTCTCTTTCCCAAAAGCAGGCGTCTCCTAATTTCATGGCTGCAGTCTCCTTCCGGGCTAATCTTAGAGCCCAAGAAGAGAAAATCTGCCACAGCTTCCACTTCTTGTTCCTTGGTGCCCCAGGACTTGATAGGTCAAGACGCCATGATCTTTGTCTTTTTAATCAGTTTAAATCCAAACTTCTCACTCTGTTCTTGTATGCGCATCAGAAGTCTGTTGAGTTCCACTTCACTTTCTGCAATTAAAGTGGTATCATCCGCATATCTAAGGCTGTTGATACGTTTCCCATAAATCTTCACTCCAGCTGAAGACTCATTCAGACCGTCATGATGCACTCAGTATATAGGTTAAATAGGTAGGGTGACAGTATGCAGCCTTGTCTCACTCCTTTCTCAATCGGATACCAATCAGTAAGACCATGCCCAGTTGTGACTGTGGCCTCTTGCCCTTCATACAGGTTCCTGAGGAGACAGATGAGGTGAATTGGAACTCCCAACCCTTGGAGAGCTTGCCAAATCTGCTGTGATCTACGCAGTCAAACGCTTTCGCATAATCAATAAAGCAGAAGTAGATGGGTTTCTGGAAGTCTCTTGCTTTTTCGATGATCCAGCGAAGGTTGGCAATCTGGTCTCTAGTTCCTCTGCCCTTGCGAAACCCAGCTTGCGCTTCCGGAAGCTCCCGATCCACATACTGCTGCAGCCTACCTTGGAGGATTTTCAACATCACCTTGCTAGCATGCGAAATAAGCGCGATCGTGCGGTATTTGGAACAATCTTTGGCACTGCCTTTCTTTGGAATGGGGATGTAAACTGACCTCCTCCAATCCTGTGGCCACTGCAGGGTTGTCCAAATCTTCTGACATAATGTATGCAGAATGTTAACAGCGTCATGGTTGAGGTTTTGAAGCAACTCAGCTGGAATACCATCAATTCCGCTGGTTTCTTTCTAGCAAGGCTGGCTAAGGCCCACTCAACTTCACTCTTCAGGATGCCCGGCTCGAGATCAGTAATCACAACCGTTTTATGTTGGGTTTGCACATCCGGGTCCTTCTTGTACAGTTCTTCTGTGTATTCCTGCCACCTCTTCTTTATCTCTGAGGCCTGAGTGATTTCCTCGCCTCATTTGTCCTTTATCACGCCCAGCTTAACACAGAAGCTTCCTTTGATATCTTTGATTGTTTTATACAGAGCTCTTGTGTTCCTTAATTGGACGTCGTCGTCAACTCCTTGGCACTGTATGTTCAGGAAGGCATTCTTATCTCTCTTTGCTATTTCCTGAAAATAGAATCTTTTATCTTTCTCTTTCTCCATAAGTTTTGCCACCTCCTTTCCTCAGCTATTTGCAAAGCCTCTTCAGACAAGCAGTTTGCTTTCTTGCATTTCTTTTGCTTTGGAGCTACCTTAGTAGCAACTTCTTGTATTGTGTCACGAAAATCAGTCCACATCTCTTCAGGCTCTCTGTCTTCTAGATCTAATTCTTGAAATCAATTCCTCACTTCCACAGCATATTCTGATGAAATTGGATCCAGATCATACCTGGAAGGCCTTCTAGTTTTCAGCGTTTACCTCAATCGAAGCTGAAATTTGGCAACACGAAGCTGATGATCGGTGCCACAATCGGCCCCATGCCTTGTTTTTACTGCTTGTATAGCGCTTCTCCATCTCTGCCGGCAAAGAATATAATCAATCTGATTCCTGTACAGACCTTCCGGTGAAGTCCATGTGTACAGGCGCCTCTCGTGCTGTTGAGAATGAGTATTCGCTATGGTCAGGTTGTTTTCTTGATAAAACTCTACTAGTCTCTGCCCAGCTTCATTCGGCTCACCAAGACTGAACTTGCCTGTAATTCCGGATATTTCTTCACTCCCCACCTTAGCATTCCAGTCTCCAATGAGAAAAAGGACGTCTGATGATAGAGTGCGGTCTAAAAGAGTATTTTTTAATTTCATGATAATAAAAAAAGTTCTGTTTCTGAAATTCGATTCATAAAAGTCGTCTCAGGACAACTATCCCTCAAGTATTCAGTGTAGTCTCCTAATGTGGTGGGAAAGGTCACCTTTACTGGATACTCGTTGAAAACATTAGCTAGATATATACCTGAAAATTTCTGCCATTCATAACAATGTCATGAATTCGTTTTGACGCTTGCACATTTTAAAAATTGAACTTTTTTCCACATCACTGTCGCATTAGACGACTGTAAAAAAAGATTGTTTAAATAAGTATCTCTGACACGCTTAAGCTCCTTATTCAGTTTTTTTTAATTTTTCTTAAATGCTTTCAGGTATTAAGAATCGCTTTGTTTTAGGAATGCTCATACATTGTATTCTTTGTTGTTATTTTCCCAAGTAAATCTCGATTGATCCATGGTTTTCGGATCTTCTTAAATTGGGAAATATGCCGAAATGGAAAGCTTGATTCATAAATGTTTCTAAATTGCACAAAAAAGTCATCAAAAGATGTGTTTGCATTATTCAATGAAAGCCCATTCTCCCAGGATACAGTTGAGAGTATTTAACGAAAATTTTCTAGGGTTTTGACTGAAACATATATTGTGAGAATCGGGAGCCTATTTTTTTTTTTTTTTTTGATGACGTAGAATGGCTACAAACACAGGTAAGTGATCACTAAGTTCGGATGCTATTACTCCAGACATGAAATCTGTGATGACAAAGCTAACAAGTATAACATCTATGAGTGTTGAAGAGCTAGCGGAAATTGTAGTTGCCTAAGAAATACATTCTTGATGTCATAACTCTCATGCAACCATGTCATTTCTCTTGATTCAAGAATGTCGGACATCGTGTCAATATTGAAATCCCCGCCACAATTTAGAGCTTATTATTCATACAGTATTGAAGCAAAGGCTCTACTGAAGAAAAGAACGTGGATCGGTTACCATCTGGTGATATGTACACTGCAGAAATTATATGGTTACTCATTGCAGGATGAGATGGTTTGGCTGCCCGATAGGGATACAACAGGGACTTGATTAAACATTTGGCTGCTCTAGACGGCGCGTTTATCCCGAATATCTCTAATAACTGTTCGAAGTGCCGTGCTTGTTTTGTTTTTTACACGTTATATGTTCGACATTTCTTCTTCAACACTATCGTGTTTTAAAAAAGGATGCGCGGTTTTAGCATTATATGCTAATTTGCGCAGGTTGCCTCTAAGAAAATGAATTACCCTGCAGGTGTACTTGCAGTGTATGTATGTAACGTGATGTCTTGAAGCCTGTAGGAAGGAGTTTAAGGGCATTCAATCACGTTCGAATATTCCAGTATGGCCGCGTCCAAACGCGCAGAAAGCGCATACGTGTCTCCGTGTAAGCTGTGTGTGTTGGATTACAAGGTGCTGCTTTATGACGCCTCAGTGTTGCTTAGATGCCTCGATTTTTTTCTTTGACATTGACGTCCCGCTTTTTACTTCCCTAATAAGGAGACGAATATAATTTGAATTCATACTTGAGCTGCATGTAATGACGAACTGATTGCGTTTCACCTTTATTGATTTCCTGATATTTCGTTCCAACCTTCCGTGATAAAGTATATCGTTATCCGTTGCAATAGCGTCGGTATTGCACAGTACGGTACATTGCGTGGCGAGTTCAAAATGTAAATGTAATGAGTTGCTACGGAGGACATCTTACCTGTCTGCTAATTTTCTGCATAATCACAGCACGCATTAACGGCGAATAATTAGTTTGGCGGCTAAATCGATGACAATCACGCGAAGGAAATGAGAGAAGCGTGCTGTGTCCAAACTTTGCGCATGGGCGTTTCCTTTTTCTCAGACACGTAAACCAGATACTAAGTTCAAAGGCATTCCGAAACCACAAGTTCCCTGGTGTCTCTAATAATAAAGAATGAGGGAACTCCATCTCTTACTGTGCATTCATCTTTTTGGCAATCATTTCTTGAGAGCCTCAGTCCTCGAAGTTTCTCTGCGAAATCGATCAGTAATGACTTTTTAATATGCCTGTCAGAAGAATTGATGTCCTGCAATTGAGCTCATCCCGACCCAGAAGGCAATGTTTGTTGCTTGGTTTCCTTTCTCCGCGTTGGCAGCTCCTAGCTGGGCTCCTTGAATGAGCTTCTTGCTATATTATTAACGGAGAGAACAAGCAAAAATCAGTCACTCCGTTATTCAAGTTCCCTTATTTTTCTAATGCACGAGCATTAGGCACATTGTTTAAAGACGAAAAAAAAAAAACGTCCTCTGCAAACGGCTACCATGGGTAACTAAAAAGAGAAATAAATATTCGGAGTAAACGCTTCGCAACAACAAGCTCTGTTTTGTGAACCGAGTACGCATTCCACTGAAATAATAAAGCACTTTTTCTTCATTTTTCTTTTTGTTGTTTTTTGCATGGGAGTACAGTTTGGTTTCGCTTATAGCCCTAATTATACCTCAGCTATACTATAACCCCCTATATAGTTACACGACCATTCAGCTATCAATCTGCCCCCGCATACAAAATTCCTCAAGGCAGACCCATCTCTGATAACACCTTTTTAAATGAAGATTTTTTTTCCCGGAACTACCACAGATTGAAATTTCTTGTCAGTAAGCGTGACTGAACAAGAAATTAATTTTGAAGGCAGCTTAAAGATTACTTAAGGTAAATTTTTGAAATTTGCAAGGTGTATTCGTGTATCTTTTGTGATGTCTTGGACCAATACGACTCATATATGAAGCAGTACTACGAGTCATGCTCGCAAATTACTTACGAATGCAACCATCTAAGCATTGTGAAATTTTCTTCCCCTGCGCTCCTTGGATGAGTTTTTATCACCGGGCATAAATTACCACACTTATTCTGTCTCCATAAAACGTTGTTATCCAAACACAAATGAAAAACTTCCGACAAAAGTCTGGTAACACGACCTTGAAAACATGCCCACTTAATGCTTACGCATTACAACCAACTTTCTACTTTGCTTCTGCTGCAAGGAGCATGCGACCATGAAAGTCGGCATAGCTTATAACATTATAAGAAACTAGATTAATAGAGCGATTTGTTTAAGTAGGAAGGAAAACAATAGCGAAAATAGGCAATAAAAAGACGCTAGGCATCCCCTGATTGAAACCAGATGCCATTTATATAAATAATCAAACTACGCGTGCAGGGAGTAGTGCGCTAGACAAATAATCAAATAATTGGTAACGGCGTTAACGCAGTGCTTGTTGCTCAATTTTTTAACCTCCCTCTCAAAAGCGAAGTGACAGGTAGTTTCTTCTGCAGACAGGCCACCATGATCGCGCGCACGCACACACAAACGTACAATCTTGAACGTCCGACGTCAATGTTATTGTTCTCGTACCCACGCGCTCCTGCTACGTCCAGAGACGCCCTCTACGAACAAGGACTGGGATACAGGCGCTGTTTCCTGTCGGTAAGCTCGGACCACGGTCAGGGGGTTGGAGTAAGCCACTCGCTCCGGTTTTGACAGGAAGCATTCTCCTGCGTGGTTCTTTATTGCCAGAGCTGTCACGAAGAGCGAAAAACAAGCTGCAGAAGCGCCGTGGGACTGATGTAAAGCGGGTTGGAAAATGTTGGTCGTTCGCCGCCAAAGTGCTTCTTCCTCTTCGTTTTAATTTTCCCTTCGCAGCTTCATGGCTTCGAGGGAAAAAAAGGGGCGGAGGGGGGGGGGGAGTGCTTAATCCCTCACATCGAATATTATCTGCACGCGCGGACATACATGCTAGATACATATAGGCAGAATCGAGGTTCAGGAAGATGGCTGAAAAAAAAAAAAAAGGAAAAATCGAGGGGAGCAACCAGGAGTAAACACCGTTTTAAGGCCGTGCACTTCACACATACCAAGGAGGAAATATTAAAGACTGGGTTATTGCTGAGGACTGCATGCCGATGGCCGTCCCTTTTTTTCCCATTTATATCCCTTCCTTCCCTTTCACTCAGTGAAGCAAGACGCTTTCGTTAGCCTGCCTTCCTTTCTTTTTCATTTCTCTATTTTTGTCCTTCTTTCTTTATTCTTATCCTTCCCATGGCAAACTTGTGACAGCCCTGCCAGCTGTAGTTGCAGGTGTGACGAAGCATATGAACACTTTACAAGCTCTGAGTAGAGATACGAAGGGCAGACGCTTTGCCGGGGACTGGACCGCCTCGTCTTGAGAAATTACGGCTCCAATTATCGAGGGCACTCGAGATTGACCTCGTGCTGCCCTTTTTCCGGCCCCGAAGATTCAGTGCACAGATTGTCGTAAGTAGTCACATCTGAAGAAAAGGGACCGTCCAACGATGACAATACTCCGGTCGCTTGTGCTTCAGACCTCGATCCATGGAAGTTACGAAAAAACATGTGTGGCTTCTCTGAACGGACGCGAAGCCTTTTGTTTTTACACACAGCTTATCGTTGACAGTAGCGCTCAGTAGTGAAAAGCTTAGTTGTGAGCAGGGCTATATGAGGAATGAGCGTGCACATCTCTGCTATTGATATGAACAAGGAGCACCCTCCATCTGATGTCAGTGCACGTTAAGGAACCCCAGGTTGTCGAAGTACACGGAGCCTCCACTACGGCGTATCTCCCAGTCTAAAGCGCTTTGGGACGTTAAACTCCGAAATGTAAAATTAAAACTAAATCTGATCCTTTACCGAAAGTAACAGACTTGTCACACATTCTCCACGTCTACCTAGCGTCAGTGCGCATTTGCCCGCTTCGCTGCCGGCGTCCTTTCTTGGCAGCCCGCTTTCGTTCCTCCATTCAAGTGCGAGATGAACCAAAGGTCAACCTCGCTCTCCCTCCATGGCCGCAATACTTCGGCTTCTCTCTCAGAGAAAGCGGCGTTCGATGGGTTCGCGGCCGACGGAAAGCTAACCTGAAGCAACGGAGCGAAAATAGCATCTCCAGCCTGCGGAGATCCTGCTTCCCTTTCCGGAGCTGGCATCTGGAATGAGGAGAGGGAAAGCATCTGAAGAGGCTTGGTCAGCGGCGGCCTCGTCCGCTCAAGAATGAACTAAACTCAAACTGGCTGTGTTTAAACAATCGCGCACGAGAGTCATGCATGTGCGTCTCGCACGAAAGGGTGAGGAAGGAGTGAGGAGAGAGGAAGAAAGAGGGAGATCAGAATGGCATCAACACCGACGTTCACCGGAGGAATAAAAAACGCCACCCCAGTGTTCTTACCGCTTCCGGGGCGTCACGAAAGACGTCAGTGATTCTGTAACAGCAGCCTTGCACTGGAGAGGCTTGTTTGCGAGTTTCTCTGGGCGTCCGCTCAAGCTCGTCTCGAGTGACAAGCTCCTCCTGGCTAGCAGTAATAGGTTTGTAGGAAACCTCTCTTTCAGGCGGTACCTGGCATCTTCGTCAACAATGTATTACAAGCGGATTGGGGCTTTGCGTTTCCATCCCGACGAGCCGTGCGCATAGGACAATGTGTCCTGGCAAACAGAAATCGAAAGCAGCAGTTCTCATCCGAGCTGCACATCTTCAGATGTACGGTGAGGAGAGGACATTATGTAAGGTGTTTTCTGACCTTCTGACGCAGAAATAGGTCCTCGCGTGTGAATGTGATATACTTCCGTCAACAGAGAGATGTGATGAAACGCCTCCTGTTAGGTGTCGTTAAAACCGGTTCCCCTGCAGTTCTGCACCACCAACGCGGCGTGTGAAGAAATTTAATGACCTACCGGCGGCAGAGTTAGATGCAAGCACAAGATATGAGATCAGGCAAGAAATCAGAGATTCAGAATTTTAAAATTGTTCATGCTTTATTATTTCAGCTTAGGGCAGTGTTCTGTAACCTCACTGCAAGGAACCCAGCAGTCAAGCGCTCCGAGGCTTTGGCAGATCTGATCTACTATCTTCTTTTTTATTGCATACATCAAAATAAAGATTGTGTTATAAAAAATGCCAGGGAGCAGCATGATGACACCCGAGCTCTCTTCCGCGACAATACATTGGAAGACAAACATCCTCTTTTTCCTTTCCCAATTAACATGAGCGAGCCGAAGTAGTTAGTTCCCATGCGCAGCAACGAATATTTGATGGGTGTCACTGATTTTAACGCTACGCACTGAATAATCATAAGGTATACTGCGGGAATTGTTCAAACGTCCACAAAGCAGACGCAGCCTCTACGGCGTGGTTGCAGCGACGGCATTTTTTCACGTATATGCTCTGAATTAACTAGTGAAACTGAAACTGGGAACTAGTGAACTAGTTCCCACCTCAAAAAAAAAAAAAAACGTAGAAATGAAGGGTTTCAGTCCATCTAAATGAAAACACAGATTGCGGAGCTTCAGTCACAGCTAGTAATAAAATAATTCATAATGCCAACCACAGTTGCACTTCAAAAGACTTAAAGAGGCTCTAGAAGGGAGGGAAAGAAGACTTTTTAATTAGTTTCTGTTCAGGGTTCCTAATTATTCTAGTCCCACAAACACGCAGAGCTTCTCAGAGGAAGAGGCGGTGCCTGTCCGAAGTACACAACCAATCCAAGCATTTGTGTTCATATAAAATATACGAGCACCCTTGTGTAGAGCGATTGAGTGGTGTTCACAACCCGGTAAAAACTGAACTTTAAAATAAACACATAGACTCTGCAACGGATGTGTCTATCTGGTAGAGGCTGCCAAGACATGTACAATTTTGTGCATGGTGATGCATAGTACTTTCAGCGCATAAATTTAACCGAAAGTAAACAATGGCGTCGCAAGTTATTCAGTAAAATGATCTTTAGCTAAATGTTCTTTTTTATTTCTAAGAGTCTTGCTCTACTACCGCTCGAAGTTATGCCATCGATGAAAAACGCGGAAATGGGCTGGCTCTCACAACATTGCCGTCTTCTCAGTCTTACTGCCTTCAGAATAAACTACGTTTCAACTTTCAGGACTAAAGTTATTATATGAAGTACTTCAGATCGTCTTCAAGAAATATGTATATAGTCCAGTCCAAAAGATAGGCAGTATTGCGTACATTGTCTGGACGGCACAGTCCAGCAGGTATCCTCATTGCCCCGGCTGCCGTTCAGTGCAGCCTGAGTCACCGGTTGGGGAAGGAAGGCTGAAAAATGAGGAACCCTCTACGTTCCTATTGTCTGCACGTTACAGAAAACAGAGCTGCTTGGCCGATCGAAAGGAAGCTGGAATATGAGCAATTCTTGTTCAAAGAAGCCACGGGAATCTTGAAAAGATGGATTGCATCCAATTTTATTCAGTTCGTTGGGTTCATAACTACATCTATCATACGCAATCCGTGCTTGCTGGCTTAAGTATTTACGCAATAGTGGTTCCAGGAAATGACATATGGGTCAAAAAGGAGCTCCGCAAGAAGAATGTAGGGCTGAATAGTTGCAGCTATCCAAAAATAGTTTTCGGAACGAGGATCGTCGATCTAAGCAATCTATTTTATATCTTGCATGAGCCTAGCCAGATATTTGCAATGCTGGAGAGTGCGTAGGTGGTAAAAATGGGTCGTCAGGCCTTCCGGCTCAGCTCCTTACATTTTCAATAACCGTCCTTGGCATACAAGAGCACTCGGACGCGTGGGCCTGGCTTACAATGCAATATCGTTAAAATTGCGTAAAGCAATCAGACTACGCTCAGTTCTTTTCGCCCAGGGACACGAGTGGAACGTGTTCCCTTTAGGCACCATCCGTTATACCCAGCTTTTTCTGCGAGCAATAAATGACGGCGCACTCAAACTGGAAAACAAAATTTTCCGCAGAAAGCGCTTCCAGGATCGATGAGCATGATCGCCATTGTTAGAAGTTTTTTTTTGACGTTCTCCTCATCTCTTTCCCTAAAACATACGGCACAGCATATGTACGCTGAGATTCTCTGATAATCCGGTCGAAGCAGCATCCAAGCACGGTGCGTCATTCCTCTCTCCTTCAATATCTCATTTCCCCTCCCCCTCCCTCCAATGAGCTGCCGATCCACGAGTGGCCTCGTTTCCTTACCCATACCGGCGCCTCCGCCGCACATCAATTTCCCCTTTGGGGAGCGGCAGGGCAACTCAAAATGCGTGGAAGCCGTGCCACCGACGGAGCCGGTCATTCGGAATCGATCAGATCAGACGACGCCCTCTGCTTCCCGAAGTTCGGGAGGCGTCTTTAGGGACACACGAACACATAAAGCCAAGCACGCTAACACACAGTCCTTCGTGCCTTTCTTTTCTGCTTAGGTCCCTTGCGGTCATTTTATTTCCCAAGCTTTACGAGGCAACCATCCAGTGGAACAAGTAATCTCATGTACGTACACACAGCCCGTCGTCGGGCGTGATCCCTCATGATGGGCCTAGAAAAAAATGTACCTATCCGGCACGTCGATAAAAGGAGCGGGCGCGCGTTTGACATGTCTGTTTCTTGGTTATTAAGGTTAAAGTTTCATGCTGGCCAAACAAGATGGCCGTGCTGGGGCAGAAAGAAAAGGTCACTTTTATTTGCATTTCATTTTCGTCAAGGATACATTAAATACCAGTTAGCACTAGCAGTCGCTGTCGTCTTGAAGACTACATCCGAGAGAGGTATCGACCTAGCATTTTGTAAATGACATGTAAATTCATGTGGTGGCAATCCACGGTGAATAAATTTGCAACAAGAAAGAGACATGGACACAAGCGTAAGAAACATACAAGACAGGCCTTGCGCTACACCTCTCTTGTCTTGTTTGTTTCTTACGCTTGTGTCTACGTCAGCTTTGTGCTGCGAATTTTTTCACCATATAAACACAGAAAGGCACTTGCAGCGACACAGCGAGAGAAGACAAGTGTTTGAACGTTGTCTCCCTGTGTTCTCTGCTGCATACCCTCTAGTCAGCTGCTAATTTTATGCGCATGCTGAGTGTTCGGAGCAGGACGACGGTCTAGCGCATTTATTTCTTGCATAGATACAAGTACCTGCAGCGCTTCGAGGGCATTGTTGCAGGGCGAATGGAGGAGGGGGGGGGGGGGGTATAACTGCAGGAAAACGTATAAGTGAATAATGTCAAACAAGTCAAAATAGCTATCCACAGTTTTAAGAAGAAAATGAATAAAATAAAAGTGACAATAAATATTCATTATATACTGCTTAGGCTGCGGTTACTCTTAACTCCGAAACTTTTCTTAACTTCTTCTCCAATTCGTCTCACAGCGCTTCTGAGCACGTGCTAAGAGGAAAAAGATGCGCTCTCGCGTTTGCCTTGGCTTTAATTGTCTTAACTACGCTGTTAACGAACTATTCTCTCTTGGTTTCGTGCACAACATGTGTCCTTTATGCCGATTCCTACTCTTGGTTTTCGATAGGAGGCAATCAATTGAGAGTTCTATCGCTAATTCACGCAGTTTTGCTTTTATTTTTGTTGTCCATATCAGTTTTCGTTCCCAATATCTTTTTGTTTTCTACACTTTACCTATTCATTGCAGTTCAGCTTATTTTAGCGCTGAAGATGCCAGTAGATTGTGGCAGACGATAAAATATATTCTCTTGATTAGTATACAAACCACTGTGTCCATGGCACAGTAAAACAAATAAGCTTATAAAAGGTAAAAATCATATGTGAGTAACCGAAATGATGACAATCAACTCAATGTAATTGACCTAGCCTCCAGAATATTTTGTCCAATCTGTATAGCAATCTCAAGAATTTCGACTGGTTATCGAACATAATAAGACTTTGCTTCACGAACGAAAAGGCAGTTGAAAAGTTATTGATAACTTCGTGAATTGACCAGTCTCAAGTGGTTGAAAAGATGTACTATTTCAGTGGTAACTTTTAGGTGCTTTAGATCACCTAAATAATACACGAACTGCCATGGAAATTAGTAATTGTTTCTGCTCCTCCGTTAGTAATGCTCAAAAACTCCCAAGTGCCTTTCTTCTTTTATACAGAAATAAATGTTTTGAGTTCGAAAGTTCGTTATTTAATAGCGTTTTACAGGTATTCTGAACAGATCAGTCCTTAAGTTTTGATTGAATCATAAATGAGGCACTCAGCAATATAGGTACCTTTGGTCAATATTTTGCAGGTCAAGCTGTTTCCTTCAAATAAGGTATCGAGTGTTTTAGAGCATCTGCGAGAACCTAAAATTAAATTAGGGATATCGCACTTTCCTTTTTCGCTCCTACTTTCCTCTCTTTTTTTACAGCGTGGATCAGGTGCCCACGGAGAACTTGTGATAGAAACAGCGCCTTTCCTTTCCTATAAACCAATCTATGTTTAATTTGGATGGGGCGAGAGGTCCTTTCACCATTTTGAGACTTGTAGCTATGACGACGCAGAAAGAATCACGAAGTATGTAAAATATTTTTGGATATTTTCTGTTGAAAATATATGTATTGATTTCACTTCCGCTATAGCGGTTCATCGCATTATAAACTGTAGTAACCGCGCTTCTTGTCGTTTAGAGAACGCGCTGCTTTCTCCTGAGATAAAGCACGTCCGCAGTCTCTCGTGCATTCTCGAACCGCCACTGACGCAGTGCGCGGGGTGAGCCGCACAAGCATCATTATCAGCAGCCGGTCACACCCATAGCTGGGCGAAAGCCTCTTCCATATTCCTCTACCTAACCCAGTCCTGTGCTAGCTGCATCCACCTGACCCCTGCAAACTTCTTAAACTCCTCTGCCATCAAATTTTCTGCTGCCTCTGCTGCGATTTCCTTCTCTTGCCATCTAATTTGTTACCCTTGGTGACCATGTGGTACCCATGCCTAATTCCTCTCTTTGATTTCGACTAGAATATTATTAAATCGATATATCTCTCTGGCCCGCTATAAACGCTTCATATCTACTAGCGTTACACCTCATATTTTCCATTCCATCGCTCTCAACATTTTCTTCCACTTAAGTATAATAACCCTTTTTGTTAGCCTCCAACGTTTGAGCCATTAGGTGAGTACAGGTAAGATGCAACTGTTGTATACTTTCTTCTTGAGCGATAAAGGTAAGGTACTAATTAGTATCTGCGAGTATTTGTGAAATGCGCTTCACCTAATCACTACTAGTCATTTTCCTTTCGTGTTCCGGATCTGGTCTTACTACTTGTCCTAAGTAGACATATTCTCCTACCACTTTCAATAATTCACTAACAATTGTAAAGTGTTTTTTCTTGAGTAGGCTGTTGTACGTTACTGTAGTCTTCTGGATATTAGCTTTTATGTATAGTTTTTTGCTTTTATTGTCCACGCCATTAGTTAATCGTCACCATTCTTCCCCCTGTGTTACTTAGCAACGCAATGCTTTCAGCGAATCACAGGTTCATCAACATCATCATCATCATCAGCCGGACTATACCCACGGCAGGGCGAAGGCATCTCCCATATTTCTTTAATTAACCTGGTTTTGTGCTAGCTGCATCCACTTCACCCCTGCGAAATTTTACCTCATCCCCCCACTTAACTTTCTGCTGCACCCTGCTACGCTTTCCTTCCCTTGGAATCCAGTTTGTTACCCTACTGTAGCCAAAGTGGTCAGGACCGTAATGAGATTGGAAGTAGGGAAACATAGTCAGACCTTCCACCAGTGACGAAGGAGTAGGTCAAGAAAGCGTTAGCTGGAAATCAGCTGGAGAGGATCAGATAACTTCAGAATTGTTAAACGACGGGGGGGGGGGGGGGGGGGGGGGATATCGTACTAGAAAAACTGGCCATCCTGTACGCAGTGCCTGGTGTCATCGACGGTACGGGAACCATGGAAGAATGCAAACATTATCCTCATTCATAAGAAAGGGGACTCTAAGGACCTTAAAAATTACAGACAAATCAGCTTACTGTCTGTTACGTATAAGGTATTTACTAAGGTAATCGCTAATAGAATCAGGACAACCTGAGACTGCAATCAAGCAAAGGATCCAGCAGGTTTTCGGTATGCAGGATAGAGAGGTAATGGGGAAAGTGTGATGCAGTGACCACAGAATGGTAAGGTCTGAAATTAGTGTAAATCTGAAGACGGAACGAAACAGATTAATTAGAAAGAAGTCCATCAACGAATTAGCGATGAGGGGGAGGGCAGAATACTTCAGAATCTCGCTAGAGAATAGATATTTAGCTCTAACCAAGTATGCCGACATTCCCCTAGAAGCAAGCAACAATAATTTCAGAGATATCATTACTGAGTGCGCGGCAGAAGTAGGCGGTATGGTAGTAATAGAGGATACCGGTAAGCTGTCTAATGAGACGAAATATTTGAATAAGAAACGCCACAGTGTGAAAGCTACCAATCCAACAGACCAGATAGAATTGGCAGAGATATCAAAGCTAATCAATAAGCGCAAAGTGGCCGATATAAGGAAGTATAACATGGAGAAAATTGAGCATGCTGTAAAGAACGGGGGACCCTTAAAGTGAAAAAGAAGAAATTGAGCATAGGCACACACCAGATGCGAGCGCTAAGAGGCAGAGCGGGTAATGTCATCACGAATATGGACAAGATAGTCAAAGTAGCCGAGGAATTCAATACGGATCTGTAAAGTAGCCAAAACAGTCAGGAAAATAACAAGATTGGCGGTATTGAAATGCAGTCAGACGAAGGACAAAGTTAAGAAATCATTAGAAACTACGGAAAGGGGGACAGCAGCTGGAGAGTATCAGGTAACTATATATTTGTTGAAAGATAGGGGGGGGGGGGGGGATATTGTGCTAGAAAAATTGGCCACCTTGTATACGCATTGCCTGGTGCTATCAGCGGTACCGGAACCTTGGAAGAATGCTAACAGTATCTTAATTCATAAGAAAGCGGACGCTAAGGATTTGAAAAGTTACAGACCAGTCAGCTTACTGTCTGTTACCTATATGGTATTTACCAAGGTAATCGCTAATAGAATCAGGACAACCTGAGACTGCAATCAAGCAAAGGATCAAGCAGGTTTTCGGAAACGGTACTCATGCACTGCATGCGGTGAAGTCTCGGACATCTTTCACATGATATGGACCTGCAATGAGCAATTAGAGAAATTTAAAGCTCGTGCGCTCATCCAAGCGGAGTGGGAGGTAGAGCTGGCCCACACGTGTCTCTCTGGACAGCGGAGCCTGCTCAACAGGGCCCGGCAAACAGCCCAGGCCAATGGTATCTTGGACTGAGGAAAGCACCCACGCTATTCCGTTAAACAATTACAGTTTACTCTCTCTCTCTCTCTGTCTACTATCGATCCTATCTATACCATCAACCAGGTGATAGAAAAATACTCGAGTAAAACCAGCCCTTATACATAGTATCCTTTGATTACGAATCTCAGGTTACTAAGGTATTTTCCAGCCACGCCTCTCCCCTAAAAATGGAATATTTGGGAGGACGGGTAGCAAGACAATGGGGAGCCGCGCATACCTGTACCTCGTGGAGCAGGACGTAAGCAGAATGGTTTTTAATGCCTAAGAAAGAAATTCGAATTCGTTTTTACTTACTCTTTCAGTCTTAATCCAACGTTTCATGCATATCACTTTTCATATTTCCTTGTGATGTGGTGTCTTTGAGGTTTTGAGATGTGTGTCTGTGAGTGAGTGAGTGAGTGAGTGAGTGAGTGAGTGAGTGAGTGAGTGAGTGAGTGAGTGAGTGAGTGAATGAGTGAGTGAGTGAGTGAGTGAGTGAGTGAGTGAGTGAGTGAGTGAGTGAGTGAGTGAGTGAGTGAGTGAGTGAGTGAGCGAGCGAATTAGTGTGTGTTTTGTGTGTGTGTGGGGGGGGGGGTGGGGTTGATAGAATTTTAAAGTAGATTCTTCTGATTTGAATGAGCTACACTAGAAATCCTTAAAGACTGCTGGTAAATGATTATCCTGCTCATGGCTTTGATAAATGGTATACCTTGCTATAGATAACGAATTTTCTTCCACCCTCCCCTGACGAGTGCACCGAGACTTGAATAATCATGCAATAAAACAATATGCAACAATGAAATCACTGACTACACTTTATTTAAGCAAAAAGGGAATGCTGTTTGGCTGGGGAACAGTGGGCTAAGTTCGAGGTGATAATACCACACGCTGAAGGGATCCACGTAGCACGCATTGAGATTGAGTTAGAAAGGTGTGCGCAGTTCGTTACACGTGAGAAATTTTGTATGTAACATGCTGACTTGTAGCAGGACGCATCATTATAAAAGGTACAAAAATTTGCATTGAAAGCAACACGCACGGTCAGACGTTCCGACGCAGGCATTTAAGTCGAATAGCGCAGCGAGCACACATCTGTAAACAGTCTGGAAGTTTATCACGTGATTCTCTCCACTGCCATTAGCGGGTAAATCGGCCGCCTTCTTAGCGAGTTGCGACGGAATGAAAATCTTCCACTAAATTTTTAAAGCCTCAATTTGTCGCAGTGAGTAAGCAAGTCGGAAATGAGAGTCAGCTTACTTGACCCGTCAGCCCTGCTTGGCAACAACTTTTCAAGGAATGTCTCTACAGACTGGCTAATAAAAAAAAAAAAAAGGCGACTGCAATATATTTCACCCTTATTCGTTTATCCTGTTGAAGCGTGCTCAGTGCGCAGACAGTATTGTGCGCAGACTAAATGGGATTCGACTGCCGTGTCTTCGTGAGTTATAAATTCCAGGGACTTCGATGACGGCTGTACTCTTTCAGAAGGCCAAGCATTTAATTACTTTACGCTGGTATTGGCAATCGATTGGTATTCAATATTGAGCAGTATTCACAACGTTTGGCTGCACACTGAAAATTTTTCACTTAACAATGACCATATTGCCGAGCGGGAACGGCGGCTGCTATGATTTTGGTAACTATGACGTAAAGCGTGCGTCATAAAATTGGAAAGTATGACGCTACTGAGGACCAATTTTGTCCTCTCTGTGACTCCGCTTGTAGACTACCAAAGCCTTCTTTAATGAGGAAATTCTTTCAGGTAGCGTTCGTCATAGCCCTTTCAACACCATCATATAAACGTAAACATCCGAACCAACCGCCGAAGACTTGTTTGGCCTGCTAATATCTAAGCTCAGCCAACTTATGTACTCTTTATTGAAATGCGGTTATTGATATCCCCTTGCATCAGTGAAAAAATTCTGATATATGCTAATCTTTATGATCATAACTCCGCTTTCCGCAGCCAGCTTCCACATTGAGTTCCTCATTGAATCTATTCCGGTCCCCTGAGAAGTCAACATTTTCCGTTCCTCTGCAATACATACCATGCCCATGTCCACATCCTCTCTTTCATTTCAACATGAACCTCAGTACTTTTGCTCTGTTTCTTAATCCGCGGTGTTGTCAGTTAGTCACCGTACGACACACTATTTTTATTTATACCTCAGTGTATGGACCCTCTGCAAAACTCTGGAAGTCAGCTTCTGCATAGCAAAACCCCTTCATCATGGCGGCCAAACCTGTTTTAGGCGCTAGCGCGCTCGGATGTTCAGATGTCTGGCCATGTGTGTACTTGGCGGTAAGGAAAACGTACTTTAGCTGTCCATGACATAATTATAAATTATTGTAGCCTGTTTCTGCTACTACCGTAGTAACGCGCGGTGACAAGATATTTGATCAGCGGAGCGTGTAATGCTGCATCGTTATCATTTTGTTTTATCATCACTGTACTTTGAAGGACTGTAATAAAATTGCTTTTCACACCCTGCTTCCTGAACACTACATCCTATTCTTATCTATTGTTATGACAGATTATAAATGTATGCTATAGCGGCTTTTCGTTTCGAGGGGAATGCAAACGTATTTATGGTGTAACCTGATACCGAGAATTTTTTGCTCAGAGCTGTAGCTTTTTCTATGCTGCCTTACGAAACATAAACAGTTCACTAAGTCCCGTTCTGACATGAAGCGGCATTGGACGCGGCTTATGACACTAGCTGTGTTTCCAAGGCTCCAAGGGAGATTCGGGAATAAATCATGGCGGTTTGAGCCGCTTGCTAGATCGGAATTAAATGTCCACAGTATTAGTCTATTGGCTAACGCTTTTTTGTACCTTCCAAAGCTGTGTACTTAGTACGTAGTGTGAAGAGCAGCTAGTAATAGCTGGAAATAATATGTGACTTTACAATAGCCAAAAAACCATGTGCTGTGCGATGTCAGTGCACGTTAAAGAACCCCAGGTGGTCGAAATTTCCGGAGTCCTCCACTACGGCGTCTCTCATAGCCTAAGTCGCTTTGGGACGTTAAACCCCACAAACCAACCAACCAACAATCTGTCGAGAAAATAAACAAATGGGCTTAAAAAGGCATCTTACGTTTTTCCTGCCGCAAATGTAATAGACTGTTAATATCAGCTGAGTGTCTGTTACTTGTCTTTCTCCCTATTATACATTTTTTAAATGGACCCTTGTGTGGGAAAGCTCGAAATGAGGCATAAAGACACAAAATTACTCCAGGTTTTAGTTTACATACATTCGATAACGCTTCAAATACGCTGGAAACACTCTTGCATGTCAAAATTTTACTTATGGTCTTGAATCTATATAGTTATCAAAGTTTCCTTTAATTCATATAGATTTAATGGCTGTTGAGATTTATTTTAAATAGGTTTGTGATAAGCATCTTCATTAATTACAGGCCAACGCACATAATTTAGGCTCATTACGGTGAAAAGGGAGTAATTTAAGCATATTTGTAAATTACATTCGTATTATTAGCCACACATTCCTACCGTGATCTGGGCATAAGATAACGGAGGATTTTGTTGAGGACTACGGTAAAATCCAACCGGGTACGAATGCGTGGCAAAAAAGAAAAAGAGATGTGTTGACTTCTCGTCTGTTCCAGTGGCTGAAGTTGGCATGTTCATCGCACACGTATATGTATTTTATACTTTGTTTTGCCTGATCGCATTCAACCACTTGCCCTTGTTGCCCGCTATGCAAGATATAAAGATTTTTTCGTGCACAAATACATCCCAGGAGTTTACTGAATTAGACCACATATATTGTTTGTAATCATTTCTCCTCTTCACTGCTTTGCTTGCAAGTATTGCTCCTGGATGGATACCAACATTGGGATGTGCTTTTGTAGAAAAAAATTTAAGCTGGTGCAAATTAGCTGTCATTTCTCACAGAGTGTATTCTCCGGCAAAGTACGATTAGGAGCTAGCCGACGTCCGTTTACATTTATCTTGGTATCCGCAGGAACCCCGACGCCGACTCTGTGAACAGCTCCCCTCAACGTCCCCAGACCGAGGGCACCCCTGCCCGGTAAGTAATTTTGCTCTTGCGTTTGTTTCGGCCCCACCATACTCATTTGGCCTTGTGTACGCCGAACAAACAACGTGTAGTGCTTCTTTCTGATCCATCCTTCACGGCCTCGTAACACCTCGTTACGAAGCCTCGCTGTGACCCCAACTGTAGCACAATACGCATCTACTGCGACTGGTAACTATTACTGAAGGAAAATTACACAAGCGTTAGTGAATTACTGTTTGCCCGATTAATAGAACAGCAGGCATTTATACATGCGCAACTGCTCAATACAAAATGCAGTGCTGGCGCGGCTGGAATTTTCGGCAGAGACAAAGTATCCGGCAGGAACGCCAGAGAACTTCAAATTAACAGTTACCTGGTGAATTTGCATTGTGACAGCGCTGCTTGGGAGGAAAGTGCGTGCGAAAAGAAAATGTCAGGTGTAGTGTATGAGTGTCCTGCCATTGTGAGCGCTCCTTCACCTGCGCTCCTTCAGCGTCGGGGTCTCTTCGATACTCGCCTTTAAACACAGGATAAGATCATTGTACCGGGGCGGCAGCAGTCGGCCTATAAAACCTTGTTTCCCTACATGAGGTCGAATTTCCTGTGTTGCCCATTGTAACTGAGCTCAATCCCTTTCTTTATTTTTATTTCCATCCTCGCATTCCTATTTTTTGTTGCAGGATAATCAATCGAAACACCCATCATGTAAGAATGCGTTCCCACCCTGTTCCTCTTTATTTATTCACCTTATGTTGGTTTTACTCCAATGATATCACTTTGTTTTCGGTTCCAAGTTTTTCACCAGTGATCGTGTTTTTATGCTTACCTTGTTTTCTGCTCACCTCACGGGGCTAGTGCACGACCAAGCAAGCTAACGTCCAGAAAGGTTTCGCCAATTCAATTTCGGTACTGCAATTTTGTTTGGCGATAAAGTCACGCAAATGTTTTGCAATGTGAGCCACCCTCGTAACTGCTTCAATCGCTTCTCAATAGCGCCAACAATACCTATGTCACCTGAGTCTATTGACATTATAAGTATATAATGTCAAGGCACTCAATAAATTGAATTCCCGTGGTCAATACTAGGCTGCCATGGTGCAAAGCTTGGGGAACACCCGACAGTGGAATACATTTTTAATAAGGAAAACAATAAATACTCCATAGTCTTCAACCTAAAACGGACGGACAGCAAAACAGCGCCCGCCCTGTTTGTTCTTACCTCTGTCCTAGTTTGTAGCGCTGTTATTCATCATGTCACCGTACCAGCTCGCCCAGATGTTTCATCTATTACAGCAAAAGTTCTTAGTGAAAAAGAGCTCCGAGGCAATAACACAGGTTTTGGTGTAGAAATGTCAACATTTTAATAGAAATGTACATACTTATGAAGTGTAAAACATTTCACTCTAAAGGCGGCATGAGGTCATTGCAGAGCAAAGCTTTTTTAAGTAAGGGGAGGAAAAAAATCGGGTTCTACATAAATTTTCTACTTTTAGAAAATGCATCGGGGGTTCGGCACAACCAGGTCAGAAAGATAGCCGCTCCACCAACAGAGATAACCGCGGCGGATAGCATGTGGACCGACCTGAGCGTATCCGTGAAAAAATTAGAGGAAAATCTGTGTAACTCTGATGCTTTGAAGAATTGTAAAAGCAGAGTTGATTACAAATAAATGAGTAAGTAAGCACTACCATCCATGTCAGTGTGTCATAATGGTAATGGGTCAAAGTGTAGCATAAAGTAACATTCATAAGGGAAACAGTGTACAAAAAACTGAAGAGGTTTTGCTTTTAGCCATTATATGCACTTGGATAACACTAGAGTAACCGCTATCTTCATATTAAACAGTGTTTATTTAGTCTATTGAATTTAGACAGAGATTATTGAAATGGGAAGTGATTCTGAAATGGGTCAGTTCCCATTTAAATAATGAACAGTACCCAGTTCCCACGACGTAGTTTCCCCCGCTTTTCACGTCAAAACAATTTTTACTACCAAAGCCTGGAACTAGTTATGGTAAATTCACTGTTAATTTCTCTGCCTGATTTTTGTGGTATTCATTACCATTCAGTATAAAGCAATTGTCTAACACTCTTGCTTTAAAGCGTATTTTTCGTACTTTTCTGCTATTGGCCTAAATATTGTTTTTTTCATTGATAAAAAATTTTTATCACACTTTCAATTGTTTTTCTCTGTTCTACATTTATATAACATGTTCCAAAATTATGTTCCGTTTATATTTACGGCATCATGTATTGTATTGATGCTTTTTCTGCATTTATATTTCATAACAGTTCCAGTTTTCAGCCGCTGTTGTTTGTACGTAATCTTTTTTCTTTTGCGTGCTTGTAACAGGAGGTCCCCTGTGCAGTCATTGGTTTTGGGACCTCCTCCTGTATTTACCAAAATCTTTGTGTGCAATCACTGCTCGTTGAATAAATTCTGATTCTGAATTTTATTGGGCAATAGAATGGGATCTTTGTGTGCAATCACTGCTCGTTGAATAAATTCTGATTCTGAATTTTATTGGGCAATAGAATGGGAATCATTTACCTCTGAAACCATGTAAAAGGCAAAATGAGTTTAGTAATCTTCTCAGCTGTCTGCATCATGATAAGGCTATATCCAAATGTAATATTAGGATTTTATTTGAGCGCATAAGCCATATATGAATGATAAGCAAGGCTATATCTCTATGGTAAAAATGAAAGCCCGCATCACTCAGCCAATGAATGCTATGTCCTGGTGTGGCATTCTGAGGTCCGCATGATGTACTTGCCTCTTCTGCTCACATAAGTAAAATAACAAGGAACAGCAACAGCCCGAACATATGTAGACGTATCTTTCCGCCGACGCTACTGCAACCGTCGATCGATAAGACAAACTATGCAGTCACACTGCCGTTATTTGATGGCACGATGAATACGGGTTTGGAAAGGTCATTGCATTATGGCCGTAGTATATGATATCAGACTGTTGAAAGAGGGGCAGACAACCGCTGGCAATTTGCCCCTTACTTCCTGCTGCCTTTTTTCTTCCAAATGCGCCTTGTCTTTTATCATTTTGTTTTTATATTTGTCGCCCCAGCGAGGCCTAGGCTACAGTTCTTGTCAAAGGTATTCAGGCCACATGGTTAGCATTTAAACTGCCTAGTGGGACAATATGGTCCTCCTTAGATCTAAATTTTTGCACGGTAAGAAGAAACGTTCTTCTCTTTTTTAAATACCTGCTCTTTATAAATGTCGAATGTGCAGCGCTGTACTGCTCAAAAGAAGCCTGTGTGTTCTTTAAACCTCTGTCCACCTGTGTACAGATGCGTACGTGTGCTAGAGAGGGATGCGTGTCCTTTAAGTTCACCGCGGAAGTAATTCACTAGTTAGTGCTAAACATAACCATTAGGCACACGTGCTGCGTTTATTAGCAGTCACTTCCTTTCTGTGTACGGTGCTTACCTGTGCATATATCATATAAGAAACCCCACACACGCGGTCTAGATTCAACAAATGATACCAGACGCATAGTCCTCAGATATGGTCCACACAGCCTCCTGACTTTAGGTCGCGATAGAATACATTCATTAGTGCGTAGATGAGTAGGTTTTTCCTGCTTCGCTTATCATAGCCATCATCTCACGACTTGACCTAAAAGATATTAGTTTTATTACCTTTTGCATACCTAAGCCATTCGCTGTTTTCGGTCGATACACTCGCTGCATTATGATCGTATATCTCTAAATGACCTGTAATAAGATGCAGCGTATTTAGGAGCACCGACAAAAAAAAAACTGTAATCGTTGACCAAGGCCTCGAATAAAAACAAAGTTCAGTGCATTCTGAATGCACTCCCAGGTCATGAATACTTGTATGTTGTATTTGTATTTCGTAAGAAATCAGCATTGTACCATGGGAGTCCCCACGTATGTGGCGGACACATGTTGCTAATGGTTTATTACAGCGCTGCGTGAAGTTGTGCTTAGTTTTACAACACAACAGCAGCTGAGGCATTCACGGACCGAACGCAAGGTTTATATGTCCGTTTTATAAGAGGAAGTTAAAAAACTATTTTAAAGCACTACACTAGGTTTAGGACGTTTGCCTCTTTTAAGAAAGAAACAAGAGATGTTTTAAAATGTGAGTTTTGTTCTAGCAGTAACCTCTGATGCAGTTGAATGCACTCGTCATAGAGCTGTTAAAAATGCGTTTTTCTGAGTCCATCACGTTTTGAACAGCATATTAAAGTGGTGTTTGTATTGTGTGCAGTTTTCTCAAGTAAGTCTGTCAATTTTTTAAATG
Organism: Amblyomma maculatum; assembly: GCF_055883805.1. NCBI lineage: Eukaryota > Metazoa > Arthropoda > Arachnida > Ixodida > Ixodidae > Amblyomma > Amblyomma maculatum. The sequence goes on along the minus strand of NC_139353.1, from coordinate 93,947,059 downwards.
AAGTAATGTGTTAAATGTGCGTGTTCAATACGATCGCGGCCTAAAATTACTTCAATCAAACGTTCTACAGGTTTTCCATTCTTGTGTAGCTGCCTTTACTACGTGTAACTTGTTATTTATTTCATTATCCCACGTTGTTTGCCATTTTCCTTTCATTTCTGTGCTCAAATTTTACAGTGGCGTTGAGCGGAATTTTCACTCTCTGTCTTCTAGCACCACAGTTGGTTTTGGCACATAAGCGCTTTCATTACCGCTGATTTTAACGTGATTGGATAGGCAGCAGAATTCAATGTTAAGTCCTTGTGTTTTCACCTTTAAGTATGTTATGTGCTGTGTCTCTTACTTAAGTCGGTGTTACATTTTCAGGGTGTAGTAATGTAAGTACGCTGAGGGAGTCTGTATAAATAATACTGTTTTCACTGTTGTTGACTATTTTTTTCTATAGCTAGGCATACGGCGTAACGTTCGGCTGCAAATACTGAGGCACACTAAGGCAACCTTACTATTTCTTCCTGTTTGTCTTGTATTGAAGTGTTATTTTGGAACCATTTGTATAAAACGCTATGTGATTAGTGTATTTCTCATTTTTTGCCAAGAACGCTTGTCTCATGTGTTCATACGGTATTCGTACTTTATGAAGTCTGTAATATGTGATCACATAAAGCAGGAAGGTTATACCAATATGGCAGTAGGTCACGTCTGCCTGTATAACGTCAGGGAGTGCATTCAGTATGTCGAATTTATGGCATTTCTCTTCAAAACAAAGTATGAGAGGTCTGGTGGCTTGAGGCTTTTTGTTGAACAGAGTTCTTGAGGGGAATTTCGTAAGTATGGGGTAACATATATATTTTGGTAAAGAACGGATTCTCAGAACGCACGAAAGTGTAAGCATGGTTCATCGGTCTTATGGTAGTGGTTCGTTTGTTTCTACATAAAGCTTTCTTACAGGCGATGCCCTGTATGCATGGGCTGAAATACGCCATCCAGCGTTGTGTAGAAGAGTCCAGTCGTTTAAGATATAATGGTCCTGCTGAATCATAAACCACACATGCATAATCTGGACAGGAGCATACTAGTGAGCTGCAGATATGGAGAAGACATCTCTTGTCAGAGCCCCAGGGTCCTCTTAGAGCATATTAAGGATGCTAAGGATGCTGAAAAGGAAAATTAATTTTCTGGTTTTATTGGGAGCACGATTTCAACTAAGTGCACGGCGAAATCGAGCTGCAAGCATCTCCTGGGAAGGCAAAAAAAAACACAACAGTTTTTTTTCTGGTTATAGAAGTCTAAATTCATTCTTGTCTGCGTAATTACTAAGTTTATTTAAGGTCAGTTCTACCTGTATTCCACACGTTTAGAAGCTGGATGATGCGCATTCACTTTGGTGATCATCAACATAGACTCGGTACAAAAGGGACTTTAGGATTACATTGGCTATGGAAGTCATTTTTGCGATAAAACGCGCTGTGTTTAGATTGCATCCCGGAGGTACACCATCCTCCTGAGTGAACTGTCTTGAGCGGGTCGAACCGAGGCAGAATTTAATTGAATGATTCGACAACAACTCGTTCAGACAGTTTAACATTCTGCCACGGATGCCCAGATATTCCAGGTAACTGAGTATCCAACTTCTTCAGGTGGCACCATAAGCTTTTTCCATACCCAAGAAAACAGCCAGAAAGTGTTGTTATGTATAAATGCTTCTCGGACACTGTTTTCGTGCCGGACGAGCTAGTCCCCTGTTGAAAAAAGCTTTCCTCGAAACCGCACAGGGGGACGTCAAAAGTTCACAGGATTCAAGATTAGAGATTAACCTAATATTTAGAATACTTTCCCAAGGTTTGGCAAGATAATTGGTAATGGCTATTGATTTGTAACTACTAGGAGAGGTTAGCAGTTTTTCAGGTTACAGGAGTGGCACAATAACTACCTGTTTCCAAGACTCGGGCCTTATCCCCGAGACCCAGATTTTGTTTAAAATATTTCAAGTGTGCTTCTACCGCAGGTTCTGGAAGATGGGCTAAATCTGATAATGTATCTTATCGGGGCCTGGTGCAGTCTCTTTACCGATGTCTAGTGCGCTGTAAAGTTTTGGAACTGTAATTGAACTATTGTAGGTTCGTGAGTGCGACCACTTATTGAAAGGCGTTGTTTCCTTGCTGTGGTTTTATAATTCAAGAAAGGGTCTGTGAAGTGTAGGTAAGTAGAACCATAAGAGCAATGCCCCCCTAGTATGTGAGTCTGCTTGTGATTGCTTGTCTGTGTATCAGGAAAGTCAGGAAAAGAACTGCAAAGAGGGAGAAGTTGCCATTAAATTCAAGACTTCCTCCCACATGTTCTACGATGCGGTGGAACTGTTTACGGAAGAGAAACTTTCTCAGCATTACGTCAAATATGTCGAGCTCTGGCCCTCGTCTCTGAAATTTGATGGGTTTTCCTGCGTTGGGTATCGACTGAAAATTCCCCACGCGTTATTCTGCTTCTCTTTTTCCTCTCTACGTACCTGTGTATACCACACCTTTTGATCGTTTCAACCCCGCCCGAAGCATGGGGAATAGCTAAATGAGCTGCAGCTCATGCGTTGTGAACGTTTCACTTAAATTGTTGACACCGAGGAAGTCCGAAAAAATGTTCCTTTAAGCGGCATGTTCTCAGCCCACTCAGCCAGGGCATGCTTCCAGCGCCTTGATTTAGTTAACGAGACTGAACTGGAAGGGTGCAAATGAAACTATCCGTGGATCGTTATATCATAGTAAGAGAAAGTATGTGGGAGAGAACAAATTGATTTAAGGAAAACATTCTTCAATTCCGGGAATGACTATGGGCTTAATTTTATTGTGATGGTAAAATAACCAATTCTGAAATGTTTTTGCAGTGATGGATCCCAAGGGAAGGTAAGCCTAGCGGAGCGCGGAAAATGTTAAGTGGGAGGATTAGTTCCCGGACGATGAGTTTTGGAAGGATGCGTGATATTTAATTATGGCAGCTGGCAATGGAAAATGACTAATCTAAAGAAGTTTGTATCCTTACTTTGGTGCAGTTATTTTGATGATGACGCCGGCTCCTTTTTGTTTCTCCCTTCTCACTTTTTTTCTTATAGGCTTTAGCTCATACTTTCTCACTGAACGCATGTGTGTTTCAATCGTTCTATGTGTGTCGACGAAACATACTAATTAGCGTAAAGCTCGTTACCGTTTAAAAAGTGACATGCCAAGTCGACGGCAGAACATGATATTAAAATTAAAATTGGAGAAAAGTTTGGTGGCTCAGCGTGAGTGAGTTTAAATATTTTCCAAGCCCACCAATGCTTCAAGGTAAAACAACGCCTTAGATTTCATTAGAGAATATGACTTTCCAGACTACACTAGAGGAGGCTTTCATTGAATATCAAGATTACTTCATGGTCGACACGACGTAGTGTATTTCCAGAGGACCGGAGGAACGGAGCACCATTTAGAGCGGCAAGTGTGGCTGCTTACCAGCGAAGAAACGTTACGCTAATGGCACCTGCGTAATTCAGAGTTGCACAAACTACACAAACAGGTACTCTTAGAACATTGTGAAGAGTCCCATACTGTGAAAGAAAAGAAGAAGCCATATAGCCTATACAGATTCAGCTATAAGGTACCGCTCAACCGTTCAGAGTTAAAAGATATTGCTTTAGATTGGCTTGAATCAGTCACACAAACACCCCACAAGAGCGCTGTAACGAATTATTCTGCACCGTTATCATAGGAGCAAGGTACTTATATAGTCGATGACAATTTCTTCTAAGGATCATGTACCGTCTATATTTTCGGTGGTCAGCCGCTCATCAGGTCCGTGTTCATCAACGTATGCGCCAGTGGGCAATATTGCCAGGTTCTTATAAATCTTGCTCCGAAACACGGAATACACATATTACACCAGCTTCTTTTCTGCCTTTCCTTAATCAGCGCCCATAAATTGTAGGAGAGCGAAAGCACAGTGGCGATTGTTATTGACTACATTACCATTTTTGTGATGAGAGCTAGGAATATCTGCGCGCCATGGTGCGCTAGCTTGTTAAAGGGAGTCTTGTAAGAGGCCTGTGCTCGAGCCGTGAGATAATGCTGTACTCACGAACTTACTTACATTCGTTCTACTCCCCCCCATTATCCTTTGCAATTATTGTCGGCAATGACATAATATGCAAACGTTGTTCCTTTCAAAACTAATAAAGGCTGGACTAGTTGTTTTTATTCACTGTAAAGATATCAAATAGCTCAAACCATGCACCGGACAAAAGGAAGAAACTCACAGGGCGAAACAAGGGCGCTTCGTCGACCACTACCACTTCGCATATGTTTGGTTTGGTTTGGTTTGTGGGGTTTAACGTCCCAATGCGTCTCAGGCTATGAGAGACGCCGTAGTGGAGGACTCCGGAAATTTCGACCACCTGGGGTTCATTAACGTGCACTGACATTCCACAGCACACGTACGCCACTCCGTTTCGCCTCCATCGAAAAGCAGCCGCCGAGGCCGGGATTCGATCCCGCTTGCTTGGGCACAGTAGTCGAGCGCCGTAACCACTGCGCCACCCAGGCGGGGGCCACTCCGCATATGGGCTGCTCAAGGCAGTTTAGAGCAGTCCAGGGCATAAGCTGCCATCGCAGCTGGCAATGCTGAACAACCAAACACTAAGATGGTCGAGAAGTATGGTTCCAGACGCGTTTTGTTCGGGTGCCATGCGCTCAAGTTTTTCACCGAAACAATGTAATATTTTGAGGCAGGAATACACATCCATCCTTGCCGATGAGCTTCCCTTGAGAGTTCAGCCTCTTCATCTATCCCGATGCCAACTTGAGCAACCACTCGTCATAGTGTGTGCATGAACAGTGAGCAAAGATCGAGAAAATAAATGTAAATATTGTTTTTCCAAGCCCTATTAACCGGGAGCTTTAGCTAGAAGGATTTGACAAAATGACATTGCTGATGATAAATTTACAATGCGCGCGCCTGTACCTCACTTACCAAAAAGATAGAAATGGCAAGTTTATGTCAGCTTGCGTAACGCGCCAACGTTAGACTTGTTTGTCTACGGGTTACTGCGAGGCGGGTGCTATGATTACCTAGAAGACAGGTCGTAATCCCTTCAATCAAATAGACCAAGTACTCTTCATTGCTCAATCTGCCATTGTATAGATCTCGCCTGTAACGTTCAGGACGCGTAATAAAACCTGAAGCAGCAAACACTCCACCCTTTTTTACTGTAGGTAATCTTCTAGGCAATCGTTGTGTCTTCTCAATCTGAGGGGCACAGACGGTTTGCCTGTCACACCTGCCAAGAGGCACAAAGACGCGCCACCGCAATGTCCAATGTATATTTATATTTAGAAAACTGGCAAGCATAGCTGGGAGCTTAACTGGGTGTCCCAACAGTGCGCATAAGCCCTGCCCCCTCAAGAGGATCAGATAAATCTACCTTGATTGATTCGCTTGTAAGAGGCACAACCTGTGCGCAAGCTTGCGCTGATTGACGACTGGAAGAACAAGAGTAGAAATTAGGGCGATTCGGTATTGATTCATGATGAAATAGAGAGCGCAAAACTAGGACAACTGACAAGGGATAGCAATACACATCATAACTGGTAGCTTCTGAAAGAAAGGAACCGAAAACGATCATGGCGAACGAGACCCGAGCGGATTATCAAGCGCATACGCCTTACGGTATAGATTAAAAAAGTGCATCCTATATCCTGTCTTTATTGAACCCGCTAAATGTAGTCCCCACACAAGTCTGCACAAATAATTTAATTGAGTGCAATCATATGCGAAACTATTTTGGGGTGATCAGATGTAAAGACAGAAAACAGGAAAGCATTTGGAGATAATTCAAGGAAACTTACCATTGGCAGAGACAGATACCATGCATGGGCAGGCACGAAATAGCACCTATGATGTCGATGCTATATATAAACGCCGTTTACTTCCAACTTCATTCTGTTTTGTTGCGAAGGGTTGCCACTAACTTTGTTGTCAACTTCTTATCTCAAAATTTACAAGTGCTATGAAATTTCTGTAACCACGTCTATGCCAACGTTGAAAGCCGCTTGCGTGCCGCATTCCCCTCCACTATTCTTTCTGAAGCATTGCGGCTAAATCTATAGTTCCCCTATATTCAAACGCACGCACGCCCCATCTTTCATTCTCTCGCCCTGAGGGGAAATCGATATAAAAAAGCTCCAGCTAGGTTTTTGAAACGACGGTTTAGATGTGTTTTTTTCTGCTTTGAAACTGCACATAAATTGAAAACGGAGCCCTATCATGCAGATACACAGCAATCCAGATGCACCGTCACCTACAAAAACGCAATACTTTATTCGTGGTTTATTGTGAGAACAGAAAGGTTGCGGCAGAGATCCGATGCGTGATTTTTTAACTTGAAGAGCAAGTGGAGGAAATGCGGTATTTTCCATGAAAGCCTTTTATGCCCTAGGCAGTGGGAAAGCACAATTATTTTTAATTTTTGTTAATCTCTAAAATTTGTTATATTTTTTCACCAGTACTCAGTTACAAGAAATGAACGCCAAGGGAGTCTGTTTCTCATTGACACTGCTCACCTAGGCCTGTTGTGGCTCAGTACAATGGTAAAGGAAGACATATGTTCAAACACTAATACATTGCGATATTTTTCACCAACACTTTAAATCTCAGCTTCCAAGCAGCCCTTGTTCTCTAATTCACTGGGAGTCTATATTTGTCCCCTCCAAGCGTGTACGCTGTTGGGATTTCTTCCCTTTCGTCACGTATTGATTTATTCAATACATGATTCAAACTGTATTTATTCAAATCGAAGAACACATTCTGGGAACCCTCTTTGGCTATTTACCAAAGCAATTTTGCCGCGCAGGTTAGAGGTCTGTGCCCAAGGCTGGCGCTGTTTTTGTTGGAGTATCTTGCAGTAAAAAAGAGATTTTCAAATTTATTTCGGTAAAAGAAGCTGCGCGCCCAAATTATAATGAGCACAAATACATACGCTGTATAAAAATGAAAATCAGCAAGTATACAGATATAACTTTGCTTGCAGCTCGTACAATAAAAATAGTTTTATGATAGTAAATAGGCAGCCTATATGCACAGCCTGCAGACATTTTCGGAGGGCTTTCCGCCAAAGTTAAGCACAGTTCTCAGTACGGAAGAATGCAAATTGCGTGCCCCACCAAAAAAGCCACTACCAACAAAAGAGCAGTAGTTTTTCCACGCCACAGCTACCATAGCATTTTAATCATCGCGGCCGCTAACGCATCAGATGTCTTCTCCAAGTGGCCCTTATCCTTCTCTCTTATCCCGCTTTTGAACACAGGGTTGCGAACATAATCCCGGTCACTGCGGCTACATTCACGTGGTCGAAAATAACGCACGGCCACCGCTCATTCCCATTTACTGCAACTAAAGAACCACACCTGTGCTATATACTCCGCAGGCCTGCACGACTAGTTTTCCTGTATCCAACAGATTTTATTCGGCACGTGGAAGGGCATCAGGCAGTGCTTGAATCCAACTTTGTAGCGTTAACCCGGCTTCTGCAGGCTTTTCGCAAAGCAGCTTTAGAGCTCCAACAACGAGGAGAGAAAGCGTGCTCTCCGCTTTATGAATCCCTTTATAAAAGAAGTCCTTTGATTAAATTCGGGAGTTTAATTTCTGCTAGCAAGCTTCTCTAGCTCAGCTTTCACGAGGCGAAAATGTCAGCTCGAATATTTAAATCGAGGAACATTTTCGCTCCTTATTCAAATGACACGCATGCCCCAAAGCTTATTCAGATTGCACGTGTCATTGCTTCTACTGCAGCTCTGAATTCCTCTTTTACTACTCTATTGTGAGAACACGCGCCTGTAATGTTTTCTTTATTTTTACATCAGCTAAACTAAACTTCTCTTCTTTCTTTTAATTCGAAGACTTGCCATGTACTTCTCTTTTGTGTCCCTAACGAAGCGCACAGGTCTTTCGAACGACTGCTCATCTTAACCTAGGATCTAAGGCCAGTTAGGATATCAGAAAAAGACAAATGAGGTGCGTTTCGATAATAAGTAGCAAAACCCGCGAGCTCCTCTCGGAGAGGTGCTGCTGATATATTCTTGTCATTGGTGCCATCCTCCCTTATGTCAAACACAATTGCGTCCATTACTTCTTTTTGTTGAGAAAATTCATCTATCCACTATTTCTGGCCATTAGGGACATCGAAAGACGAATGCGAAGCTCCTGACCGCAGCAGGAGACTCGATTGCCTTTCACTTCCAACCAAGCCACCGTCCCAGACCGGACTGCAGTCGGGAGTAAGCAATAGGAGCGAGCACCAAGGGAATTCTGCTCCTGTTTAAAGAGGCAAGAAAATTTTAGGAAATGTCATATCGAATTCGGAGACTCTCAGTTGTAGCTTTGTGAAGGAGGAGGGCGAACTGTTATTTATGAGGAGGTCTTAATTAAACAGTAGCTTCCGCGCAAGGTGGCTAGGAATCCTTGGGGTCTGGTTACCTCGGTGCCTCTGCGAAGAAAAAAAAAAGATATATTGTACGAATAACAGTGGAATTTACCCACTTTACTAAAACGAAAGAAGGGGGATTAGCCTGTAAATAAATACCGGGCTGCTTATGGGGTAAGTAAAATATATCTGCGGAGCAAAATTGAAATTTGTCGAGTCGATTTCACCCCCTTCATTCGCCAGCTTCCGATATTTATCTATTGGTTTATTTTAAAGGCGCCTCGCAGGCCTCGAGTAATAAGGGGTGACTGGGGTAATATAAAGGACGGAAGCAATTGTACGAATCGGGGGGAAAAAGTAGTTGCGATAAATGCGACTGTACAGTGAAGCGATATACAAGGAAATGGTGAAAATGAAAACTAAAGAAATAGAACAGATTTCCCAATTCTTCCCAACTGTTTTCTAAGATCTGCAAGCAGAATTCTAAGCAATGCTAACAAGGTACAGCACAACCTCGAGAACACGTGAGTGCCCAACTTCTCTCTCTTAAACCGATAAATACACACGGTGCTGCTTTTGAACTCTTTGGTGTCCAGCAAAGAAGTGATGGATTCGGGGAGATCACACCTAAAATTTATTCATCGATATTATGCAGATAAATTGTATACATCTGTTTTTGAGCATATAAGGCTTCAGCTGCTATGATTACGTAGGACTCCTGAAGGGCGACAAGGTGCTTCGTAAGGCGAAAGCCCGGGTGTAAACATATGTACTATATAAATACAGCGGGATATAAACCCACGACTTCGACTCGACTGCCGATGTTTCTAGTACTTAATCTGACATACACCTTTGCGAAAAGTATAATTTTCGAAACGTGCCTCTGGACAGTTTTGTTTTGGGTTATTTCAAGCGCCCTAAGACGTTTTTAAACAAGGAAACTAAATGGAGCAAACGAATTACAAATGTCGACGAGCACATGTTGAATGATTTAGCTTGTGCCTGATACCCGAGGAGTTTCGATGCCTGGTGTTGATGCTTCCTCACAGATTATGAAAACATAATAGAGTAAGGCGAAGTTAGATGCTAGTTTCGTGCCTATAGATATTTATGAACATTGCCGGAGTAATACACCAAAAAGGGCATTTGAGGTATGAATAAAAATAATAAATTAATAAATAAATATGATATTTTGTGTACATTGGAAGCAAAATTGGAACTTAGATTTTTATGGCTGAAAGGTGTCCTAGTCGGAAAAAACTGCAAAACAATTTATGTTGGCTCAACGGAATTCCTGTGCTGTACTTGACAGTGAACCTGTTCTGGCTACAGGAAGTTCTTTAGGAATATTAGGCTTTCTTGTTGTTACAACAGAAAAGTACTAGAGAACAACAGACTAAAAAAAAAAACTACAGAAGTACAGAAATGGACCACAGAAACGTACTACAAAACTACAGACTCAAAAAAGAAACTACAGAACTACAGAATATCATATCGTATTTTTGACACGATTCTGTCTTTTTCGACTTGGGTAGTTGACATTTACTTACAAGTACCAGTCTTTGCAGCAATCGACAAAAGTGTGTAAATTTTGAAGGGCTTTTGTTGACTCTCTTATTTACATCTCTGAGACAGCAATAGCATGCAGGACCACAGCCTGCCGTAGTTCATCGTTTTGGTCAGCAACTATGTGACCCAGATAGGAGAGGGGGTTTGAACACAGGGTTCAGGTGAGAGTGACAGAGCAAGAGAAAAGACAGAGGTGCATGTAGACTTTAGAAGAATGACTTGGAGAAGCGGGCTAATGTGCAACTTTTGTAATTTGAATTAAATGATGTATATGCGACGTTCTGGGATCATGTCTGGTGAATACGGCTGAGTAATATTGGCCATATATTATCGCTTATAAACGTATGTGTTCGATCTGGCTTGTGTACATGAGCAGGGTTTTTTGATGAACACCCCCTCGTGCACCATCTTTCAGGTGACTTAGAATCCACTGCCACTAGGTGAACATTTTCTCAGGCGACCATATAGGCGCCAGCTCACTGTCAGTGATTCTTTTGTGGCTAATAATCTAACCAAGGGTTATACGTTGTGGGTGCAATGACAATGGTGTATCATCTACGAAGTGCGGATATTTAATTGCAGGATCATGCGGTGAAGAGGTCCCAAAGCTTAATGAGGTTCTATACTGCTGGAAGTGGAAGCCAAGGCAGGAGAGAAGGGATAGGAAAGTATGGATAGTATGGATAACATTGAGGAGTTTGAGATGGAAGAAAGTATTGATTGTGGCCTGTAACATTACCACAAATGCCGCGCTGATTAGTTTTACACGGGCAAAGGAACTGGACAAACGCTGAGGTTAAGCGCAATGTAGTAGTTGGTAGATTGCGCTTAACCTCAGCGTTTGTCCAGCTCCTTTGTTCGTGTAAAACTAATCAGCGCGGCATTTGTGAGAAGATGTTCCAACTAGCTCAATCTCAAGCACTTCTTAACATTACCATCTTGTCCAGTTACTCATCCTTCTTCAGTATATAATCCTTTTTGAGAACGGGCGACTAGCGAATACAAGAGGATCGGATCAAGGTGTTAAGAAGTTGCTGCCGGGTATCTAATAGCATTAGCGTCAAATATCAGTGTAGGCCACCGCCTCTGTGCCTAGCGACGGACGGTGTTTGTATGCGTAGACCATCCTACAACTACTATGAATGGCTTGGAACAGTTTGCAAGCGATCGGGGTGATGCGCCTGTTGGGAGTAGGGTACCTTCACTGGAATACTGTCAGTTGTATTATAGGCGGGAGGCAATTGCTAGGTTACTTGATTTGTAGTAGAAATATTCAGTGTTATGACACTGTGAATAATAGATTCACATTAAAAAAAGGCATCACAAAGCTAAAATATACAAATGGACGCTGCAGTACTTTAATAAAAATTACGAAGCGTAGCAGTACATCGTTACATCGAACAGAAGTGAGGGAGAGTAGAAGCCATTAAAATGTAAAAGAACATGAAGTGCAAACAATTATTAAGCAGCCGCTCATGCACCCCTGTAAATTACGTTTTTCAAAAATCGAAACATAAAAAATTGGTCTGAAGGCCAGTTACTTGTTAAAATTGCAAACGCAAGCACGTTCCACGCACTCCATATCACACGAGTAGTGTTTCGTGAGAGCACGGTGGGTAGAAAAACAAAGCACGTTATTTTATTCTAGATTGTTGTGTGTATTACAATGCATAACATCTTACAACCATTTACAGCATGGGGTTGATAAAGGAATATCTGGATAGTTAATAACTCAAGTTTAGTTGCCTATTTTAAAGATAGCATTGGGCTTAGCTTTTTTTCCAGTCAATAGACCGTTGTCCGTATGCCAAGCATTGAAAAAGATGGGAGAGATGAGAGTTCATGATGATGGCTTTCACATTTTCATTGATATACATAAAAATGGGTATACTGAAGCTATCTTCCTGCGTGAAATAAAGTGGGGAAAATATGTTAAATACAGTGGTACAATCAATTTCAGGTAGCTGGCCGTTATAATAGACGGCTTTGTGGGAAAACGTGGTTGTGTTTACGGGAAGGGGATATACTTTATTAGAATTAATAGTATTGGCTTCCAATGATGAATGAAAATATATGCAAATTCGCTTTCTGTGTCATCTGCTGTATCAGTAGCGAAAGACGATTTCACGCACTGTTTACTGCTTTGCATCGAAGAAGAAAAGGAAGGTACTTTCACTTTTCTGTACAGACGCCCCTCTTTATTTCAAAGTTGAAGGAGGGCATTATTAGCTTTAACATTTGTTGCTGTGCGCAAACGGTATGGCTCAGAATAAGAACAAAAAATTCATCTTTGTAGAGAGTTTGCAAAGAAATGTTTGAAGCGCAAGCCCTCTGTACTGAGAATTTCAGTACAGGCAGGAATAAACTTCCCAGTCGAAAAAAACTACAGAACTTCGTCAAAAATACGACAAAATATCCTATAGTTCTGTCGTGACTATCAGATTTTTCGGTAGTTCTGTAGTTTTTCTGTACTATATTTCTGTTGTCTGTAGTTCTGTAGCACTATTGTGTTGTAACTAAAGAAATTTCTGATGTTACTACAAAATGTTCTGTTGTCACGACAGGTTTCCCGTCAAAAAAGCACAGAAATTCTGTCGTAACATCAGAAAATTTTCTGTAGTTTTTTCCGACTGGGCTATGCTTCCCTCTCTGCCCTCAACAGAGTTTACAGTTGAAACCTGTTAAACTGACAAGCGTAACTGCGAATTTCACGTCTTTTACAAAAACATTCTAATTTCTCCGCAATTTAGTAGCGGGGTTTCATATGTTTTAGATCTCCAGTTTACGAGGTATATGCGACCCTTGATATTTTTAAATGAAATCATTACCGAGAAAATTCTTTTCCTGCGCTCCTGTTATAAATATTTGGTAGTGTAGAGACAAGACAGTTTAGGGCGCGAGGCAGAGTAAAATGAAATTTCGCGGGGTGAGAAACGGGCGATCGAGTGTTCTAATTTTTTTTTTCACGATGCATTCGGTGTCAACGCTTGATTTGTAGATTCCTTTTTCTTCAGATCTGCTGAATTTATATTGTGTCAACAAAATAAAGAAAAGATTCGCGGTCGCTGAGCGTTCAAAACAATGCCTTTTGGGACACAATTGCTAGCTAGCAGCCAATGTTTATACATGGAGTCGAGCACACGTGCCGGGGAGTGGTGGCGGATTCACCCCCGTCAGCTTGTTCAGGGTGAGGTTCGTGCCAACTTTTCACCCCGCGCTTGTGGTTGATGTAGACCAATATCTTGTTATCTCGAAATCCATGCACTTTCCTCGTTAAATATAAGCACTCTACCCTGGTAGAGCTCCAATCCCGAGCCCCTTTTCCCGTGCAAGAACACCAAGCCCATCGCGCCACCGTGCCGGGCAACATTTGTCGCTTATACTTAAACTACAATTCTGAGAGCTTGAATACTTACATTATGTAACACATTTCGTATGTACTTCATTTGGCATTAGGAAAAGCCAATGAAGTGCACTTTCACTACCACGCTAGAGCTCGCTTTTATTTTCGTCTCTTGTGATCGAGTATGTGATCTCCTTCTCTTTCCCTTGTATCCAAAGTCATGCAGATACTCCGGCGCAAGACGTAAGAACGGTCGCTTATCAGGCTTTTGTCATATCAGGCCTGTCTAATATCAGGCCTTCCAGATCACCCTGACTGTCAGAAATGCGTTGCCTGCCAGAACAGTACACTTATATTGGCTCAGCGCATGCTTTCAAAATACAGAATCGTTCGAGAGCATTCTAGAGCGTTCCTCCTGTTCCTGCTGTAGGCGCTAAGTTCTAGAGATTACAGTATTCTAGTGCTTTCTTCCACAGTTGTCTCTTCTGGAACATTACGGTGCACTAGAAGAGATAGAATACTACAGCGCTGTAGAACGAGGCCACATACGTTAAGTGCAGCAGCCCTACCTGCGTTTTATCATCTCCTACTATCTGGTATTCACGCGAAAGCTTTCAGTGCCGCGCAAAAAAAGTAGAGACCGTGCGGTCCGCTACGATTGCGGGTTTTCTGTATAAAAAGGCACGCCTGGCAAAAATACTCGGTAAAGCAAGCAGGTATAGCATGGAAAGGTATTCTATGCTGATCGTCAAAACAGCTGCTGCACCGTTTTGACAAGTCGCATGGTCCCTCCACTTTTACACGTCACCGTATGACCGCTGGCGCTGGCCAGCTCCCCCAGGGAGTTGGAAAGGCCGCGTGCCGCTCTGCTGCAGGTTCCAATCGCCTACTTATACAGCGACGCAAACCTGGGACGCTTAATGAAGTTTTCGCTCTAGTCTTTTGCATGCACCGGCATAAGGCTGCCGCGATTAATGAAGCCCATAGTCTCCCTCGCGTACGCTTGGCATCGAACCGAGCAGCCCGCAATATGCAAATCCGAAATATGTATTACATAAAGAATAGCGGTGCTCTTTTCAGGCTCTTTTGATTCTGCTGTTACGTCGAAGTGTTGTCCAGCTCTATACTGCCACGTGGCGTTTCGCAGTGAGATTTGGTACTTCCCAAGTCGATGTTATGAGGCGGCGCATGTGAACGCCTCTCCGGGCTCCTGGACATACCAGCCGCCATGGTTGACTGAGCGCCCGATCGGTGGTGCATGGAGCGATACCACTTGCCGCGCCGGAACAGTGAACTTGATGCTGACACACACGATCGCGCCACCGTTCGCCATAGCGTAAAGAAAAAAAAAGAATAATGGAAGAAGGGAGCAGTCGTCCTGGAACTAGGCACACATCACTGTGACCCGCGACGATGAGCTCATATACCATAACTATTATCGGCACGTGTTACTAACATCCTGCCAGCTGTTTGCACTGGGTGCCGTTCACGTCGCAGCAGTTAACAGCTGCGTCAAACGTGTTTTATATATGTCCCCCTTCCACTATGCACTGCTCTCAACCCCTCAAGTGTGCGTTTCGACATGCGTATTTGTCCAGGGTTGTGCACTTCGATTTATATAGGGCCATAAATATATATGATTATCGTCAGTTAGCATCAGGCATTTCATGATGAAGCAATATTGATGACTGAATCTGAGAAAGGGCTTATGTTAATTCAACAACTCCATTAGAAACCACTGCGCCGGGGTGGCGCAGTGGTTACGGCGCTCGACTACTGTTCCCAAGGACGCGGGATTGAATCCCGGCCTTGGCGGCCGCTATTCGGTGGAGGCGAAAAGCAAGGCGCCGGTGTGCTGTGCGATGTCAGTGCACGTTAAAGAACCCCAGGTGGTCGAAATTTCCGGTGTCCTCCACTACGGCGTCTCTAGTAGCCTGAGTCGCTTTGGGACGTTAAACCCCACGAACCATCCAAACCAACTAACCATCAGAAACTCGATGGCAACTCTGCAAACACAAAAAGACGGGAAATTATGAGAGATATATTCGTAGTGTTAAAGCATACTAAGGTGAAAGCCCATCGTTGTCGTCAGCAAAAGTGTCATGCTTTTGGCAGGAGCTGCCAACTCGGGTTGTTCCTTTCATATGGAAGGGTGACATCAGAATCAGCCTTCCAGAACCATTTGCATTCTCGTTACCTCTACGACACGCAGGCACGTTCACAAAGCTTCATTGAAGCGTGAGTTTATATACGAGCTGGTAGCTTACGCTCTCGCGTCATACCATTAAAGGATGAGTGTCCCCAATAATGTAGCGCCTTGCAGTGATAGGAGGCGTTAGTTCAGCACGCATCAACGGCATTTGAAATTGATTAACAGGATAGAAAAGGCGCAGTGTTTGTCACAATTCTCCGCGCACACTTGTACCATGCCGTAAAAGAAGGGAGGAATGTGAAACAGTAATCACCCTCTTTACTCGAAGCATCATTCACAGCCACATTCGCAACAAATGCGTAGCATAATGCGGCACTCAGGCTTCCGCCTTTCACTACTTTAGTTGCCAAAATGTCTCGAAATTTTGAAGAGCTTTTGATAAGTCATAAATTAAGCAGTCAAGCGACGAAGCAAAACAAAAAATAGTTCATTTAAGGCTAACTTCAACATAAAGTGGATAGCTTTCAAATTAACAAATGCTTGTGTGACACGAGGAACAATATTTTCATATATTCTAGAGATTCGCTCACACCGTGTAAACTGTAGCTCACGGCAACAACTTAGAACATAAGCTGTAGCTCATAGCTACAACTTTGACCATTGCCTGTTGCTCATAGCTACAGCTTATGGTGCGTATTTTGAGGCAGTGACCGCTGGAGACACCAAAGACGGTTTGGTACTTTCTTGCTGAGGCAAGTCTAGCGCAAAACATGCTCCAAAATCTTGAGTTAAGTTACAAATTACATGTGGTGAACAACTTGCACAGGCATGGTTCTCTCGCGTTCAAGGGTAGAAGGCAAGTAAGACAACAAATAGCGTGAAGAGGGAACAAAGTATTGCGTGCTCCCTCATATTTCATCATGTCAAATATTTACACAAAGTGTGTACGTGAAGCTATCGACCAGTTCTCGATCGAAGACAAAACGAACGACCCGATAACTACGCATGCATGGAGAGACAGGAAAAACCAAGATTTTCAAGCACTGGGAAGAGAACGTTGGCCGTTGCTAAAAGGATTTTGCTCGTGAGCAAACGCTTCAGCTTTACACATGCTGTAGTAATATACAGAAACGAGGCATAACCTTGAGAGCTGCTTATTAATAAAACAAAATATCCTCTGCAGACCCCAGTCGAGCTCCACGCTGGCTCCTTACAACTGCAGCCAGAGCAGGTAACAATACAAAACAAAAGAAGCAGACACAAACACAAGGAAAACGCTGCACTGACAACTATATTGACAAGAACCCGCACATCTTCTTCCTTCACATCACGCCAGCAGCCAACATCTTCCTTGTCTTTAACTTCCTGCCGGTTTGCGCAGAAATTCTAATTCTTTCTTCAACAAAACCACTGAAGGCTTACTAGCACATTGGTCTTCCGAGTCACAGATTGCATATGCTTCATAAATTTCCCTTGCTAGCGTATCCTTCATTCCTGTCATAACGTTAACATTATGAAGATCAGCTGGACATATTTGGTCTCTACAACCAGCGCAGTCTTTGCAGTGCACCGCAAGATTAGTGCAAGACTTGTCCGATATTGCCATGGCGTGCTCTCTAATTCTGTCATTGAGATATCTTCCTGTCTGTCCAATATATATCTTTCCACAATCCAAGGGAATCGGATAAACAACCCCCTGAATACACTTAGAGTATACCTACTCTGGTGCGACGTTTTGCATCCAGAGTTGAAGTCCTGGTTGTTAACCCGCATACACATCCCTTTAGCTCTGTTTAAGTGCCGTTGGAATAACCCTGATGCAGTGTATTTCACCAATCTTCACTGAATTATGGGTGAAGCCATGCATATATGGTACCAGTGACCACTTATTTCTTTGAGTAAGGTCTTCTTTTCGAATCCTCCGCTTGATCGGCAGGACAATGCTTTCTATTATGCTACACAGGATACCCTGCCTCCAGAAGCCTCTCAGTCTGGCTTAGAGAACTTTTTGGCATGGTGGTGGCATGATTTGTTGAGAGCCGACGTCAATGCAGCCTTCGCAACACCTTTTTTTGCTGTCTTTGAATGCTGGAATGTATACGGAAGAAACTGCCTGTTCGCTCTTGGCTGGTAAGTCCAACATAAGTGTTCTGGTACGAATTCGAGACTCAAATCCAGGAAGGTCAAAACACCTTCCTTTGGAAGTTCCCAGGTGTATCTAAGATCAGAGCAACTTTCTTCAAACACACCCAGGGCTCTTATTGATTCACTGCGGTCGAGTGTATAAATATGCACTTGGCGCCAGTTTCTTTCATTTCAGGCTATTATAAATTATCAAAATTTACAAGCTGAATTATGAGATATGTATAGTATTCTTCCAATACTCCAGTATTTTATGTTTCCACTGTACAGGCAGTCAGTGAGCAGTCCACACGAATTGATTCACGTTCCATACCATTTTTGTCACCTTTTCATTTTATTTATAGGTTCGAATCAGGTCGAACCCGTTATCGGCGACCGGAAACAATACGCATTTCGTGCATCATGACCTAACTTCGGGAGCACGTGCGGGTTCTCCAACAGAAGCCACTGCGGAGAACTTGCGTCGCTCGCACATCACAACCCGGTAGTCGCTTCCGTTACGTCTCCCAGTTGCTTAGGGCTCCGCTTTCGCTCTGTCAAAACGCCGAATGGCTCTTACGACTGGCGTGCACTGGGATCGGTAGAGAAGCAGAGTCGTTAGCGTGCCGCACGCCTCCGCCCCTGTAAAACCCCTGACGACATCGCCGTCCGTGAGGTCCGCCTTCCGTTTCTCCGCCCCGGTTGCGTGCTACCGCGCCTCTGGGTTATGGCCGCAACTGCGCGTTACATTTCTGGCGTGCACTGCTGGCCATACCCGCTCTTGACTTTCTCCACCGCGCGACCTTGCTCCTCTCACTGATGTTTACTAACACCGGCGTCCCTGCTGTGCAGCAAGGATCATTAACTCTGTTCCTAGTGAATGACCTTCTCTCCCTCCTACGCCTACGTGAAAGTCCATCGACGACGAACAATCATGTTTGCCTCTTCTGACAATTTTTTTTCTTCACGACTTCCACCAAGCTGCTTTGTGTGCACACATTTGCCTTATTTGTATAGATAACACATGGTAAGATATATTGCGCCGTCCGCCTTGCTCTACTGAGTTATAAAACTGCTCGGCGTATCTGAGTGTGTTTCCGTTTCAGTTGTTTTTACTGCTTTCTGCTAATGACTCTGCGGGCAAGCCGCTTTGTGCTCTCTCTCTTTTTTTTTTGTTTGTTTGCCCACTTTGTACGTTATGGGTCGCGGAGAGGAAACAAATAATACGTGCAGCATCGATTGCTTACCTGCCTGCGCTTACAAGGAGACCCAGTGTTTCTTCAGGATAGAGCAAACAGTGAATGCTTGTTTGTCCAGTCAGTTAATGCTCTATTTGTAAAAGCGCACGAGCTCTGCAGTGTCAGCAGGCTCATCGAAGACCCTTGACAGCGAAATAAATTCTCCGAAAGCATTCGTTATTTTACGCGATTACACTCGGAAATAACATTTTGAGCCAGCTTTGTTTCTTTCGTTATCGTTTTTCTTCTGTTCCTGCTTTTAAAATGAATTGGCGAGGGGTCACGCCCGACCCTTTAAAACGTACCACGATAATTTTTTTTTTTTTTTTACATGTGGCCAAAAAACGGGATCGCTGACCCTTTAGGCGGAAGCCCTTCAGTGCAAAGTGTTTAGCCGAAAGAGTCCTTTCAAGTGAAGCCCGACACTTTACACTATTTGACCGATGAATTTCGTCCCATTATACCTTTGAGAAAATACTCCTAACCGATGAATTGAGGAAGCCCCAGAATGACGTGGGGCTTCTTGACAGCTTTTGACGGGGCAAGCGTCATTCTGTAAAGACTTTAAAGGGCTGAGCGGGTCATAGGTACATGACACGGAGAGACCGATCGCGGTTTTATTTCGTGGTTATCCGCTACTTAGAGAATACTTCTGGCCCATACACTATTCTACTTCTGTATATATATTCTTGTATTGAAATGTTACCCTGCGTCATTTTAAACAGTCCATCGCCCTTTCTACGAAGCACTTGGAAGGCTTTCGGTTTAAAGCGCCCGACCTGGGCGCTCCCGTAATTTTGAGCCACTGCTCTCGGGTCATTCATTCAGCGGTCAACTTCTCTGAAACAGCTCCATTTTCTTTGAACGGATACCGTTTCGACGACGGCGAAACGTCATCAGCGCGTCTAAATGACTGTGTGGACATTTCATCCAAACACACCGAAAGAAGTGTGTTATATAAGCTTCTCTGGAGAAAGAAGCTGTAAATTGTTTGTTTATTTTGTTTCATACTGAAAAGTGAAGAAGGAGCACTAAGCGAAGCTTGCTTAGGGTATATAAGAGCGGTGGCCGCGATTCTTCGGTGGCCAGGAAGCCTTACCTATGGCACGAAGCTTACGCATGCTTTTTTGTGCATTGGGGTGGTTTGCGGCTAAGGAGAATCAAAAACTCAGATAAAGAAAAACCAATTCTCCTATCCCAAAGACCTTTTTTTTTCACTTTGTCTCACCTTCAGCGCGAAGCCAGATGAAAAGGGCCTGAGATGCGTCTAGAAGCGTCGCGCAGATGCCATCAGTAGGGCTAATGATATGTAATAAGTGTGTATACGTTAAGCATCGCTCATCAGATCTAATTTCTTCTGTCACGCACTGGGTGTCAATGCGTCGAGAAGTGGATCGGGCGTGGTTACCCTATCCTTTAGGTATGCCTTCGACATACATACAAAGCTGTTCAAATTTAAGCAATGGGTGAAAAGTTTACACTGATCCCTTTCAGTGGAGTAGAATTTTAATTCGCTGTGGGCCCAATCTATTCGCGCCCTTGTGAGAGAGCACGTGCCTCGCCGATGTAGCAGCGATTCGTTCCACCACCGCACAACGTTAAGTCCGCTTCGTCCGGCAAAAGCCGGTTATGTAGCCCTTTTCATGTGCAGCTCAATCAGTTTGTGAGTGAATGTTTGATTGATTGAAGGAACGTATAGAGAGCGGAGGCAGTTAAGTGGACAGAGGAGAGGAAGAGACTCGAAGATAGAAGCAGTTTTAATGGCTGGCTCCCAGAGGTGTGTCCGACGGAAGGTGCTCTGAAAGAAAATAATCTGGGCCTGGAAAATATGGAAAAACATGGACGTGTCCAGCAAGATTTCTATTGTGTCTCTGTCTCTTCCAACGTTTTAGTAGGCTGGCATGCGCTTCCCACATGTGGAGGAATTTGGAGTCAGTCGTCTGGTGCGGCTCCTCAGTCAGCGTCTCGACCGTGGTGGTCATGACGTCCTATCTATGTGCCGCAATCCACTCCGTTATATATTAAACCTGCAAAAATTCCGCGAAACTAAGAAGAGCGCAGGGAAATGTGTTCACATGCTTAATTTAGCCGGTTATCAATGAAAAATAAAACTTCAATAATTAAATGGTTGAAAAGTAATTCTGAACAAAGTAAAGTCTCAAACAGATGTCGCGCGTGTCTCTACACTGCATATAGCCCGAGTTTATCGTCCAACGTAAACTGTGCTTTCGACACAGCAAGAAGCAATGAGTAGTACCCCCCTGGTTATTTTGTGCACTGAATGAGAGAACGGGGTTATAGAACCCGAAAGGAGAGCTATCGGGGCCAAACGCAGACACTAAAAATAATTAGGAATTTCCAAGTCGAAGTTATGGTGCGTGTCCTTAGGAACCTTTAAGAGACTATCTCCTTAGATTATCGTATTCTGCACAATTTTCTCGTCACCTCTGAATTTCCAGGCATTTCCTTTGTATTTTTTCAGTCTTCTTAATTACGCATGAAAGATAATTGCGATCGGCGCGCAACTCTTCCTAGCAGTTGGCAGTTTCTGTATGCTATAGATCGATTGCACAAAGGCACAAAAAAAAAAAAAACAGGGAAAGAAAATAAATTTTGCCATTCTCGAGCGGAATAAAAAGACGTGTTGTGCACAATTGCTGCATCGCACCGAGGAGTAGACATGCGCCGGTTTCCATCACTGCCTTGCTTTCCTAGAGCAGGCATTGAGTCAAATATCTGGCATAAAGAATGCCTTAGAACAACACCCTGTATTCGCATAGTACAAAATATGATAGCCTATATATATGCCAGTCTATAAATGTATTTTATATTTATACGAATTTGCACAGGCGACTAATGAACTTTAATTTCGATTTAACTTAAGCAAACGAAAGAAAACAGCTGTGGCTTTAAATTCTGTCCACTGGGACGAACAACCAACTTCCATTAGCAGCGTTTGAGCCTTGTGTTTTAAGTTGGTATGAAAACATTAAGAAGAACTGATCTAACAACATCTGTACTTGAATCTTGCTCACAATACTGTTCGCATAAATACCTCTTTAGCCCGTCTCCGCTTCACCGCGGTGGAAATATTAGTGTTTTATAAAGAGGCTCAAATCTTTACGAAACTTGGTTGCTTCGTTGCTGCGCTGACACTTTACTCATGGGTAAGGAGGAAATTGGCAATAGCAAAAAGCTCCAAAGACAATTAAAGAACATAGAAAGGAGGGTGCAGAAAAGCAAACTAGAAAATGCAAGAACTGTGGCCACCATCATCCGAGGGCCAGGGTGCAGATGCTTCAACAGGGAATGTAGCATCACTCATGCCTGAAGTTAATGAGTAAACACAGTTGCGGACTGTAACACTCGACATGCGCGTATGCACTGCCTTGATCAAAAGTTTATAGCCTAGATATTTTCTTTTTAAGTCATATATTATGACTTCTTTAACAATCGTGAAACACCTAGCTATTGGATAGGGTAGGACGAAAAAGCGTCTTGCTTTCGGCAAGCTTAGAAACCTGGGAATGCATTACGAGCAACATAGTATGGCTGGACTGAAAACGTTTGACAAAGGGTGTACAACCGGGGGAACATGGGCCCCCAGGTAACTTTCCAGTACCGCAGGCACTATTGTGGCCCGATCATTTTTGCAGTACTCAATGCAGGTGCAGTGACGAAAAGTACATTATTAGGCCAATCACATTGTGTTGAGCTTTTGCTACTGCTATAAAATAAATAAAACAGTAAGACACTGTTCTATTAATTGCCTAAATGGGGATGGCAAACTGGCATTGATAGACCGCTGACACCAGATAAGCTAGAAAAGGATGGTCCAAGACATCCCCTAGATATTCATAGCGAGATAACTTTAACGTTATGGGGAGTTGCTGCAGTGTTTATAAACTTTGTAACAATAAAATCCTGATAGGAACCAAAGTGCAGATCCGGTCATAAATTTCCTATTGTCTGGAATGAAATCAGCAGACCGGAAGTGAACACTGTGCGTTTCAATGTGTCTTTGCATCGTCCATCTCGCCACCTTTAGGCAGAATAGGAGAAACATATAACCATCAGCTGGATGACTTAAAGAGATGTCTGCTTGTGTGAAGACAAACATCACGGCTCCGCCAACACAGTTTTGACAAGGTGACGCATCAACAGCTACAAATCTATCGTATGATGCGCATCGCGAAAACGTGGCATAATTAGGGGTCCTTGTGAATGTTTGACAACCTGAAAACTTCATTTGGAAGCAGCCTTTGTTTTGAGTTCTAGTGACTGTTATTTTTTATCCCTTATTTCGCCTAAGTTTGTCGTATGTTCATTATTGTGTGCACAGTCATGCCTATTCCCCTCATCACAGCCATAGGATCGCGCTGAAGTACCGTCTACATTTATCTCACGAAGAATGTTTCAACGCAGCGGTTTTCAGATATCGAACGGTACTGCGCAAACCTACTTCACTTGACTTACTATACTGGTTCTCAAGTAGCCACATTGCCTTTATCTGCGACCCTTCAATTACTTCCATCATATCGGCATGGCGAGCTTTCGGAAAGCCCTCCAAAGCCCACGTGCGCGATCAAGGGAAGAGGCCGCGAGAAAGAGAGGACGAGTTCAAGAAAGGTCAGAACCAAAGTACTACAGGAACCAGAAATGAAGAAGAAGCGAGTTTAGGGCAGCCCGGAACCGGCTCGGGCCGGCGTACTTCTAAGAGGTGGCCAGCTGCGTTACATCGCGTGGCGCCTCGTCCGGTTCTCCCGCCTACACCGCCGCCGCTGCTGCCGCCGCTTGGGCCGACCTCAGGAGTGCGCAGCCCCTGACTCTCTAAATAGCGTTCGGTTTTACACGCGGCTAGGCACCGCGCACTATTAGTACCCAGGCCACGTGTGCGGCGCATGAATCAACTCTGAGCACTGAACTGAGCCAGATGGTCGCCAGTCCGGGATGACATTTATCAGGATGGAAAGTTCGATACTTGCCTCTTTAGCACGCCGGTATTCTCTGAGCAGATACTGTTAAATGTCGCGGGTACTGCCCCGTGCCATACGTCCAGAATGCTCGGCGCGTAACAATAATTAGCCATCGCTGTCAGCATGGGTTCACAGCGCTTCCTGGTAATTTGTAAACTGATTTCACATTTCCTTCTTTCTTTTCTTTTCTTTCCCTGTTTGTATTTTCCTTCCTACTTTGCATAACTGGCGTCGAATAATTAGTGTCCCTGAAACCATTCCGCCCTTCTCTCTCTCTCTTTCTCGCTTTCACACACACGCACACTGAGGAGTGAAACACCCTCAGAGCAATCTGTGGTTCAGTACTAGCGGCCGTAAACTGGCGCTACATGGGAAATGAAGTAAAATAGGGGGCACATAAATTATTGGTGAATGAAAGCAGGAAAGCAGTTCAGACGTAGGTGACGGTAAGAATGTTTATTGCATCTGAAAAGAGAGGTTACGTGGAGATTGCTCTGGCTTCAGTCTAAATGCTCTTGTCCTCACAAACACTAAGGTGGAGTCCCTAGTGTGGCACACCAGTGGCTTCCGCTGACGACATTACTCGTGAGGTAATGAGGCGAGTGAGGTAGCCTTCCAGTCCTCCCGGATGGAGTTTGGGTTGGCTCTAATGTCAGGGTTACAGAGGCACGCCCACACTATGCTGAAGAGGTCAAAAGACATTTCCCCCAGTAGGAGCACTCCCCAGAAAAAACAGTGTCAAAGTGACTCAGCGATACTGAGGGCACATCATGGTGTTCGTGACTAAGCGGAGAAACATGAATTCCTCCAGTTATAAAGAATTTATACTGGTGATAACTACTATGCCGTCAACATCGTGAAGCAGTGATAAACTATCACCCGCTGTAACAAAGACATGTCGTGGTGATTAGTCAAGGGGTGTATACTCAGTTGTTTCTGCTCAGTATTAAATTAATGTAACCGTCTATCGATAGGTGAAACGTCTGTTACTGCCCCCTTGTTCACTTCAGAAACAGCTTGAAAATTAGCGCAGCATGGGCCACTCCCGCTTGATATTTTCGCACTCGTTTGTGTTAACAGGATCAAGTTGCACCTAGATCCTCGGTTCCAGCTACTATGAATTCATGTAGTAAGTGTCAGAGTTTTAATTATTTATTTATTCATTTATTTGTTTATTTATTTATTTATTATTTATACAAACCTCAGCAGTTTGGGTACACGTAAATGTGAACATACTGGAAACCAGAACAATATCAGTAAATTATTTAAGCTTCTCTTCAAATTGTCTTAATGACTTCTGCGTAGCTGCGTCGTTATTGAGGTTATTCAAGTCAAGTCTGGTCAGCGGGAGGTAAAATACTTAAAGGAAATAACTCATGAAGTTGTAGGTAGCATTGTTTTTCAGTGTCGATTTCTTGTTTTGTAACCTGCCGAGAAAGTGAAAATGCTAGATCTGTCAGTATTATAATGTCCTGGTTTTAATGGAAAGAACATCATCAACTTACAAACGCGATGCCTCTAAAGGGAACTCAGATTGTCAGTGCAATAGCGTAAATGAACCACGACTATTTTTGCTTAGGATGATTTTTCTGCTTTCTGTTAGATGCCTTCCAGTTTCTCAATATTCGATGCGGTGAATGGGTCCCAAATTATGACGTAATATTCAAGCTTTGGGCTTACTACGCTATTGTATGCGCGAGATCGTGCGTTTCGGGTAGCTCATTTTGAAGATCGTCAAAGAAAAAACTGTTTATGGGGGGCACTATCTGTCACAGACTAAATGTATTTTTGTTCTTGGTGAATTATTAGTAATCCATAAACCGAGGTATTTGCAATGCATTGCATCTCAATTAGAGACGCTTTAGTGCGGTACGGGAGTAAAGGCGGACTATTCTTCTGGGTGATTCGCAAGAATAATGTTTTCGCAAGTTAATTTTTATGTTTCCGCTCTTCACACTATGCTATTACTTTTGAAAACTTTATTCTTAGTGCGGTATGAAGCACTACTACGACCTACACATGTCGTGTTTGTTATTCTACTACCTTACTATGACGTATCTGCCGTTTTCGTAAACGGAAACGACGGCACAACGCCGCGAATTGCTAGTTTTCCAACTTATCTGGTCTAGTGTGGATTCGACTGACTTCCTATATGAAGCGCCAAGCAAATTTATTTATTCATATGTTCAGGTATTCATACATGAATCTTTCAGTATACGGCTGCCTTATAGACGTGTTTACGGTCCACTCATTTTTAGATGCAAGGGAGCAGGCGTTCGTTCTATTATACGAGATTCGGACGTTTTATTTGCGGCTTAGTTTTTTTTTCAGTCTGTCTACTTTCATCGTCTCTCTGACCTTCTTGGTTATTGGGTTTCTTTTACCAATCATTTTATTTATTTTAAAATGTTTTCTTATCCATCACCAACCTACCCTCCAACTATACCCACTTGCTGCTAATGCGTTACGCGTATTAAAATTTTACGGCACCTCGGAACTTCTTCGGTTAGAGTAAATGCAAAACACCTTTAGGCTCATTGTCACCTTTTCTGGGGACTACGGAATTTACATTTCTTGAGTGAACTGACCTCATTTAGCTTGTCTATACTGCAGAAAACGCTAGGTTAGCAGATATGTACAATATGCGCCGGCACAGCAGCCAGAACTTTTTTGTGTTTGTAGAAGAGAAAAAATGAATATATACAAGACAAATTAGGCTATTGTAATATACCGAAAACCCTAGTCATACCGTAATGGGCTCGGTCATTGAGTGTGCATATTACCTTCAGACAAAGCTAGCAACAGCGTGCGTCTATGTGAGTTTCTTAGAGTACTTTTTGACCACAGTGAATACTTGAAGACCAGGTACAGCTACAGAAATAGGACATCTTGCAAACATATTTCACAAAACTATGTGTTAGAACCACAAATGTCCCAGAAGTAAATATGCTTCCAATAATTTGGAAACAAAAAGCAGAAAATCTGGAAAATGAAAACAAACACAAATTTTGCAAATGTTGAGATGACGTTATTTCTGTTTAGCCACATTTGACATATCTTGGTAACCATTTTTTTTACCTCAAGAAGAAAGCATTTACTACAAATATATTTTGATGGAAACTGTTACCTCCTAAAGGTACACCATGGAAACTGCCTAGTTGACTTTGTGGAAGATAAAGAATGTACCAGTAATGTCATCGGTATAATTCCTGATTCTCGCTTTATTTTCTGGTTTGTCAGTTCGTGCACTCAGGTAGAAACGTCCTTTTCTCAAAGAGAAAAAGCTTTTCTGTCCCATATGTTCAACATAATTCATACATATATAAGACAATAATTCCTACGTAAAAATGTAAATTTTGGCCGCCGCTACCATTTCCACGATAGTGCGTATCGAAGGGCGTCTCTCTATGGCACACTTAAAACACCCACAGTGGATGAATCCAGCGCGTCAAGCATTCGTTCTATAGATAATATTACGAACCTGCATAATATTGTTACGAAGAAGATCGGCACTGGGGCGAGAGGAGCCCTCGCGCTTATGCCAGCCATTACATCATCTTTCACCCTGTCGCCATGTTCTGCTGTCTTCTAGCTTGTCACCACGTAACATTTTGGTTGAAGGTGCGAGGTACAGCATCCTCACCCTCGCCTTGGAGCACGGACGCTATCCGTATGCCGGGACCACCGACCGACAGCCGCGCAGCTATCGCCTCAGCCCTTCCTGCCTAGAACCGACCAGCCGCCACTACCGCCATCCAGCCCCCAGCCCGGGTCTGAAGACACGACGCACTCACGAGCTGACCAGCGACCAGATCAAAGCAAAGACCCGACGGACCCGAAGATTAACCGAAAGACACGAACACACAACCCCCGCCCCGCCCAGCCGCCCGACGCGACCTCGAGCCATCGGTCCCATGGATGCTTTGATGGCGGAAGGCTGAAGAGCTCCAGGGGAGGCGGATCAAAATCATGGCCATCTTCATCGTCATCGTGCTGGCAAGCACATCATTCTATTCTATCTTTTCTTGAACATGCTCACCGTGACGTCACCATCAGCTTCAAGCGAACCGATCGGGACGATCGCTCGGTGGCCCCGGGAAGTGTTACGAAGAAGGAGATCGGCAGTGGCGTGAGAGGAGCCCTCGCACTTATGCCAGCCATTACATCATCTTTCACCCTATCGCCATGTTGTGCTGTCTTCTAGTTTGTCACCACGTAACAAAATGATGATCAAAACTATAAGCTGAAAGTTGAACTTGGAACCTTATGCCCAGCTTCCGGCTGCAGAAAACCATTAGTATTCCAAAAGGTGCAAGCTTTCTCTCGTGGAGGGGAGAAAACATTAGTCATGGCTCTGGGATTTCTAACGTTCTACATCGCGTAGCACACGTACAAAACGCAGTCTTCCGTGGACTGCGCGATATCGGCACTATTTAAATATCCCCATTATTCTGTAGATCTACATTACGACAAGTCCTTCTCTGTTCTTTCACTCCCACCTTCATCATTTTCCTTAGAAAGTGATTGAGATTTTCCCCGGGAAGTGTGTCCCCGCGTTTGCTTTCATATAAACCAATTTAAATTTTCACTCGCTTTCTCATCAAGCCACGCGCCTTTGGTGTTTGCAAATAATGACTATCAAATCTACAAAAACAGAAAATTCAAAACACGAAAAATCTTTACAAGCCGAAAACGCAGACCCTCAGATGGCAAATGACATAGCCGATCTTTTAAGTTATGATGAAGAATCTATTCAACTCATGAAGCAATAGATATGCCAGTTAGCAAGTTAAATGTGAAACCGTTTTTGGCTCAGTGATGGCGTGGACATGATGTGGGACCACAAAATGTGCACATAACGACGATAAGCAGAAAATAACAAACCAACATTTATGACGGCTCAACTCGGTTAAGCCTGAATAGGCGCAGCAAAAGCCACCAAACGGAATTTACATAAAGTATCACTCGAATTGTCTCGTCTCTGATGCATTGGCTACAAACTGTATAGTGTGATCAGCGATTCGGCGCGTCTTCTTGGCGTCTTCCGAATCTTCTTGCTCCATAGGAACGGTTTCTTCTCCTCGTCCCTCTTCCCTCACCTTCTATTTCTCTTTGTCTGTGCCTCGGAGCATACAATACAATACGGCATACATTGTTGTAGCAGTGAAGAAGCTATGCACTTTGCTGACTCTTGTGTTTAACTTCGTATCTGTTGCCTTAAGTCGGCATTTTTGAAATTGTTGTTTTCTTTTCTTTTCGCACTTCTATTCCATTTAGGTGCGTTACTCCTGCCTCATAGCACTTCGTATTAGTTGTTTTCTGCACACTGCTTCAATACGCTCTGCAAGTAACGCAGCGTTCAAAAGCTCACGTCTAAACGAGCTTTAGAGTGAAGGATACTGTGTTTTAATTTGAGTAAAAGGTCAAGGTTCGTCGATTGTAAAATATATAGAGGTATTAGTTAATATCATTTTACTAAGTCAGCGAACACGACAGACAAATGGCATTTTCCTAGCTATATAGTATACGTGGCTTTTGTTTCCTCTTCTGGCTTGGCTAATACGTCACGAAGCTCATTTTATTGTCTGCCTCGGCCGCCTACTCAGGGTTCACTGTACCGTGTTTGTTCACACCGGTTTATCAGGCTCATTTCCCTATGTACTCATTCTGCATACAGTCTATGGACACGAAAGAAGATATAGTTCTATTTGCTTACCCCTATCGATTGTACGCGCACATGCGGCCTTTATATTCAATTACCTATGGGGTCACCGTTTCTGGTATTTTACTGTTTTCTTCGATTCCGCCCTTGTAAAGGCATAAACTGAAGTTCAGTGTTGTTCTTGTTGCAATGTAGTTAGGACGAAAAAGAAATGCAGGAACTTCAGTCCTGGCTGCGGCCTCAAAACCACTGCTGCATCCTGCGAAGGAGAGTTGAACATTATGCGAGTCAAAAGATTAAACATTATAGGAAGACACTTTGGGCTTCACCTTACGCATATCCGCGATAACGCCTTCAACAAAGCCTATTCGTATCCCAAAATTTCAAAACTTTTTATTTAAAACATTTACATTTTAATGTTAATATTGCAGCAGCATCCGTACATGTGCACATCCGAAGAACATGTTAGCAAGTCGTGCGAGCCCACCACGACATGTTCCCTAGATGCCCGTCTAACACACCTGTTGCGAATGACCCTTAGTGACCTATGCTTTACGTGCACACGTTGCATGCAGATGGCCTGGGATGCAACCCAAATAATGAATCTATTAGACTGAACCACGTTTATTTTATGAACTACTGCCATTGTCGGAACCTCACTGCAAATGTTTGCTTTATTTGGGCTCTTTAAACAAGGCCGGTTTTCTGTTCTTGTTGCTTGGGCACTCCCCAATTTGTTAGATTTATATCAATGGAGATGTTTGAAATTCCTGCATGAGGTCATGTGATTGTGAGAACAGAACCCTATCGGAAAATCACGATGTATCCCGGCCGCCCTTCGCGACGGCGGCGGCAGCTTCTCGGCGGAAAGGGTTGTATAAGCCACGTCAAATAAGAAATAGAGACCCTAGTAGCCATGTGCATTACAATAAGGAGAGACAGGGTAACAGTAAAGATTCAGGGATATCTTCAGTAACAAGTCATCAGGCCACAGAGCTGGAATGTGAGCAGTGTGGTTAGGCAAAATGGCCTATCCAATGTTTCAAATTTCCTGCAACAAAGCAGAATTCCTTTTTTTGAATCACACGGACTTTATCTTTGTGTGAGAAATGGCGTACATACCTGGCTATACAGGTAAGAACCACGTTTTGTACAACGCGCAATATGTGAAACTTCTTGGAGGTCTCGCAATACCGCGATTGAACCTTCCGCTCGTATCTTCGCTCTGACAAGGCTTAGTGCATATCTGTCGTGCATGTCATGGCACTATACAAGCGTCTATCAATTTGGCGAGTCAAATTTCTAACGCCAAGCTTCAGCCACTCTGCTGCTTGTATTATGCACCTCTTAGCAAGAGTACGTTTAGTCAGCACCGCGGTGGTTTAGTGCATCATCAGCATCGCTTGAGTTGTAGCGCCCAAGGACGCAAGACTCGGCACCGGGAAGTACGTCGCAGAGCCAGTGTTATTGCTCATGTTATTTTAACAGAAGCATTCTAGTATTGAATGAAGTGTTGTGCACGGTTATTCATTACTTATTTTCGAGTGATATTAAATAAATCCTCACTTTTCAACATCACGTTGCAAAGGAAGTGGCAGTTGCCAACCTCAATTACACCCCTTCCAGTTGTCTATTTCTACACTCTCATCATACATGCCTCCTTCCTCAGCAATCACACTTAAATAAAGATGATGATGATAATGCTTATAGGTATTTTTGATGATGCAAGTCTGTCTTCCGCCAAACAGCGCTATAACAGAAGCTGAACTCTCGTTCCGGGTATGCCGACGTTGACCAGATGAGCTCTCTGCATTCTCCATCAGTTCTTCGCACCGTCAATAAACCCACGTCTGTAATAGTATTACTGTTGCGATAAACGGGGTCTAAGGCGCATTTTCCAAGCTTTTCACAATCGTTAATGGGACCATCAGCCCTGGAGAAAGCTTCTAGGCAGCACAAATAATGAGCTAAATGTTCATTTCAGGTCATACGCATAGTAAGAGTGCATTGTCAACGCACTATAAGTATGGCCAAATAGCTTGATCTACTTGACGGCACTGGAGATCGAATCCCGCACCAGGCGCATAAAAAGTGGATGTTCATATCACTAGGTCACCACAGCGGTTAAAGCTCCAAGTGATAACCGTGGTAACGACACTCCTGGAATGCTTACCACCACTAACTACTATTACAAACCTGGGAACGAGCCTTGAACACATGTCACCCTAAAATTAGAAATTATTTTTCACAAAAGAGAAGTGTAGAAACTGTCTTGCTTTCCGTATACATTTTAACCCCTCCGTAAAGAGTAAAGGAGAGTAAAGAGAAAAAAACGCCGTAGTAGGGCGTTCCAGAATAATTCTATCCACTCACAGTTTATTAAGACGCATTCGCATCGGACAGCCTGAACACGGGCTATAGAGACAGATACACAAAAGAGAAGATGTAGAAACTGTCTTGCTTTCCGTAAACATTTTAACCGCTCAGTAAAGAGTAAAGGAGAGTAAAGAGAAAAAGACGCCGTAGTAGGGCGTTCCAGAATAATTCTATCCACTCACAGTTTATTAAGACGCATTCGCATCGGACAGCCTGAACACGGGCTATAGAGACAGATACACAAAAGAGAAGATGTAGAAACTGTCTTGCTTTCCGTAAACATTTTAACCCCTCAGTAAAGAGTAAAGGAGAGTAAAGAGAAAAAGACGCCGTAGTGGGGCGTTCCAGAATAATTCTATCCACTCACAGTTTATTAAGACGCATTCGCATCGGACAGCCTGAACACGGGCTATAGAAACAGATACACAAAAGAGAAGATGTAGAAACTGTCTTGCTTTCCGTAAACATTTTAACCCCTCCGTAAAGAGTAAAGGAGAGTAAAGAGAAAAAGACGCCGTAGTAGGGCGTTCCAGAATAATTCTATCCACTCACAGTTTATTAAGACGCATTCGAATCGGACAGCCTGAACACGGGCTATAGAGACAGATACTCAAAAGAGAAGATGTAGAAACTGTCTTGCTTTCCGTAAACATTTTAACCCCTCAGTAAAGAGTAAAGGAGAGTAAAGAGAAAAAGACGCCGTAGTAGGGCGTTTCAGAATAATTCTATCCACTCACAGTTTATTAAGACGCATTCGCATCGGACAGCCTGAACACGGGCTATAGAGACAGATACACAAAAGAGAAGATGTAGAAACTGTCTTGCTTTCTGTAAACATTTTAACCCCTCAGTAAAGAGTAAAGGAGAGTAAAGAGAAAAGACGCCGTAGTAGGGCGTTCCAGAATAATTCTATCCACTCACAGTTTATTAAGACGCATTCGCATCGGACAGCCTGAACACGGGCTATAGAGACAGATACACAAAAGAGAAGATATAGAAACTGTCTTGCTTTCCGTAAACATTTTAACCCCTCAGTAAAGAGTAAAGGAGAGTAAAGAGAAAAAGACGCCGTAGTAGGGCGTTCCAGAATAATTCTATCCACTCACAGTTTATTAAGACGCATTCGCATCGGACAGCCTGAACACGGGCTATAGAGACAGATACACAAAAGAGAAGATGTAGAAACTGTCTTGCTTTCCGTAAACATTTTAACCCCTCCGTAAAGAGTAAAGGAGAGTAAAGAGAAAAAGACGCCGTAGTAGGGCGTTCCAGAATAATTCTATCCACTCACAGTTTATTAAGACGCATTCGCATCGGACAGCCTGAACACGGGCTGTAGAGACAGATACACAAAAGAGAAGATGTAGAAACTGTCTTGCTTTCCGTAAACATTTTAACCCCTCAGTAAAGAGTAAAGGAGAGTAAAGAGAAAAAGACGCCGTAGTAGGGCGTTTCAGAATAATTCTATCCACTCACAGTTTATTAAGACGCATTCGCATCGGACAGCCTGAACACGGGCTATAGAGACAGATACACAAAAGAGAAGATGTAGAAACTGTCTTGCTTTCCGTAAACATTTTAACCCCTCAGTAAAGTGTAAAGGAGAGTAAAGAGAAAAAGACGCCGTAGTAGGGCGTTCCAGAATAATTCTATCCACTCACAGTTTATTAAGACGCAGTCGCTTAGGACAGCCTGAACACGGGCTATAGAGACAGATACCTATTGCTGGAGTAGACCAAGTGCATATGCCCTTGATTCGGCGGCAAATCAAGAGAATAAAATGAGACTTCTTTTCTGCTCTAGCACTACACGGTTTAGCAAACATTTGCCTCTTTGTTTGGTCCCGTAAGTACGTGTCAATATATTTGAGTCCGACAACCTATTGGCTATCAAAGAGCTGATGAATGCGCGACATTTACACATAATAATTTCAGATGACAACAAGCCTCCCCAGTGTTCTACCTTGAACAGAAATCACAACGTAAACTTCGCGATCAATCAATCGCGAAGTGCCTGTCGATATGTTTTTATCCGACAGGCTATGGGCACTCAACGAGACATGAATACATGACATTTACACCTTAAATTACTTTCAGACAACGAACAGCTTCATCCGAGTTGCATCTTCAACGCGTTCATTGGGAACAGCAAGGGGAGATGTAAACACGTCTGCACGCTTACACTTAATGCCTGCATAATATTTTTGTTTCTTATTACTTCAACGCAGATTACAAAAGATTGTAAGAAATGGGAAGTTGACCTACCTTCCTTGCCCAGGAATCCTAGCATCTTTTGGCATGAATAGCGCCGCGCAACCATATATTTGGTATGTCATAGTCCACACGAAGCTAAGCTGTCTTTCGCCCATCCGAATAGCAGTTTTGTTTTCGCGTCAACAAGGCGGGCAAAGCAGAATGTGCTTGTGTTGATGGCAGCTTGAATGCCTGTGATCATGTGTGATCCCTTGGGAATCAATTGTGAAGGCTGTCCATGATGCGAGTGCAAGTAGATGTCCCTTTTTTTTTCTTTATAGCTGTACTCACTTCTGACGGACCGTCAGTGTGCACGCTTGTTTCGGAGTTCTCAAGTCGTGTTTTGCTTAGCGGCCAATCAGCTTTATTGAACCGGCCAATCAGCTTATGAGAAAGCTTGACTTTTAGGGAAAACTCTGGGCTCTTTTGACGCCCTCCGATCGGGCCAGCACATGAGCGCTGGTATTCGATTGTGCAGAAACAAATCGCGGTGAAAGGAAATAGGCTATAAAATTTAAGCTGAAATGAGTTCTAATATAGAAGCCATTAAAAAAAAACACATTGCAAAATTAGGTGGGTTTTAATCGCAAATTTGCGCCCTATAACATTGTAAGCACACCACAATTGATTAAAGTTGCAGGGCCCCTTAAACACTGAGCCGTGAAGACAACAGAGTAAAGGTTATTTTTCTAAGGCAAGATATTGCTGTTGGGAAGCATTTCGTTTTCTCCATGCAATCGCTTTACGCTGATTTTTTTTTATCAGGTCCAGTACAACTATAATGTCGTTTTCAAGTGCATATTCATGATGCGAAGCTTGCTACTGCTGACTACTTCCCACAGATATCTCCAGCTTTTAGAGTTGCGTGTGAGGCATCGTAGAACAAACTGAAATGATGTGAGGTGAGTAACCACACCGGGAAGTTTGAATTCCGATTTGGAAATGCTCGTAGGGTTCGGTTAAACCGGGTATTCATGTCTAATATGAGCGCTCTTTCAATTAAAGAGGAACTTATGGTAATCCATGTAGCCAAGTGCATGGACGCACACAAGGATGTGAAGAGAGAGCCGCGGATGGGAGTCGTTATCGCCTTGGCTTCATACACTTAAAGTCGAAGCCTAAGTGCCCCCCCTCCCCCCCCCCCCCCCTTCCCCGCAACGTGTAGCTTCGCAGTCATTGAGCCCCACATATCACCCCGTCATCACAATCCTATCCACAGCACCGACAGCAAACAAAGTCCAAAGAAAAAATGGCACGAGGGAGCGCTGTAGCACATTCCTTGCCGTCTCCAAGCCAGAGCCGGGCGTTGATTTTCCAGAACCTGCTTCGTGAGCACGTTTCGCGTGCCTTGCTGTTCTATGAGGACATAAAACTCTACAGGGCCTTCGAGCTGAGGACAGCGCACTCTAGAAGAGCCTTTACCCCATCGCTCTACCTGTCATGCTAGGGCTTGACGTCAGTGAGAATCGCGTCATATCTTTCCGCCACGCACGCATGTCTAGGTTCTGACGAGTGTTCCAGCCGACGGACTTTGTTCCTGCGCATCTAATTACAATGCAGTGCCGCTCGGGGTAACTGACCCGCTACAACGCAAGGCATTGTCGAATGGTACACCAGTTTCGCAGATGAGGACACATGTTTTAACTTCGAGACATCCATGCCGCTAAACCCATTTGCTGAAAAGAACTGTGAACTTTGTTCATTTCTTCACGATGCTCACGAGTTCACGATGGAAAATATTTCCCTACGGGAAGACGAGATAGAAATAGTTCTGATTATAAAAAAAAAGGCTTCAAGCTTGCATGCGATTGCAAATGAACTTCTAATTCGAACCACAACCATATGAAGCTAAATGTAGCTGAAACAGGTTGATTGAATAGATTTTATCGCGTAGAACAATAGCAGTGATGTGCTTATCCCGTATGGACTCTGGAGCATTACATCAAAACCCTTCCTGCCTACATTTTCAAACGCCACGCCTTCGTGGTCTTGGCACCTGGGCAGCCATGGTTCGTGTCTAGCGTCTGTATTTTTTTTTTTGTTGTTGTTCAATGGTCGGCAATAGCTTTTAATTAGGTTATTCGTTTTCGGATAAAACGCAATTTATCCGCTTTTTGCACCCGAACATTGTTCTAAAAAATCGGGTAAAACCCGGTTTTTCCTGGTTTCTGAAACAACTCGCCTACGAAACTTGTTGGAAGCTCGTATGAAAGTACCGAAACAGAAAGTATTCTAGCGATACTTTTGATAAAGAGATTCTTTATTCGAAAGCAATCTTAATGAGAGATGCACTGAAGGCACTTTTAGATGTCCAGAAAATGCTTGAAAGCGGAAAACTTGTAATGCCAAGCCCCGATCACCTCGTAAACATCAAGATACAGCGGTCTCTCAGCAAATCTTCCACGATGATCGCGAAAGGCGACCGAGCAAAAGGTGTTTTGTCCATATTACCTAAGAACCATGGCACATTAGTAAAAAGTTATTGAAAACATTTGCTCGACATTCTTCCCAAAATGTGGCAGCATTCTGATACCTAACGTCTCAGACAAAGAACACCAGTTGACAGTGTTTAAACTGGGAGCCTTACTCGATCCATTCCATTAGCGTCTGCAGTGACTTGTTTGATGACTACCGACCTCTTTATTTCCGTGACGGGAGATGTAGGTTCGCTTCACGAGTGTAACCAGTACTTGAACTGATGGACTGTTGAACTGTTGAAAGTGTTGAAAGTGTTGAACTGATGGACTATTGGAATAATGCAACTGTGCGCTACCCCAGGCTACCAAATGTAGCGTTGTCATTGGTGTGTCTAGCTAATGGCAGCTGTTACTTTGAGAAAACGTGCTCTCCACTAAGATACCTCCAGAAACCAGGCAGATGTCGTATGAAAACCGAAATGTTGCGCATCAGATGATTATGTATGTTAACAAGGGCGTGTAAAACATCACGTAATTAAACGTTTCTTGTACAACCCCTGACCATTGCACCTCAAAGAGAGTAATAATTACGGCAGAAACGACGATTTATAAAATACTTTCTTGAAGCCAACCCAAACCGTAACCCTATCGTTACCCACCACTTAGGAGAACTCGAACAATTTATTACTTTGTAAATTTAACCCGATAGAACCAGAATTTCGGAGTGTTTCCAAGCAAAACGCGATTTCTCCCTATAATCAAGTCGAAAAATAACACCCGAATTTTACACCCAGAATTTGAAAAAATATAAAACCCGAAAACGAATAACCTGTGAATACTTCATGCGGTGGCGCCAGCCATATTTATTTTCTGGCGCTTGCCTAGACAAAAATAACGAAGGCTCGATTGATATTCAAGGTTTCCAGTTAGTTTTAAAAACAGCGTTATCGATTGATTAGGCTGAATTTGATTTGTTGCCAATGTCCGTTTAAGAACCCTACCTACTTCTGGTGTAACGTCGCTGACATGTGTTCACAGAATTATCGCAGCTTCCCTTAATGTATAAGTTGCGGCTCCTGGCAGCTACGTCGTTTCTTTCGCAGCCCTCGCGGCGGCTGTACTATATATAACCAAAATTAAGTCACACGTGAGAAAGAGCGAATATAATATTGGATATGTGAAAGTGGAAGTTATTACTGTTTCTAACTGATCCTCAAAAACCTGCTTTTAGCATTGGTTGTCTTCGCTGCTTCCATCGCTTTATTACCTGCCCTTTTCAGTCAATATTGCACAGCAGTAGTTCAAGCACTAAATCATAAAGCGTACCTTAATACCTGTGGAACTTCACATCCAGCATTGTTCCTGTATGCCGCAGCTATTAGGCGTCATATTCCAGGCCACAAAGATTACACCCGGATTATAGAACTAACTTGCGGAGGCGTTAAAGGTGGCTAATACACGCCAGCCGACAGGACGATATGTCCAGACGCCGGTTTAAACCGGTAAAACTTCTCCTGACAACTAGCTAAACCGCGAGTGCATTCGCGAAGATTAGATGCTGGGCTAAGAACCTGTAGCCCCTGAAAAAACTTGGACGTTAACCTCTCGTTACATAAAGTTCAAACCTTACTCAACCGAAAGCTTGCTGAAAACCTCCGGCGCAATTTTTATAAAGTTTTCCTAGCCATGAATTTCATCCCTTAGTCGAATCTAAATTATCGAATGCTGTATTCAATCCCGTTAAAAAAACACTAACGCTTAACCCTAGCCATCATGCACGAAGTAGAAGTCGATGCTCGGCTAGTTCAGAAGTCACTCTTTGACAATTAGAAAAACGTTTGAGCAGAAAAGACCGCTTAGTTGTTATTGTTGTCGTCGTTGTCATTGCTATCTACAAAATAAAAAGAAAAAAGACTCCGAGGTGAAGGTTAACGTGATTAAGAACAACATTTCTTTGAGAGGTACCGCCTACGTCGCATTGTCCCTCTTATTTTTCCCACAATGTCGGGCGGATATCTGTCAGCTGCACATATCTTCGCTTCCAACCCATTCCGCAGTCCAGCTCCTCTACACCAACACTGTAGCACCTAAAGCGTTGCTTAAGTGCAAGCGATGGAACCAAAACAAAATCCATCGCATAGCTTCAAGAGATTTGTTTTTCTATTTTCTCTTTTTCTCGCATGTGAACTTCAAGCGCGTGATTAACAAAAAGAAAGAAAATGTATAGAGGTTTTCTTAGAATAATGACTGTCTTCAGGTCTTCCAAAATTCTAGAGCCACTGGGGCTTTAAATGGGACAAGACATTCCTCACGTTTAGTTGAAGCTCGACATTCCACGCTATAACAATCTGTTCATAGAACTTTACGGCGAAATCTTTCGCATGATTGGTTTAGTAATGGAGCCTTGGATTCATTTGTCAGACCTCGTTACTAACAGAACATTTTTAAAAGCAACCTGACACGATGGCGAGGTGACAATTGAAGTTTATTGCCGCCTTCCACAATGCAGGCAGCTCTTGAATTATTATTTTATGGATCTGCCACTCTAGCTAGATGGCAAGTGAATTAGAAATTACAATCAATACAATTTTTTTTAGCAATATCTACACTGTGCCAGCCGCTTCGCCTCTCCGCCGTGATCGCAGCTTCGTTCTGGTCATAACTCGCCCGTGGTCGAACTGACCTTGAGCCGATAGCAGCCGCTACAAGACAAAAAAGATGAAGAAGAAAAAGAAGGAGGAGGAGGAGGATGCGGTAGCTGGCAGCTAACATGGACGAGCAGTAACTGGGCGTAGGGCTTCCTGGACGCAGGGATATTACAATCAGCCTGCCGAACCCTGTACATTCACGTTATCCCAAGGCCACGCAGGCATGTGACTCGATTAAAGCCGGGCTTTATATTTTGGCTGGTAGCTTACGCTATCGCGTCCTCAAGAGGGTGGAGGTGAAAGAGGATAAAAAGAGGGTCCGTACAGTGGAGGGCTTCGGACCAAGGCGCAACATACGCTTCCGCCTCATCACACTTTAGTGGTCGAAAGTGCCCTCTATGGCATACGTAAAGCTGAAACTACTATGTGAAAAAGCCACGTCTTCATTTACAAGCCGAGCCTAAGCGCAGCCATGAAGATTGCTCTCGCGTAACTCCAGGTTTAGCCGCTAGCTAAAGCACAGGCAAATTTATTTTACTGCCAGTTGTAATGGCGAAGAGGTGAATGTTGCGAAGTAGTGATGGCTTCTAAAAAATATGGCCAGTGACATTGTGGAGAAAGGAACGTCTCCACGAAATCATATTTTTAGATGAAGAAGAGAAGGTACGAGTGAGAAGAGAGATTGATGGTAGGAGGTGACAAGTGTTCTGGTGACGGGTGGTAATGTCAGGAACTTAGGAATGCACAACTGGAAGGCTACTGCCCCGGGTAGAACATAGAGCGCAGCTACCTTGCAGCCAATATCTTATGACGAGGTAAGAGGAATGCTCAACCTGAGGGTGATTCTATGCCGTAATTCAAGACGATATGGCTAAATAAAACTAAAAGCAGCTTTTCGCTGATTAACGCGCTAAGCCGGTTAGCATAGCCCTATAATAACCTTTTTTTAGGCTATGTGTTCGCAAGGATCCCTATTTCAGTCCTCCCACAAAGCGATTAGGTTGACAACAGAATGCATATATAACGTCTTTATGAAAAGGTATGCTCACATGCAGCTTAAGCTGAATTTCTGAGCTCAGTGCCGCGTTTCAGGACATATTTCAATTACGATTGAAGGTCCGACAACTTCTTAAAACGTAAATCTACACCTAGGTGGTGTATAACAAGTGACTTCATCAGGAGAGTTGATGCATAGCTACTTTGGAATGTGTCCACTCGGATGGGAATTCAAGAGACGTCTCTCCATGCTTCAAATGCAACGAAACAAACTCTAGCGAGAGGGCCAAAAGTCTAAGGGGGGAGGGGGGGGGGGGTTATGGTAGCAGCAGATATGCAGCAAAAAATTCGCGTTTGAAAGCGTATCTCGTCTCCTTGAAATGGGCCACTAGCGGCACTTCTCTACCGGCTTCAGTATCCATGCGAAGCTAAAGTACAAGCAAGAACGCACAGGAAGCGAAGCCAGCCTTTGGTGTTCGTCGTTAGGCGCAGCCTGCCAAGAAAACATGCACACCACGAATTCATAGACTACAGAGAAAAGTCAGTAAAAAGCGCAAGAAATGTCCTTGCACTCAAAGAGACGACGCCTGTAGGGCTCTACGTGACGTGAGTGTAAACATCGAGCACTTATTTGTAGTTGTGTGCGTTACTTAGCGCCTCTCAACCATCCGCTTTTCTGCACGGTCGCTCGATCACATAAGCGCCTCACGCGCAAGCAACTCACAAGCACCGTAAAGATCTTGGAGGCTGTATTTGGCTTCACACAGTTCGTCTAGGCGGGACTCGACAAAATGCGCCCGGGACAACTGTCAGCAACTTGATGTTTTGCTGCGACTCTCAAATGCGTTATGCGAGAGTAAGAGCTTCGAGAAGAAAAAGAAGCGCTGCCGATTTCTATTCTTCTCTTCTTACGACAAGCGTACGTTCTTTCTAAAGTACAGTAAACTTTCATGAAGGGCTACAAAAGCTGATGATTTTGACGAGGCGCTCAATCCCCATAAACACAACCCGTATCATGCTCTTTTAATCATTGCGAGCATTTTTATTGACTTCAATTTACCTGCTAATTTGAACAGTGCCCTTCTTCGACTGACACTTTATATTATAGAAGTCCAGGCCCGTGTTTAATCTAAAATATGGGTAACCAGAAAGCGGGACTGAAAACAGCTTGGCAACATCGCTCCATAGTGTTGTTTTTGTATCATTGCTACGTACACCTAACGACGTACAGAAAGCTTTTTAATTCTCTGAGAAGCTCATTTGTGACAAACTCTCATCTCCGGGAGCTATATTTACTCTTTAATAACGGGAATCGTTTGTATCGATCGTCGTGTCCGAAACAGCAGCATGGAATCAGGATAAAAAATAAAGGAGCAAGCTTTACAAAGCCTTTCAAATTATTTTTCTTCTCTGTTCTCACTATCGATGATTAAACGGGCTCAGCGATGCTGTGCTTCGAAATTATTAAAACGCGGGACCAGCACTATCAGGATATTCCGAATTATCATTCACCAAATGCAATTGCTAATCTGCCGTGGGCATCCTCTGCTTGGCTGCTAAACATATCTTCATATCTACTATAATCTCCTTTTTAAACTGCTCAGCATTCTTCCGTAAAATGATGTGCAATTATTGAACAAGACAGTAGGTTTTAATGAGATAGGCTTCTGAATGCCAAAATAAAAAGCTAGTAGGATAGCTGAAACACGAAGCCAATAACAAAATAAAAATAATATTAACCTCGAGATATACAGCCCTCCCCCCCATCCCTTTCTTCTTGGACTGATACAGAAAGATTTGCAGCCAGTTGTCTCCGCATCTTGAAACTGAGAAGTATCTAATTTGAACTATTCTTTCGCTGCTAAATAATGTGGTCTTCCTCATCAAAGTTAAATGGTCTTGGTGGTAACAAGCTTTAACGAGCGAATTGATAGGGTACATACCTGTTATCGCGTAGGAAGAGAAATTTCGGCACATCTAATTTGTCTTCGTGACGTCAGCTTTCCTTTTCTTCAGCTGCAGGCTTCGCAGTATCTTCAGCGCTAAACATTCTCGAAGCAGCTGCTACACAGTTGGAAAAAATGCACTGCGAGCTCCAGAAAGCAAAAAGACTTAGAATGCGGGGCATGTGTGCTTGCGGGAGCCTTCTAGTTTTGACGTTTTTAACTTGTGCAATTAATCACCACGGCCACCAATTACGTGGAATCATTAGGGCGTGATTCATCTTGCTCCATGCTACTCTTAATAGGAAGTCTGATAAATGACTTTCTCGTCAAGCAGCGGTTGTTTACAACGTAGAGATAGAGTGCACGATTGATTTTGTAAGTTTTATTTATTTATTTATTTATTTATTTATTTATTTATTTATTTATTTATTTATTTATTTATTTATTTATTTATTTATTTATTTATTTATTTATTTATTTATTTATTTATTTATTTATTTATTTATTTATTTATTTATTTATTTATTTATTATCCCTCAAATGCCACTAGCCGGGACATTACTAGGGTTTGTGATAACGTGGCAAAAAAAAAAAAATAGGTGCGATGACTTATAACACGGTGAAGATATTAATTTTCATCTCAATTCAAGGGCGCTATCGTAACCGTACCATGACCGTCGTTTTATTTGTGATGTGTTTTTTGTTTGTTTGTTTAATGTTTCTGAACAGGATGAAAAAAAAACGAACGCAAGATTGGTGAACTGGACTCTTTTTTTTTCATGCTAGCCTACGCTACAAAAAGGAACCGTAAAGCTTAACTTCTTTTTTAAGATTTACATTCAGTATTTAAACTATATATCTTAAAGACATCGCTTTAAGCTCTCCTGGAATGCCTGAGTACTAGAAATTTGACTAAATTGTAAACACTGGAAATGCGTACAGCATTCTGTTACAGGGCTTTAAAACAGACATCCTGAGATGTGTTTTTTAGCCATGTACACGATATAACAGTTACTGCTTTTATAAACTTCATAATAACTTCCTTACAGTTTTAGAAGTTCAGCTATGTATCGGCAGTTGCATGTTCAAGAGCGTAGGCACTCAAGATATGGCTTGAAATCATGCGCAGATTCCTACTGTAAAAAGCATTATTTTCATTTTTTTTTAAGTAAGTAAGATGGAAAAAGAACAATTAAAGTTCGCTATAAATGCCCAATGCGATACGCCGTCGCTCATGCAATGCCGATTTTCCCTCGGGCCTGTTAATGGACGAGCTAGTCCTGTTTTAACAAGCTTGGTGCCTCAATCTTCATCAGTAATTCATTGTTCCTAGAGAATACCTTTTTCTCCTCTTTCCTGTTCGCGAAGACATGGCCTTACATTAGGCCGCAGGTTGTCGACAGCTGCTGTGAACTCCTCCCCCACCTCCTCCAACTTCACTCCTCGTATGATCCCCGACCGATGTCTCTGGCTGTTATGCCTACTTCCTACTGCATACTTGGCCTGAGCGGGTTGCACCAATCCTCTTTAGATAAAAAAAAAATTCAGAGCAGAGTTCCGTAGACAAAAAAAAAATATAAAAGAACTGGTAGGAGAAAATCTAACCGCGCATAGAACACGAAGCAGCTTGCCAGTATTGGTATGCTCCGGAAACCTTTTTTCTGCCAAACAATGCTTATTATTTTTTGCATCAGCAGCTGCGTGTATATAAAACCTATGTTTTGTATGCCTAGGGGCTACTACTATGGCACTTTTGGGAAGGATTTCTTCGAAGCGAAGGATAGAAACGAACACGCATCGATGTTCTGCGTTGAGCGAGTGGATACGAAAGAAAAGAAACAAACGGAGCATCTATTCTGTTGAAGTCACCCGTTTTTCCTTTAAGAGAACACGCATTCAACTTTCCACAAAAGTAATTATATGAAGAATAAAGGGCTTGACAGTAAAAAAAGAAATACAGCCTGGTTTCGCCAGAGCATACGATTCAGCCTCGGCGCGCGTCTGCCACGTAATTTGCCAGGACTATTCGAAACTATCTGCAAATTACCAAAATTCGGATTGTGTTGGAGTTGGAGTTGGAGTTAAAGTTTCTTTCTTTTACAAGAAAGGGGAAGTCAAGGCAAACGGCGGCAAGCCTGACTGGGCCTTGGCTCCCAAAACAGATAACAACAGACAACAGCACACACCTCTAGTGTATATAAGAAAAGAAAAAAAAAACATTATGCAACACTTACATGGGATATGTAAAAGATATGAATACATGCAGTATTCATTTGATATACAAATCAACAGATCACACTGTCAATAACATAAATATTTACACTAAAAGCAAAAAATATTACACAAAAAAGATTACATATGAGAAAAATACAGTTACTACCACCATTGAAATTATAGGGGATATTCATTTAAATATTGTTTTTAAATATTCTTTTTAAATACCCTAGGTGCCAATGAAAATTCCACATTTGGTGTGTTGTTGATTAGGGATGGCACCTGAAAAGTTCATTTCTGTTTTCCATAGTTGGTTCGAGTAATAGGTACAAGTTTTTTTCATGTTCGCAGGTCATACGTTACTGTAGATCTATCAGGTAGAGTAGTATACAGCCTATTATGGTGAATGTACTGCAGAATACGAAAGTAGTAAATTAGTGCATTAAGCGCTAAAGTACTTG
Organism: Amblyomma maculatum; assembly: GCF_055883805.1. Taxonomy (NCBI): domain Eukaryota; kingdom Metazoa; phylum Arthropoda; class Arachnida; order Ixodida; family Ixodidae; genus Amblyomma; species Amblyomma maculatum. The sequence goes on along the minus strand of NC_139353.1, from coordinate 93,902,248 downwards.
CGTTTTGTTCACGCTGGTTAACTCAAAACCAAGTTGAGGTATTTTTGGTCCATGCGGCAAGAAATAGCGTACTCCATGCTCGCCCCTCGCTGTGTGTCATGTTATTGCTATTTGTTGCGTTTTGAAATACGAAACCTGCGAATAAAGTTTCCTTTCCCCCTGCTGTCGAAAACTTCATGTGAATAAAGGTGTTCGTAGAGATGCTTTTAATTGACGTACATTTGCTGTCTTTTATTGCTGAGCGTCAGAGTTAAGGTGAGAGTTTTGTCTACACTTTGCTTTGTCGGGGCTGCTCTTTATCTTTCTAGTGTTCATTCTGCACGTCCGTTCGACGATCCGTATCTGCAATAGTTATACCCTCAACGGCAATATGGAAACGTCTTGTGTTTTTAACCAAAGAACTAGTCCTTATGAAACAGCGCTGATACTTCATATCTCGATATTCAAAACAAAAATTCCCTTCTGCATGCACTCAAATGACAGTTATACTAGCGGAGCGCATAGTTACTTGCACAGCCTTCGGCTAAGGGTTTATTTAGCAGTATTTATCTCTTGAATTAAGAATTTATGCGGCAGAGATTTGTTATTATGCCTCTGCTATCGGCTATATCACCGTGATGTGTCTCAAAAGGAAACTTGCGTGTATTGATTAATAACGATTGATCCTGCAACAGCGGTCGCTATTAGATCGAGTTCTTGAGTGCACGTGATTGGACGAAATGGTATGAGGCATCTTTATAGCAGATTATAACATTCCCGCAGTTAAGTATGTGGCTTCATCCACAAGCAAGGAAAATACTTCGCGCAGCTGTGTAGTGGTAACAATAGCTTGATATTATTGGGCACTAACAAAGTGCTTCATAAAATTTTAATTTGCCTCTTTTTGTGTGTTCTCGCTCTAAAAAACGCGAGATGGTGGACTGCAGTGTAGACACAGTAGACATGAATATGTTCCTAGCGCATTTGCTGTAAATCGGCATCTATATATAAAAAGGTTATTTTCACTTCATCCTATCTTTTTCACATTGGTGACGTGTGATTCTTAATAAGTGCGTGTACTTCGTGTTTGGTTGTTGGTGGTATTTGTTTCCTTCTTTTGTGCTATAAAGTGAGGGCATTGATTTATAAGTGTCGTCTTTGGAATGAGCTGTAAGATAGAGAGGGTGATATTACATTATTGGTGGTTTTTCTCCTTTGTATCCCACTGCATTGTTTCACCATGAAAAGAGCTTCTACTCTGTGGTCAGCTTTGTAATCTAACGTAGTGGAACAAAGCAGCGGTATGACTTTTTCGGTTGTCATTCAGTCCCTTCGCGGTGACCTCAATGCTCTGAAAAAAGTCTGTTGGCAAACGTTTTTACCTTTGCGGAGAGTCATGGACGTCTCGTGAATCGAGGCTTTCACCTTTTTTCAGCATCTGGCAAGAAATTGAGTGTGGGGGCATCTTTGTTTTTTGTTTTTATTTGGAAGCTACGGAAGTACCCGTGAGTGCAAAAGCCTGCCTTCGTTGGCAAGTTGAAATGAATGGTGGTTATAATATACTCGACGAGGACCAGTCTTAATTTCTCCACAATCTATTTTTGGCTTTCTTGCTTAGAATTTTGACGAAGCTATCACTAAATAGCGGAAGATCGCCGGCGGCCGACAGTGCCGTGAGCTGGCTGCTTGCGTCGCTTGTTTGTACGATCCGCTACCAACTCTTTTAGTTGCATTAAACGCCAAGCAGCCTGCACTACCATATCATTTCCACGAAAAGAGACAGCCAGGATTACACCATAAAGTTCAGAAAAATGCAGGAGCCTTAGGTCAGTAATAGATTAATTTCCGCATTTTCTTTTACAGCCGTTTTTTTTTTTTGTATGAATGAAAACCAACCGCAAATAACAAATAAGGTGCTCTGCTAGGTCTTCACAGTCGACGCCGATGTCAACATACTTTTCTCGTTTACCTGCCTCAAGAAAGGAAATATGGTCTGATTTTTCAGTGTCAGAGTCAGAACTAAGGGTTTAAAATGCAGCGCCGACCGCATATTGCCTAAGTGTGTCAAAGACACTGAACACGCATCAACTTTGGCTACAAGACACTGGCAAAACATAATTTAAACGCCTCATTCGACTTTCTTTAAACCAGATACAAATATCAACGAGTTCCTGATGCTCCTAAGATTCATTTGCCCATAACGTGATCGCGGAGATCTTCAGAAGAGTTTGTACAAGCTAATTTCACACAGCTTGCGGACAGTGACGCAGGCACTATGATTTAAAAATCCAGCGTGGCGCACACACTTCGATCTCCTTTTCCTTCTTCCTTTTCATCGCCCTGCTCAAGTCTTCTTTATCTCCGTAACAATATCTTTAAGTTGATCTGCTGTAAGGTTCATTCTTTGAAAAAAGGTGCAGTAATCAATATCTAAATATGATCTCCATTTTCTCACTGTCTTCTCTCCTTGTAGTATTACAATTTTATAGTTCCTTAGCGCTGTATGGATGCAGAGTTCACCATGTCTTCCTCCATAAAGTGTCCTCGGCCAATAAGTGAGATCTGTACGTTCGGGGAGAAGGCCTCGCCAGAAGACATGTCAATATCCAATTATCTCACTTTGTGGTCCTGTTGCATATTTTGTATTTATGTCTGACACAAGCTAAATTGCCTAAACTGTACCATGGGTTCAAATGTATTCTTCGAGGAATTAGCCTTTACGCCGGCGCGTATCAGTGCCTGCCGTATCGTATGCATAAGTGACGGCTATCCACAAATCTCCGGGCAAATCAATTCAATTGTGTAGGCGTGTGCGACCTATTTGCTTTTTTCTGACAGGCGCGTACTGTCACAGCTTTACACACTTTCTAATACTGCGCCACAAAGTTCCTGAAACACCTACGAATATTTAAGAAATGCTTGACCAGCTTAGGAGTACAGGCAAACATTGCTTTCATTGCAATGCGGAATGATAACATGTTCAAATTTCAAAAACGTAAGAATGTACCAAACACACAGGAACTCACTGAACTCAAAAAACAAATAATTATAAAGAAATGGGCCGTAGTGCAAGTTCTTTTCACAATATGGGTGTCTTCAGATGCACAGCAATGTAGTGACTCCACACGGCAGCGCAGCCTACAGCAATTGCCAGTCGAGTTCATTTCGAAAGTAAAATAAGGCTGAGTTAATAGGTACGGTGACATCTTAGGAAACAAAGCGTGAAAGAAATAACGGTAACGGAATATAAATAATAGGACCAATCCCGCTGAATGTTTTGTCTTGCATGGATTGCGTACGAAAACATGTCCTGTTGCGGCTCAGCTTGTCACCGCGGACGAGAATGTATTGGCGCATGCCCCAGCTAGGCCTACTGGCTTTCCTGCGCCACCAACAGAACGGGTGAAGTTTTGCGAGCATGGTGACAACGTCTTCACTCGCGAACATGCGGTCACACTGAAGCCTTGTAATTCTTTTCAATAAAGCTTCTAGCGATAGGAAATTAATACCAGCATATCAGGCCTGCTGGTTGCGCTGCTGGTAGCGCTTTACCGCAGAAGTGTGTCTGCTGCTGTAAACTTATTCTTTATGTGAAAGGAAGAAATATTATGGTTAATAGAATTTTTAGCATGGTTAGTTGTGTAAACATCTGTACCGCCAACCCCTTCTCTAATGCCCTCTGCGTGGGCCACGAGGGAATGTGATGTACCGTCTGTTGCAGAAGTTTGCAGCCCAACGCGCCGGGCGGAGGAGCAGTATCGCTCCCGAGAGGCGGCGCTGCGCCCGCCGGCGCTGCCTGGTGACGTAGCTATAAAAAGTGAGGAGGCTTGTTCTCTTCCCCTCACCCCACGGCTGAGAGCAAAGATGTGCGATATCAACCGCGGGATGAGGGGAAGAGAACAAGCCTCCTCATTCTTTATAGCTACGTCACCAGGCAGCGTCGGCGGGCGCAGCGCCGCCTCTCGGGAGCGATACTGCTCCTCCGCCCGGCGCATTGGGCTGCAAACTTCTGCAACAGGCGGTACATAGATAAATGTGCCTGTTGTGACACAAAATTTAAAGACGTCACCGCTGTGCCATCCCATCTGCCATCTGCTGCACGTTAATGAAATGTCAAGCCGAGCATGTCAAGCAGGCATTTCACAATGACCTAAGACTAAGATTTACTCCGAAACATGAAAATTAAACAGTGGCAAACCAAGAATATAAGAGAATTGAACGGGTGGTGTGGGATGATAAAGGGCAATGATAAATTATTTCGTGAAGAAAACCGCCTTTGATAGTGCGTTTGAGAATCTTCATAAACATTACGAGTGACGTTCACACCACTGTCATCCTCCTCCTTAAGGTAATATGAAGTTCAAGTTTGTTTACGCGTTAAAGCACAATCAGAACCGCAGAAAGGATGTGTTTTTCTCAGAGGCGAGAAGGCCAAATTCTAAAAAGGACGTGGATTCAATATGTTTTCAAAATAAGCACGTTCGGCAGAATGAATACAGCGAAATTTCTTTATCCCAAACTTGCCTACAGCATTACCCCCACTGTTGTGAGAAGCAACATCGCAGATATCGTAATTGTGTATAATAAAATAAAATGCCTGATATTTTCTGTAAAATGTCTTGCGAAGAAGGAATATCTATATTTGAGAGTAGTATTTGTGCAGAAAGACGCGGAATATAGCTCCTTATTCCACAAACGAGAGATTCAGAACAGTCTTGCTCTTCGTCTTCAAAGGTACTAAGCGGTTAACTAACTATAAGCCATAGAAACATGCCGCGTGGCCTATCGCCATTCAAATGTCCCGGAGGCTTCGACTTTCATCTCAATTTAAAGGAATATTCATTCGGGGAAGATGGTGTGTAATACTTGAAGTCAGACGCAATAACGCCATAAAACACAAACACCTAAAGAAGAGACGCAGGAAGTGCGCTGATTTCAACATACTTTATTCGAACAGAAGCCAGCAGATATATAAGCAACAAAAGCATGTGCAGAAGCATTTCACTGAAAAAGAAGTAAGGAAAATTATGTGCAAACAGCTGCTTATGTATCTGTGACCCTAAGACCAAGATGTCTTGTCATAAACGTTTTAGTTGATCGGGCATGGTTCTTTATTAGGACGAAAGCCTTTAATGGCTCATACTGTCGTGGACAAAATGTGTCCCGCTTTGCAGTGGCTCTGATTGGCCGAGGCGAGGTTACGTCATAGAGGTCTCGGCCAATCACATGGCACCACCACAGTATGCGCGAATGCGTGCTCTAAATGGCCACATGTTGACTAGCTAATAAACAATTACTAATGACTAATCTTTTAATTAATCACTAATTAGTGCTAGTTGCGTAGCAGAATGCGGCACTCAGGCTTTCACCTTTAACCACTTTAGTCGTTAAAGTCCCTCGTAATTTTTTCTGCCTATGCCGTTGCTGCTTATATATCTGCTGCCTCCTCAGAGAGTAAAGATAGATGAGGTTATCTTTTGTCCTGCGTCGCTTATTTCGAGTTCTTTCCTAGCGCTACTGTTTCCCGTCTGAGTCTACCCTCTCACCCTCTCCTATTGAAGGAGCTACTCGAGTTGGCTGCTCCCGTCAGCTCGGCGCAGCGTCGTGAGGTGTCATTACGTCACGCAACCTGCTGACCAATCACAGCGCGGTCGTGTCACCTGCCAACTTAAGGGCGCATTTACCGCTGTTGAGTTGAAAATTCGCAGATGACTGATCGGATTGATGCGACGTATACGCGAGGACTTCACTTTTGTGTAGAATGCTACATATGGGTATGTTATCGTCCATGTGAAGTAACCACTGATATAATTGCGCAGTTTTAAAAAGTGGGCACTGGATAATCACTTTATCGGGAACGTCTGGTAATTTTTACGCGAAAATAGTTTACACACCTTCGTCTTTCTCTCATATCCCTCTACTATCCTCGCTGTGCCTAATGCGAATTTCTCAAATAATAAAAATATGACCTATGTGCAGGAATCGCAGAAATTATTGCTTGTTTCTTAATAAAGTTATATTAAGTTTTCGAGAACTTACCAACTTTACAGCATTTCTGTTTTTACACGTCATATAATACAGTCGATGTTTTTCGTGAAATCACATGGCTCATCGCCGCTTTGTAGTCAGGTGGAGGTTGCTCTGCACACGTTCAATGATTTCCATGAGTGTAAGAGACCTCAGCACTGGTGCGCCGTGCACCTCCAACCAATAAGTGCCTAGTAGAAGTACGCTGAAGGGCTAGTTGTTTCATACCAACCAGTAGAAGGGCGCTCTTTCTATCCCTCTTCTTTTCCTGTGACCATCTCCTTGCGCCGTTCCATTGGTTAATAAGTGCCTGGTCTTCTTACCTACCAACGGAAACCTGACGCAAATGTGCTCGTGAGTTTCGAGGTAGCGAGACTCGCCACGTGGAGTGCAATGGTCACATTGTGTTCGATCTCAACTCCACATAGAAAAAGAGTTGTGAAAGTCCGCAGCTTTTCCCATTCACTTCAGTCGAATCTCCAAGTCGGCCAAATGAGCGCATAAAAGAAAGGGGCAAGACATGCGTCTTCCTCTCGCACTGCGTTCATTTCTTTAAAGCTCTGCAAGCACCAAATGAAGCGTTAAGTGGTAACAAGCGCTTTTGGACTGTCCCTTTGTTTGCTGAACATCAAAAATCAAGTAAACTACCAACTAATAGCTCTAATCCTCTTACTTTTAGGCTCCTTCTAACTGGATCGTGCATTTAGATATTGCCACGCAGTGGGGACACGGCCGTAAGCAGCAGTAGAGAAGACAGGCGTAATCGCTCTGAAATCAGCTGTGTATTGGGCTGGCTTGCGCCCTGAAAATAGCTGAACAATCCGGCGGCGGCGATTGTAGCCAACCTTCTCACTGGTCGTCGAATTACGGATGCCGTCACACCGACAAATTCTGATTTATAGGTGTAGAGGAAACATGTAGATAAAGCCGAAGACGGTGACTACAGCATAGCCTGTAACATTGCAGAAACTCACGCGAGCGGCCTCAATCTTCGAGATACATCTCGGCGCATTTTGCGCGACAAATAAATTCATAAAGCAGCATCTCGCGACAACGAGCATGAACAAACAAAGAACACAGGATCAATCCGTGCGCTAAATCACAATGATAAGGTCTCATAAGCCGGCGGCTGTCGAAAAACAACAAATACAGATTGAAATCGTTCGCGGCAATATAGTGACGTCATACAAGCCCCTGACTAGTCAGTGCGCGGCCAGGTCGCTTGCCAACTGTCACCTACGGAAGGCGTGCTCGCAGTTTGAGACTGCGGAAGTTCGAAAGGCCCATTGTCACCAACACCATCGGAGTATTCTTTTTTTTTTTTTTGAGACAGGGTATTAAAGCTCACGCGTCAAACATGATTTTACGCAGCCATGAAAGAGGTATACCAGTGGAGTAGTAGCAATTTCTCCACCTAATCGGCGCAGTCTATCACCTGGTGCTGAAGCAGCCGATACTACGAGATTAATCGGTGCAGTCTATCACCTGGTGCTGAAGCAGCCGATACTACGAGATATTGTGAAGATATCCTCTGACAGGTTTATTTGCCTGAAGCAATGCCCAATTAGTAAACGGGTGTGGATGAATTGCTTCCTTAGTCGGAGTCTGCAAGTTCGCTTGCGGCCTTTACGACTGGTTCAATCGTTCTACAACCGTAATGATTACGGCGATGTTAATCTGGCGGTGGCCAAAGGCCTTGAGAGGAGAAAGAAATTAAAGAGAGAAGAGGTTTTTTATTAAACCACTGTTATAGGTTGACTGAGATGATGGCAGATGAACCTAACATTACTTTCCTTAAAGCGCAATGCCTGCATGCTTCCTACAAGGTCTTTACCGCCAATGTAATCCTCAGAGGCCATGCGTGTCACCAATTTCACATTTACTTATAACCGACTAACTGACCGACCGACCGAATGACTGACTGACACTTGCTACAGTATTCTCTCTTTGAACTCCATCAATCAACCATATGCAATCATTATTGAACCTGAAGCCGTTGATTATATTATTTGCTCACTGCAAGGATTTCGATCATTGCTGTTGGATACTGTAAGGACCCAATGCCTTTAATTGTGCTAGCAAAATCGTTTTGTGGGGAATTGAAGTATGCCGCCTGCGAGCGGTCCTGTCTAACCCGTTCAGCATTGGACAAGCAGCCTGTTGCCAAGCAGGACATGAGTGCTACAATACGAACCAGTGGCCAGAAAAAAAAAAAGAAAAAGAAGCGCTGCTCATGTCGTACCTGTAAAAAAAAAAAGAAAGGTGAAGGAGATTGTTTCCGCTGGTCGGCTAAACAGTCCTCGCCCTCTCCACAGGAGCAACGGAAGCTGCGACATGGCCTCCCAAAGGTGTGACCCGTGCGGAGCCGCCTTTCCGCTTTGGGTGATTTTCCACAGCCTTGTGAGCATAACTTAACAGCAGAGACAGAGAGGGAGGCTAAATAAAGTATCTCTCTCGGCTTAAGCTGATAATAGCACACACTTGTCCTTGTCAATCTTGGAGGTAACACTTTGGAGGTAATACGCCGCTCGATTGCGCCATATTTCGAAGACTTCTACTACCTTGGCGACATTTTGCTTGCCATTGGGACTTTTTTAGACACTCTATAAACAGCGGCAAAAGCAGCTGCTGATTGCTGCCAGGCTCCCAGCCCCAGATGCACATATTCGTATCCCGGGAGTGAGTTAGCCGTACGGCTTGATCAATAAGGGTGGCATCGATTGCCAGATGACGTGCCGTCCTAATTTAGACAACTTGCTTGGCTTTGACCTCTCCGCGCGTTCGCAGGTATTTTTGACCGCGCTGTTGCCAAGGCTGTTTCTCAGTCAGGTTGACGTCAGAAGGTCATTTTTTCCGATGAGAGAAATGCCTCCCGCATCATTTCATAACAGGCGAGGACACAAAGACGCGGCAGCGCTTGCAGCAAAAAGTACCAAAATGCGCTGCTTTTATGCACTGCTATCCTGACGGTCGCCGGCCTCTGCTACTTGCTATGCACTGCAAAACGTAGCGACCAGTGGACGACGCCCGTTTCAGTGACGCGTCGTCACTTAGGTACTAGGCCACGTTTCAGAAGCATTCTTCATATTTCGCCGCCTCTTCAATAGGCGTCAACACTGCTATAATGCAGCCGCCGAGCAGCCCTCATCGTATTTCTCGATGCATTCTGCATCTGCACCATTTTTTTACAATGTACCCGTATCTCAGCTGTCCAAGAAGTGCGGAGCAAACGGCGCATTACTGCCAGTTAGCGCGGTGTCCTTAGACTATAAATTTACAGTTCTTAACACGCTGTATTGTGTTGGCCATATCTTAGCGAATGCCTCCGGTGCGGAAACACTGCTACACTATACCACACAAAATGGGGATTTAGGGCAAGCCCCATAATGCCTAAAATTGATAGCCCTAGTCCTGAGCAGTGCGAGGACCTTCTAGCCGACTCGGACGCACAGAACCAGCTCATGCTGGTGCAGTGGGTCAGAGCCGCTGCTGAGGCCAATGGACTCCTGGACAGCCGACTACTGCTCTTTCCTAACCCACTACCCCTAACCCCAATTTTCCGCAATAAAATCTATCAATAAAATCAATAATGCGCTGTAATATTTTTCCTCCCTTTCTGCTAAAAAAAAATATTACTTTTCTGTTTTATTGTGCCCTATGTTTTCAATATAAGTGGGTGTTTCCAAAAAGTGGCGAACAGTAAGTGCCTTTTCTTAGATAAGTATACCAGCTGTACTGTAAAATGACAGTGCACGGTAAATAACCCAGGTGGTCGAAACTTTCAGTCTTCTTTAAGACAGCATCCCATATAGCCTGTGAGTGGCTTTGGAACTTTAAACCCTGTTAGTGAAATCAAACCAAAGCCAACCAAACCAAGCAGCCTATTTCGTTTCTAATTTAAACGGAAAATATGCGTACAGGTCACAGACACCAAAGCAAAATATCACATTCCTGGAATTTTCAAAGACACTGAGAAAAGCTTAATACCAAGGTCCTTGCACTTCGGATTGTTACCATAAAAAGGAGCAGATGAAAAGGATATGGGGCGTCGCTGTTAAGGATCGCGACCCCGTTTGCAGGATGATGCACTCATTATTTTATCTCAGCACAGACCCAGGAGCTGTCTATTGTTATGGTAATTTTCGCGCGAGGTACCGTTCTTCTGGGTAATGAAACACTCCTGACATGTGTGGAAAAGAGCGTCGCTTTGATAATGGAATTTTATATGCGATGCCATGCGAATACATCCTGCAGTGCACAACCATACCGAAAATATACCGACTGCATTCTACGAGGTTCCAACCTTGTAGAACGAAACGTTCGCAAAAGTATCAGCTCCGGAAATGCTTTAGAGATACCGAAGTTTTCGGTCCATTTTGCGGAAATGCGTTCCTAAAGATTGAGATCTGAAGAATTGCAGTGTATAAAAGTGCAAACCACACTTACTTTTTCAGTGCGGCATATTGTAGCAAGCAATTCCTAATGCTATTAGTAATTACGATGTTTCTAAAATGAATCAGATCAGGATGGCTCTAGTAAACTTTCTTAGGGGTGCGACCTACGTTCCTGAAATAACGATATTTTATCCTTAGCGGCAGTTCTTTCGCTGTAAATTGGGTGGGAATAAGCACTTGCGAAAGATCAACCCACTGTTTTCTGTATAATTTCAGGGACAGTGCCTCCGCTGAACCCGCGTGGCTAATTGGTAACCCGAATACAGACAGAAAATTAAGTTTACCCCGCTGACTTGTGGTGTGTACTTGAAAAGTACATTAAAACATACTCCATGGTTCATTCGACCCCTTTCCCTGTGTCATTTTCATTTTTCGAGAGCCCATTCTTCGTGATGGGTCAAATGAAATCTTGTAAGGCCCCAGCCGGATCATCATTGTTTTTCAGCGTTACCTGATACGGGTTTATAATCTGAAGACTTTTCCAATAATTCCCTTTTGCATGTAGACGTAGGCGCTCTAAGAATGTTTTTCAGTGCATCGCTCTTTTTTACGACCAGCTTAGACGGATGTAAAATTAGCTGCTTTAACAGGCACTTCCCGTTGAGTGCAGATTAGTATGTCTGACTAGGAATCTGTTGTTGCACTTCAGTCACCCGTCCTGCTTTTCTCAGATACAGTGTAATCTGGGCCCGTATATAGCCATTCGTGTTGAGTGCCTCTCGTTGTCAGAAAGAAATGTCCAGGAAAAATGAGAACTCAGGCTATTCTTCTCTTCATTTATTCTATACCGCGGTTTAACTTCGTCAAATCTTCCGGGATGGTAAACTGCGCTATGAGTATGGATCCGGGGAGCTCGAAGATTCAAGTATCACAGTGCCCGCGCGCGGAACGTCAATGAGATGAGCCTGTATTCTTCTCTCTGTGACGTCAACGGTGACCTTTCATCGTCTAAATAAAAACTACTTAGAAAGAAAGAACCAGTCTTGTACTCTTTTTCCTTTCCTTTTAATGTTAGTTTGCGGCACGTTCACGGGCTAGTTCAAAACTAAATATACTTGTCATGTTTGTGCTCGTCCCTTTATCTAGACAATTTTCAAGTCTCTTCAGACGTTTTTTGACCTCTATTTCCTCGTTCATCGTGAACGTCGCCTTTCCACAAACTGTATGTAAAAAATTGTGCTTGGAAACTATTTGAAATAAATAACCATTAGTTATTGTTTTTAACGCCATAGCGTTAAAGCGTAACAGGCCCTTTTGAGCAGAAATTCCTGGGTTGGCGTCGACATCGTGAGCGTAAAAGCAAGAGCATGGCGTTAGCAGGTGGTACCGGCAGCCGACATGGTGAAGCACTGATTGGACACAGGTAACTCCTGATGCTATGTTTTGGCTGCCAATTCCGGCCTCTCTTCTATTAGGCAGAATGACATCAGAATCATCCTACAAGGATCCTTGCATTCTGAGTTAGACACGTTACTTATAGGGCCATGCAAGCACGTTTCATACCTGTTGGTTAAGGCAAGGCGTTATACGTCGGGAGGTACCTTACGCCAGTGGATTTCAGCCATGATTCTGTCGGAGACCCCTTGGGACCCCTCAAAAACGGAGCAATCGTGTGCAGACTGCAGCCGCTCTTCCGGAAGCAGTGCACCACAGCCTGTAGTGGAAGTGAGGAAGAGGCAACACGTCGGAGCTGCTATGCATACCGCGCCGTTCACTCGTCAGAGACCCGAGGCGCTTTCCATTTCAGCACATCAAAGAGCTCGAGTTTTATCGATGCCGATATCAAGAAATACTGAAGATGCTCTCTTTCTCCCTTTCGCTCGCACCCCTTCTCCGTTTCAGCACCCGAGGGGGGTTCTTTCGCTCTTCGAACCTAAAGTCGGCTTTCAACCTCCATGATGTTACCCTGTTAAAACTAGGTGTTGTCAGACCGACGCAATCGTGCGAATTTTCTATCCTCTTTTCGTGGGCTTGGGTTTTGCGGAGCCACGTTTAAGAAACACTGGTCTAGGCTATTGTGTCATACCCTTAAAGGTGAAGGATAAGTTTCCCCATTAATTTTTTCTTGCTCTGTTTCGGCTTTTTGTTGAACACACTTGACGGTTAAGAAAAAATACAGCGCTAAAAAGCATTGAAGCATGCCACCTAACTGAGTTTATTTTTTTTTCCTGCTGGTCTCACCAACAGGCCACAACGTTGTTTCAACCTTCCACTTTCTCTTTGGAGAAGGATAAATAAGCGAGAAAAGTAGCAAGGAGGACAACCATAAATGAAATATGTTTCAGGCATCGGTCATTCTTCACATACAACACTGACAATTACATGGCAGGAACGTGCGTATAACGCTGCTCGGCGCAAAAACGCCATTGCTTTATTCTCAAGCGTTATTTTGTTATATACTTCACGTAGCCACGGCATTATTTTCTTTATTTTTTCTTTATTTTTCTTATCGCTCTGATGCAGGTCGATGCAGGCCCCATTATCACTGCAAATGCCAATCGTTTCTTGGCACTCCCCACCCGTATAATAGGTCGAAAAACGAAAGGCCCTTTTCATATGAACTATCCCAGTGGACTTCAATGCAACGCTTCGAATATTAAGGCCAAAGGCTGTAGGCTCATGACTGCGGACGAGAAATTGGCGTCCGCGGAGAGTGTCACACCATCATTGTCAAGAAAAGTGTTGACTGATGAACCAAAGAATGGTTGTATAAGCTAGAGGGTCACAAAATGTGTCTGTAGTTGGTTAGTTAGTGATTAGTTGATTGAGTAGAGCTAAAACTGTCAGTTCGACGTCAAAGTAGCCAAGGACTCCGATATAGTAGAGAGACGTTAAAACCGTCAAGGACGTCAAAACTGTGAAAAAAAAACGTACAAAAACTTTGCAAACATTTAATGTGAGGCCTCTTCATTGCTCTACAGCATCGAAAATATTCAAGAGTAAAAGAAAGAAGAAAGAAGAAGAAAATAAGTGAAAAAGCGGTAAACGAGTGCGGAGAGGCGCAGAAAAGGCTTTTGCCTTACCACTCTTGAGGGAGATAAAAGTGCTTCCAACAAATTTTGGAACTTTTTAGTAGTTTATTGCTGGTTCGGAAGTACAGTATGTAGAGCTTCTTCTTCCCCGTCTTGTGACGTAAGCCCGACAGCGTAGTGGGCGGAAGCGGAAGACGCGTGCGAGCTAAAAGCGGCAGCAGCACGCACCTGCATGTCGGGAGTCGGCGTTGAGTATGCAGCATCGGAACAGACGACTTCCGTGTTCGACAAGCGTCTTTATTCAGACGACGCAGCGCTTCCTGAGAGCAGGCATCGTAGCGTAGAAATCTCCACTCAAGTGTCGCGTTCCTCTTTTGATTTTTCGCCGACTCACGCCAGGTCTGTTAGTGGTTTAGGATCTGGGCATATTCGGTTCCCTCGAGTAACAGGAAGTGGCGTCACACCCCAGCGCACGCACGTTAAGTCATATGTGAACTAGCTCAGTCCAAACGTTGCCTCATACCTGTCTTCTAGATAAGGCGTACCGTCCCGCGTCTTATCTCTCTTGCTTTGTTGAAGTAAACTGGCTGTCTACAAAAAGGGATCACGGAGTTTCCAAGATTTTATGAGCAGAAGTTGCGTATTCACATTTTAGACATTCCGTTTCCCAACTTGTGACTCTTCATCCTGGTATCATTCGCCCTTTTGATCACGCTTGTGCTTTTTGCATTCATTAGGATGTTGTTTAGGCCAATCTCACAAGAAACACGTCGCAATAGACGGGGACAAAAAAGACAGACAAACGATACATAATGAAATACACAAGAAATACGGTACAACAGACGTGTGCAAAGAAGACACACAAACGACAGAATCAGCACCTCCTGTCGTTTGTGTGCCTTTTTTGCACACGTTTGTCGCGCCGTATTTCTTGTGTATTTCATCATGCACCAACTAGCCAAAAGAAGAGTTCTTAGATGGACTTGACAAACAGGGCACCAGATGGACAATATGTCTCGAGGACACCTTTATTATTGCCAAACAGTAATAATATATCCTAATAGCTGATTTTAGGACCTGCGCCAGGGTTGCGCAAAGTAGTGTGCACAATGATTTTTTTTAGCTACTGCGTAAGCGCAGTAAGTGCTTTCGGCTAGGCGAATTAGTTCATATTATCAAAAAGCTAAAGAACTTGCGAAAAGTGTAGAGGAAGAAAAAGACTTGACGTCAGGCTTTGCGTTCGGTCCTTTCGTCACGCCTTTTTCTTCCTTCACGTTTTGAGCACGTTCATTACCTTTTGCTAACAGGAAGCGATGTGTACGCGTTGCGTAGGAATGGGAGTGTTAAGTTTTCGTTACAGTCATTCCTTCATCAGCACCACAAGAGAAGCATCCGTGACGCAATGAGAGGGTAGCCTTTTTTGCTCAATTGCTCGCGAATCGGCGTTAGTGATTCCGGGCGCTTTTTAGTAAGAATGCTACTAAATTTCACTTTCTCTCTTTAATATTTTCTTTTCTTTTAGCCCGTGAAAGAATTTTGTATAAAACAAACATTTTTCTGAACCATATATATATATATACCTCTCACGTTTCTTTCGAAATCTTATTTAGGGCAGTGCACTCACACAAACGCATGTATTATCTTCAATATAACCTTAACTAAGCAGCATCGTCTGTTCTGAAAATACCAAGAGATTACCTATTCATCTTCCACAGTTAGTATAGCGGCGCTGATTCAACTGCGGTTTTGTGCGCTTAAACCGCTACATTGTGCCCCAATCCTGCAACAAACTCAACAAAAAAACAAACAACCAAAAACAAACCCTTTAAGAAAATAAAAATGAAATGAAATAAAATGAAAAATGTGTCAAGGGGTGTTTTCAGGATCAACCAATAAATTCGCGACCGATTTACACCGCAACTTTACGATCGGTCCGTAGAAAAGTCGGGTTCTACGCGCGCAAGTACCCTGGCAACACGTGCGAACTTGGCGCTTGCCATGAGATTCGTGGTCGAATGCTTCGGGAAGACATGATTAGGATGATCGAACTCATCCTGTGCAAGGCCGCACAGACCTGACTGTATTGCAAAGTGACGTTCAGCGCACAGAGAAAAACATCACACCAGGCTACTGCGGTATGTGTTAGGAGGCAAACTTTAAGTGCGAAATGTGGATATGGTTTAGCTGCTCAATTTTTGTGTACCGTAATTCAGCTGTCCTTACCGCAACCCAGATAAATTCCAGATTTTTTTACAATCATTGCATAGTAGGAACATAGATGCTGTGTCCCTTTGGCGCACATAAACATATCGGCAGATTTTGTCTGAAGCAAGATAAAACTTTCAATTTTACTGTCGGTTATCGAAAGTGTACACTACACTTCTTACCTGCTTCATGAGTAAGCACGTCGACAGAATAAAGAAATGGTGTCTTCCGCTGTGACCAACACATCTTGTCACTGCAGGTTTACAGTCCCTTCACTGCCAAACACATCTTCGAGTTTATTGTTTCTTTGAAATAGCAGCCAACATGTCAATATTGTAACGTAGCCTCGGGAAAGGTGAAGTATAGTGCACATGACTTGACAAAGGTTCAATCCGGAAAAGCACGCATAAACTTCGCTTAGGTTCTGAAGATGAAATCTTCACACAAAATCCTGAGCATGTCGAGTGAAAACAAAAACGTATGAGCCGAAGATCTGCGCTATCTATCAAGCGCAGCACCTTGAGCGGTGTAAGTGGCAAGTGATGCAAGGAACTCATCAAGAGACATGGTAACTTTGCTCACTTATGAATAGCCACATTTATCGATTACAAGCACTGCAGGAAAGCCACGTTTTATCAGATCGTGGTGCCCAAATGTAAAAGGCGATCTCTATATATCAAAATCTCTGTCAAAAGCTGCAATGTTATTTAAATATCTGTTTGTGGAATCATTGACAGAGGCAAAAATATACCCAACAATTGTTGGTTCCCCCATTGATGGAAACATCCGCTTCTCATTAAAATAGTTATTGTTGCTATTCACTGTTCCTTATTCAGTACATTTGCTGGCCATTTTTTCTGCTCACCAAAACGTCAAGAACCACTCTGACACCCAGTATTTTTGGCAATGAACCTGCTAAACTTTAGCTTGCTCACCGAAAAAAGCTTGATGCAGCAATCGAAAAATGGAGTGGAAAAAGGAACAGTTTGACTACACCAGGTGTGTGCACTG
The DNA here is from genome assembly GCF_055883805.1 of Amblyomma maculatum. Classification (NCBI taxonomy): domain Eukaryota; kingdom Metazoa; phylum Arthropoda; class Arachnida; order Ixodida; family Ixodidae; genus Amblyomma; species Amblyomma maculatum. The sequence goes on along the minus strand of NC_139353.1, from coordinate 93,885,600 downwards.
ATGAAGAAATAAAATTATGTTGAAGTAATGATTATAGAGGAAGCCAACAATAATAAATACCAGTGAATGAATTGTGGATACTGTTGATGTTGATGAACGTGACGAAATGTGTATCATCGTAGCAATTTTTTAGAAAGTTTTTTTTTTCAACTTCTTTGTGAAGCAATCATATAGCATCGCTGGAACCCAAACCCACATCCTCCGAAGTTTACGTTTGTAGCTCTATCTCTGAGATACGCTGACTGCTGTTCATTTAGCCCGTCCTTGAGACGTTTCGTCCATAGCGGCGGATGCAGTGCGTCTATGTGCTACGGAGAGTATCTCGTACAACGTGATCTTGCGTGGAGGATGGGAGCTGTTCGATAATCTTCTTCGGCTATCATGACACCAAGGCCGCCAGTAAACAGACCCTCCTCAGACTAGCCACCAGGCAAATGTAATTATATGAGTTAGTTTCGCTGTTCATCAACGTTAAATATTAATATCATCATTAAGGTAATTGTTTAGAAAAAAAGTTAAAAAAAACAGCAACATGGAGCCGGTGAGAAAGAAACCAAACAATGATGTTAGAGACAGACCAAGAGATCCTGAGCAAAAGGATTCTTCCATGGACAGCTCAAGCTGGGAAAAAGTGCCGAAAACTAATTTGTAGTAACAAACTGAAATAGAATAGTAAGGCTAGCTGAAATAAAATTAGGAGTCGTTCACTAACCGGAACAGAAAAATAAAGAAACTGCCTTTTGAAGCACGGGCTTCTGGCGTCAAAGACTGGGGAATGATAACTCGGAGCTGTGTTGGCCTCTATAGAAGGTCGTGCCCTGAGTAACAACTGCCCATGTCTCGATTGAAAGCAGGCTACAATTAGCGTCTACTAGTCCGCGCTTCTTACTCGATAATGTAAGGGCCCCGGGTCACAGAAAACCAGGCTTCGTCGTCTTCGTCGTCCTGGTCGTTGTTTACAACATATGCGCCCTCATGACAAATTAATCCGCGGAATCTTAAAGAACGGTCACAACAATTCATGAAAATCTGTAAATGAACGCTGAAGTCGGCATCAGTGAGCCGTTTCCTAAAAAATAAAAACTTCGACATCAAACATAACCTGGCGTAAATTGGAGCAGATAAAAGGGGGGGGGGGGGGGTAGAACCAGTGTCCTTTATTTCGCAGACGAACACACTACACATAGGTCATGAAGGCACTCTTTTTTATAATGAATGCAATGCAATATTTGATGTAGTGGTGTGTCTGAAAAATATGCAGGGTGTCCTTTCACCGTTTGCAAACTCATATTTTAAAGAAACTATAAGAGATACGTGTGTGCGCTCTGTGCTGGTGTGTTTTAGAGCAAGGAAGACATCGTGTACGTGATAGACCTTGGTGGAAAGGCAATCAATATAACAGAAATTAACTAATCAATTCTTTTTTTTTTTATTTTGAGCTCACGTGGTAATATTATAATGCGAAATTCCAGGCTGTCAACATCAGAGGCGAGTCTCGTTCTTAAATTTATGAAAGTTCTCGAAAACTGACCCTTTTATGTGAGTCCAAGTCCTTTTTTAGCCTGTTCCACTGTCCATCAACATTAGTGATCACCTTTAGGAGGGCTTGCGATATTCTGATTCTTAAGATACTTATTAAGCAGCCCAGGCAGCTTGAACAAAAGAAGGCCTTGAGAAGCGTTTGTTAGGCCTAAACAATGGGAGCAATTCAGTGTCCTCACATTTCACCGAACGTTTCACCCCTGACAATTCGAGCGTCCCAGAAAACAAAGAATTATTTATTTATTGTTATTTGGTGGCACTAGTGAGAGCGTCTTGAATCCAGTAAACAGGTGCGTCTTAATGTATTTCTCCCATATGAATTTTTCTTACTCACTTGTGGATTCGTGGTAGCTGCGAGGAAACAAAAACCAGCTTGAAGACAATACACGATGTCCAAACGGTGCCTATTTCGTTGCTTATTCTGTTTTTCTTAGCATATTTCGCATCTGAAAATAGCGTAAATAAAACGCCCCGTCAGATAAAACCTCCCTAAAGAAATCTCAAGGCTGTCGGTATTCGGCTTAGAAGTTACAGCTGTTAACGTAGTTTCAACGCTTGTCTTTTACGTGTGTTACGAAAATCGCCCATATAAAAGAATGCGCGTATTTTTGACCGATGTCGTATAAAGTATATCCCGTGCTATGGTGTCGCCTCTACGTTTAGTACCGCTTGCAACAGAACCCGTCTAATCTCATCCGTTACGCAGAGTTAGGAACCTCTAAGATGTTTATAAGAGGAAGACCGCCATTTGGGTCCCACTGGGCTACATATAAATGGCCTGTTCTTTGTCACCCTGTCTGGCTAACTTACATATACCGCTTCTTGAGTATCAGAATATAGACTTCCCTTTGCCACGCCATTAGGAAACCCCAGATGCCTGCGTGACGGCACCCGACGGTTCGATAGAACCGGGCAAAGGTGCACTGCTAGCGCGGATTGCGTCAGCGGGCTTTGCCCCTGATACCTTCTGGCGACCTTCAGCTCATCCTCATTTTCGCTACAGCTCCTGTTCCATCAATGTCCACGTACTCGTCTATAGTTATTTCGGGTCCTCTTTCGGTCCCCTACTCCGACAGCCCGTTCCTATTCACTTCGGACTGTCACTTGTTCTGACACTCTCATTTCAATGAATGTCTGTTGCGTCTGTGTGTATACTGGGGAGGCAAGAAAACTTGAAGACAGTGAGCCTGCGTCACGTGACAGCCCACGTTCTATGTCGCAAGGAAACAAAGCAGTATTAGTTGGAGCTCCACGCCAGGAAATATACGTCGTGCAAGCAACAAAACGCTTCCATTCTATACACTGTTCTTGCAAGGGAGGGGGGGGGGGGGGGGGGGGAAAGGGCTGTAATGTGAAACTGTGGGCTTAGTTTGGTTTTGATGGCAAGACATACATTGCTAGAAAACGGCACCAGCAATGCTTAGCTTTCAAACGGTGTCTTGGCTGCCGGACACAGAAATACCTGTCCACCTTACCATGACCCCCTTTCTTCCCCCAGGTGCATTGTATGCTCTTTCCCCTTTTTCTCGTTGTGTACGCCAACGCAGATATAACCTCTCCCTAACTATCTACCTCGCTTATTTATTTAAATTTATTTTTGCGGATGCAAGCAGCACCACACTCGAATTGTAGGAGCGGGGGAGGGCTTTCTCTGACGATTACTAAATCGTGACCTAATTTAAAGGAGAAATATTTAGAAAATCCGGCATTTAAAATAGAGAAACATCAGCAGAACGATAACACGCGCCGGGACACATCAGGAATGCATAATAGACTAAAAAGAAAGGCTTTTTGCAGATTCATGAAAAAAATAAACCAAGTCACAGGGGGAAAATGATGACACGGAACAGCTTTTACATTAAACTATTCACAGAAAGCTTATCTTAGAGTGTAGAAGTATTCGGAAAGTATAGCATGTTCACAATTATGGGACACTTGTAATAATCAACTGAGAGATAATATAACGCCCGGTGAGGCGCTTACTGATGGTAATGGTTAAGCTTACAATGCGTAGAACACATTTATTTCTGTTTTTTTCTTCCAATCGTAGGGAGTTGCTGAAGGTGTAGAATTAGCCTATAAAGGTGGGCTCTTTTTCCATCATAATTCTGAAGCAACTTCAGGATATGGCACGGTACTGTTCATGAACTAATGTAATATTCTAAGTCTCAGATACGTCGCGAAATTTCGTTTCAGAATTTTACCTTGGGCTGACTGCGGGTACTTTACATTTTTATCTTAAATACCAATGAGTAAGTTTTTGAATATTTATGAGTCACTTGTGAAACAGTGTTGTAAGACTTTGTGAAAATATTCATAGATAAGTTCTTTACTTCAGATGCATACCAAAAGCTCACTTTTAAACCCCATCCTGCACTGACAAACAATTAGTCAGACATCCATTTAAGCCCATTTGGATGCGTTTATTTAAATTAACAGCAGAAAGTTAGAATCTTGCCGAGAAAATAAAATCTACGGATATATTGATGTCACCGCGATGTTAAACAATATGTGAAAGACATTACCTTCAAACTTTCTTTTCAAAAAATCGTCCAAACTTTTTACCATGATTGCGAAACATTTGAGTGCAAGTTCGTGCTTGAAGGACTTTAACATAGTGATCGCAAGGATTAAAAATATAGTGGGCAGGTAAGCCCGTTCACATCTTTGATTACCCTTCGAACATTAATTCAAGATACGGAGTTATTCCATAGCGCCCTATTGTTTTGAAATCCAGACTTTATTTAAACAAATTCAACTGCTGCGGAATTTATAAATATATTCACAAGCAAATCTCTCAGCACTTTTCTAGAAGTTTCTATAATTTGTGAGTTCATAGTGCGCGCAATTTCGATTTTCTTCCTCACTGGTCCAAACAGACAAGGTGGCCAGCCCTGTTAATTTTTGGGTAGGGTAGGGATTTGAGTATATCAAAGAAGCAGCTGCTGTGCGGGTTCACGCGCTCCTCATGACGCAACGCTGCAGAGTATCTCTGACGTTTCCAAGGAGAATCCCCGTGCACACCACGTCGATACTGCCCCCTCTTCGCGCTCATGAGACGAGAATAGACGTTCCAGACCAGGGTGCGTCCCCCGAAGGTCGTGCTCGATCGAGCGTTTCCATTTAGGACGCCGCGCGGGCGTGTTTGAGTACCATGCACTGAGCGCTGAGGGATGGCTCAGCTGCGGCGACGATGACGCGAGCTGAGCTGAGCGTTTGTTCAGGTTTTCCTGAGCCGTGACTACGTAAAAAAAAGGCTCCCTCTAGTGCAACTGTATTCCCTGGAGGGACGTTGCAATACTCCTGTCAGTGCGGGAAGGAACGTGGTGTCAGGAATTGGAGTCGCGGCGTGTTCTCAGAGTATGGCGACATGTACATACTATACGAGGGCACGCAAAGTGCAGTACGACAGCAGGGACAAGAAACATTGGCATGCGTTCCGGCTGTTTCTGATTTAGATCAATCGACCGGGTCTAAGTCGTTGCTACAGGGAGTGATTGATACTTCTCGGCACTTTTTGTTTTCACAAAGAGCCACGTTTATCACTCAGTGCTGTTTCTCCTTGATTTTCGCTAAGCGCCTAGTGTCCCAGGGCTTAGAACTTACGCAAGTAAAGTCACAGAGGATATTGATACGCCCACTTAGGTAGGTAATGCATTCGTTGCGGAATCGAATCCTTGCCTCGGCAACCCTCTTTGAATTCAGTCAAATTGGGAATAAGCCATTATACTTTGCAATGAGGATGCACTTAAATGAGTTTCCGAAGTCGGAATTAATCCAGAGAAGCCCTTCGCTCTTGCGTCCCGTGTATCGCATTTACGCACCTACCGCACGTTAAAACCCGGGCACAGGATTCGGAGGCGTGCGTTCTTTAAAAGCGGTGGTGCTAGAGATCCCGTTTCCCAGAGCTCCGCGTTGGCTTTTGTTTTCTTTATTTCTTTATTGCCTGGTTTTAACACATTTCATTTTACACGGACGACGTCAGCAAAAAGCACACAAAACGCTGTTTACATACGACACTGTCGTATGTAAATACGAATGTCCTTCTTACTTGTGCTTGATGTCTCATCCTCGCTTTCTATGCATAAGTACCGGATACCATATAGGTCTAGCGAAAACTCTTTCATTTGTGTTTTTTGTAATACACCCCTGATATAAGCCCTTTCCCAACAGCGTAAAAAGACGTGGTCTATTGTTTCTGGCTTCCTCCATATTAAATAACTCCGGATTGACTTTGGGATCGAAAAAACGTACCCATGGTTCTGGCAGGCGTTAGTTGCTGGCTAGCATGGCCGGCCGCTTACCAGACGTGGGGTTCCATGAGGTCATGACCGCTTTGCATTGCGGATATATCAGGAGCTACCAAATCGTGACTCCCTTTCAGATGGGAGGAAAATCACAACCAACCAGCCAGGACCCTTGGATTGCGAGTCACGCGCAAATCCTACGAGACGCACGCACATCCGCACAACTTGGTTTAGAAAGGATTTATATCTACGTCCGGTTTTCACGTATACGGCTGGATGGTAAAAAGTATGTGCAAGATATCAGATGAAAAAATAATAATAAGGGATTACTAACCAGCCCAGTAGTAAAGATGATGTAAGCAAAAAAATGTTCGCAAAGCAGACTTGGCAAACATTAGCCGTTACCGCATCGCGCCATGCATTTAAAGGCGAAGATTAAGCCTCCTTAGTAGAACAGAAAGCTGAGTGAGTTGGTTTTAGTTTGTTGGCACTCGTGTTGTTGCACTTGTTCCGTCTTCGCCCTTTTAGGGCTGTTTTATCATGGTTAAGCGCCCGTCCAAATTTCTCCCGCCATCATTCCCTTTTTGATTATAAACTCTCTGAGCCCAACTGAAAGAATCGTAACGACGGTCTGTTAATTTTAACATCTTCTCAAAGTCATGGTGTGACAGCAGCAACAAGATGTCCTTTGACAAACAGCACCCACTCCCAACCAGACGTGGAAAGTACAGCCAGATGTTCTTTTTTTTTTTTCGTTCTTACCCTCAGTTGCACAGACGCCGCTTGTGCTGACGAGAATATTTGGCCGAAGGAAAAAAGGAAAAGAAAAGTAGCGCGAAAAATATATCTCGTTCTATCCATGTCGGTTCAGCGCTATATTTTTCTACTTGAATTATGAACCAAAAAACTCAGAACATATACAGTTCTGAATCTGCACCTATTCGCCATATGTGTTTGTCCTTTTCTAGGGCACAACCAACCAAGGTCCTTTCTACAACAAGTCATTTATTACACATGGACTCAGAGCACGTTTCGTCAGTTCAGGTTACCGTGATAACAATAAAACAACATCACATATTGCACTGTGTAATACGAAAACACTGGGATAAGTGAGGTGTATCATCGATGCAGATTAAAAGTCAGTTGAATCAGACAGCTTTCGATACTTATGACGTCCTTAGAAATAGGTGGAGTTCCTTGGGACTCCACGACAGTTCCGAAAACTATTCACAAGCATCGCCATTCTCTCGCCGTAGGGAACTGACGCTGCTGCTGTCAAGTTTCCTTTTCGTAAACATAGTTGAATCTCTGAATGACAATTCTGGGCTGTACACGCTTTATCGCTAACTGCGATAAAAAAATTTTATGTACGTACTTTTGCGTTTGTTTTCTATTACTACAATCCAGTTTTTGATGAATGGCTTGCTTTGAAATATCTCCTTTTTCGGTTCCTCTCTTTCTCTTACTATTGTGCCACCACTCTCGTTTTTCGTGTCTTTCTGGGCGCGAATCCCTTTGTTCGTTTAATGCGTACACCATAGGCGTTTTTCGCAGTTATAAATGATGGAGAAAGAGACGTCGCCTAATCAGGTTCTTCCGTGTGCTTGGGTTTGTAAACCGAGGAGAAATTAACGAGATCAGTGATATGTACAATCAGTTATAAATTATCGTATTCATATTTTTTTTTACTGCGTGTTAGAATTTTAAATTACAGCATATGTTAAATCATAGTTTTTGAAGATTTACGTTGTGACGACACTGCGCACAAATGTATTCGGGTTCTGGGTGTAAAGCGTTCCACACTTGATTGTCTCCGCGCCCTTCCGTTGACTCCAATGGTATTTTAAGCGCCGATGGAAGTCTAGGAGAAGCGCCAGGCTAACAGCTGAATCGAGTGACATTCGGTTCGACATATTTTGAAACCGCTGCGTAGCACAGCATGTCGTAGCGCTACCACTAGATTTGTACCAAAATATTAAAAACTGTTATTATCTCTAGCAGAATGTCACCTCAATGTACTAGTCTAAACGACAGGCTCGATCCCTCTCTGCCTACCTATACGTATCGCTGGAAAGATTTGTCCACCAGATCTTCGGGATTCGTAGCTTTCACTCTTGTATGGAAATTGTCCTTGCAGCAACGGGCGCGAGTTTCATTCGAGCTTCCAAAGAAAGTGCACGTTAATTGTTGTTGTTGTTGTTTTTTTGTGATCAAGCGGAGCAGTTAATACCGTGACTGCTGCAGATGCCGTTTGTATTCAATTATTTCGTGAAACTTTGCACCGGCTTTGGATTACTGTCACTTGTGCAGATCGCTGTAATTTGCAAACGGCTTTCGTATTCGTATTTGAGTTATTTTTGTAATTAAACTGTTAAACATCAAACATTCTAGGTCTGTCTCAGGTTTTCGTAGTAGTTAGTCTCGCGGAAGATTTGGCCAGTGTCCGCTGCGTCCCTTCTCGGCAGTGTTAGTGTGATACGTCATAGCCCCAAAGTTCTTTCTTAACGTACTGTTGAGACTACTGTTGTATTGTTTTATAGGGCTCCAATGAGGAGAGGGAATGGGCCTCGCATGGTAAAGCGAAGAACCAGAGAGAGGTGGGAAACGACGCAGCGAAGCTGTAGAAATTGCGAGATAGCGGAAAGTTTCTGACAATGCTGTAAAGCATACGTTACTTTGAAGTTTAGTTTCCCTATCCGCAATTATGGCTAAGTAGCTACTGAATTCTTCATGTGCTATGCGATTCGAGTGAACGTGAAAGGACCGCAGATGGATGAAATTAATTCTGGGCACTATTCCACCGCATCGTTCCCGGTAGGTCTTATGCAGCTGCGATACCTTGAACACATCATACCGTATCGCTTCATGAGAAAAGGAAGCTGTTCAAAGGTCGTCTTTGCGCAATGTTTAGCACTGGCGAACGCCTCTCATGTTTCCCTTAATCTCATTCGCGTCGGCGTTTTGCTGACGCACATCGCTGCATGAGCTCTGCTGGCGAACAGCTGCGTTCTCGAAGAAAGTGTGAGAAAACGTGAAAATTCAAAGTTCAACTATTCCAAGCGCCTGTTCATATCTTTTGCGTACATCAATTTCTCGTCGACAAAAGTAACAAAAACGAACAGCTCCGTTACAGAGGCCTCCTCAAAACAGACTATGCCACCTGTGCATGCACTACCATGCTGCGTGAAGGGGCAAAACTCATTCCAGATATAACAGTCCCCCATGAAAGTAGAGGACCGAGTTGGCAGTTCAGGCGTTCAGTCGTGTCCGACTCTTCGTGACCCTATGGATCATGTCACGCCACGCTTTCCGGTCTCTCACTATCTTCTTAACATCACATAGCTTCATCTGCAATAGCCTCGAGGATGCCATCTAACCATCGCGTTCGCTGCCTACCCCTTCTCCGGCGACCCTCAACCTTTCCCAACATCAAATCTTTCTCCAGCGACTCCTCTCTTCTCAACAGATGACCTAAGTAGCTGAGCTTTAACTTTAGAATTTGACCCTCCAATGAGCAGTCAGGGTTTATGGTCGACAATATCGACTGATTTGATCTTCTGGCAGTCCAAGGAACTCTTAAGAGTCTTCGCCAGCGCCACAATTCAAACGCGTCAATTCTTCGGCGGTCAGCCTTTTTCACAGTCCAACTCTCGCATCCATACATCACAACCTGGAAAGACCGAGTTGGCAGCTCCGGCCAAACGCAACGTCAGTCTATACCCTACGTCCAGCCAGTGCTCGGCGCCATGTCAGCTGCCAGCTACCGCCTGCCAGCGCCATACTCGCGATGTTCTTGTCACAACGGCATCGAGGGCGTCGGAGCCGGATTTTCGATGAACCGGGCCTTTTTACACTGTCGCGGTAAAATCTACCAACTGCCACGCTGTGGCACGTGGTAGTTGGTAGCTGACACGACAGCGCTCTGCTTGTTCGGCGGGATTTTGCACGTCACATAACCATAAGATAAGGCGTAGTTCACAGTACTGCCAACTCAGGCAGCTCTTATTTGATGGCTGTCCATACCCTACAGGACCTTAGGACTCCGACTAAGACACCCTATCCGTAGACTACGCAGGCACATCCGTGCGATTTGTATAATGCGGGGCTTTTAATCTATGCCGGGTGGCATTGAAATATTCGCTTACCTTAGGAGTGTATGCTAATGAATTTGTGTATGACGAGGGAGGGGCAAATTAAGATTAGAGATTAACCAAAGCGGCAAACTATTTGCTCATGAAGGAGGCTCTGCAAAAGGAGCCGGAGATATGAGACAAAAACACTTTCTCGTTAAGCCCTTAGCCGACCGCCTCGTATTTATTTTGCTGACTCCCTTACGTCATTCTTAATTTCTGGCATTTCGGCGAGAAGAGTTGTACATAATTTATTGCTTCTGATTTATTCCTTGTAATTCATTAAAATTTGTGTAATTTATAACCAATTGAATGCTTTTTCAAACAGTACACCTTGGATAATTCAACTATTTTTACGTAGTTCATTACAGGTAATCAATTACATCAGTGCCGAAAAAGGTGAAGTGTCTTTGACATGTGATTGGTTCAAATCGTTCTGCCTCACGAAGGTACGCTTGGCTGACTCGCGCGTCAAGGAAGTTCCACCAACCTTTGACCGAAATGATTGATTCGGCATTGCAATAGTTCCACAGCAGAATCCGCATCTGAAGTTTCAAATACCACGTCTATAGACGAGCTTTTCAGTCCTTTATGTGCTGCACCTTTTCAAAGCACCAACAACTAAGAGGACGTTTAATACATTGGAAACTGGCATCAAAATCACTGCGAAAATAGAAGCAAGTGTATAGGATGTTCTTGCGGTATAACAGCGCCCAATCCTTTTGCCTTTAAATTGAGATTGCGTTCAGCGTACCGGCCTGAAGTCTCCACAAGAAAATAATGCAAAATCAACGGCAACTTTCGAAAACAACCCCGGTTCAATACTAACAACGTGTAGTAAAAATGCACCTATGTCGGTTTACTTTATTGCGGCTCGAGCGAGTTTCTGTCGTAACAATAAAGTTCAAAGAAGAAGAATCAGTTACTGCTTTGTAATTTTTCCTTTAGTTTTTCAGGGCTATAATTCACTTCTATTATCAGTTACACTTTTGAAGAGCAATTGTAATTGTAATCTGACTTGTACAAGACGTCTGGTGAAGCACGTCAACATATTTCTCTCCATTTCACTGAGTGTCTTCCTTAAACGGTCAGTGAATAATAGTGTCTAATAGTACATATTTGCTGTGTCGTTGCCTAACACCTTTCTTAAATAGACTGAATGCCTCCCCTCATCCCTTTCCCCCAGTGTAGGATGAAAACCAGATTGTTCTCCCCAGATAACCTTTCCCCACTTCTTTCTTTTTCTCCTCCTCCTCTCTGCAAATATTTTCTGAATGGCAGTGGAGGAGGTCTTGTCTCTACTTGAACGTTTTGCTGACTGACGTTTTGTAACTTTTTCCGCAGAAATCTGCGGTTGCTCCGTAGACCCCAAAGATAATTTCCCGCGTCGTTACACAAGCCTCTTCACAGTTATTCTTACGCAGTGCCGAATGCTTCGACTAACACAAATGCGTTTTCTTAATTTACAAGAGTATTTATATGAAGATTATTTATATCCTGTGCATTTCACTACCAGTAGATTGACGGCGTGAATTTGCGCGGTTTGATTTCCAATAGCCTCTCCCGAAGAAAGCAGCCCGATTCTTTACTTGGCTTATGTTTTATCCTACTAAACAATATTAGTAGATGCTCCAACAAATATGGGTTGTAAAGAACTGAAATTCGGCCAACTGCTGAGGAATTATAATGATTTGAATATTTCCATTTGTATGAACTAAGAAGACTTCACCGTCTTGTAAACCTCCCGTACGTACTACTGAGATTATATAAACATTTTAGTATTCCCATATGGGAATTAAGGTTTTTGCAGGCTTGTAAACCTCCCGTACGTTCTATAAAGCAAGCACAATGACGAAACAGATCTGCATTTATCGGATATGAACATAGGGATTTCCCTTTTTGCATTTTTTATGACACCTTCATTACGGTTCCTAAATCTGATAACAAAAAGCCGTAAATATTATGTACACTACTATTTCATACGACGCTTGTCTACGTAATTTAGCCGCTCACCTGTAATTTGCTTCCCAAGTAATGGTTTATTCCGACAAAGCGCGAAGCCTGCATGGGATGGGGCAATGTGCGCGCGTATGGTGAATACCTAGGCACAACCTTGCTCATAAGATGGGAGCAAGCCACTCCCTCCGCTCTTTTCACTGAGAGGGCCAAGCTGAAAAGATATTTATCTTATCGCCTCCTGCTTTCAGCCTCTTCCTTTTTTCTCTCGCTGTGCTGTTGAGGTCTTCAACCAGAAGAACTGAGTGGTCGTGTCTTTTCATATCAAAAACGATTTTGCACCTACTACTCCACGTTAGCTTCAGCTGATTATCATTGATGATCCAGAGTAGCTTGACATGGTCATTTCTCATAACCCGGGGACAGATTCGGGACGTTGTACTGCATGCATGGAATTTCATTGCTCTAATGACAACCCCTGCTTCTGAACATATGTGCAAGGGCCCCAAAAGGCAAACGGAGCATGGGTTTGCAGAACTCATGCTCCCCTTAGTCCGGGCTGTTGATGAAGTGGACACCAAGAGCGTGACAGTTATACTCCAGATGACTCACATGCACCCACGATATGCGCATGCGCATACTCTGGCAGGGCGCACCGCGAAGCAAACGTTTTTTGGTACGTGGTCCCCGTCTTAATTTTTTTTAAAGTGAATTGAAAGTTTATTAGCTTGAACATATTTACGAAGTGCATAAAAAAACAGACGAGGGTCCCGTAGTCAGAGGACTTTGTCAGAAGATAGATCACTACAAGAAAATAAATTATAGCAATATAGTTATCGAATGGTGCTAATATACAAAACATGGCAATTCAGTATTTTACACAAACACAAAGAGGTATTACGCATAAAAAATATAAAATACCAGCAATTCAACAAATACTCCTTCAAGCAATTCTTCAATGTGGGCAAGTACATGTATGTTTTAAGTGTTAAAGGCAATGAGTTCCAGAATGAAATGGCTGCAAAAGATGTCGTAATTTTTCCATAATTAGTACGAACTTTCGGAAGTAGAAAAATGTTTATTCGCTGAAAATCTTGTAGAGTTATAGTTCGAAAGTAGGATCGGAATAACAAACTGGAAATGCATGATGCCATTCAATAGCGTAAATAACTCGATTACAAGGTGATACTAAAAGAACTGGTGGACTGATAAGATATAATGTTCATATAATAAAGGACGAGCATTAGCGCAAGAAGTGCTGCATGGTGATAATGCGGATGGCCTGATCTTGTATATGCTGGGCAGACGATAAATGGCAGTTGCATTTCCCCAGACTACAATCCAGTAAGTGAGGCGACCATGAATGAAAGCATAATAAAGAAATAAAAGAATGTAACACGGAAAGTATTGGCGTGCTTTATTGAAAGCTCGGAGGCCAAACATATATATATATTTTTTTTTCAGATGAGTAGTGTGGACTAAGAATTTAAGTGCAGAATCAAGAATCACGCTCAGAAAGCTAGTGTTATCGGAAGCTGGAATAGTGTAAGAACAGAGGATTAACGTAGGAGTACATGGATCGATTTTCTGGCCCTTTAGAGGATTAAAAACTTTCTTTTCGTGAGGTTAATAACCAGGTGGATACTGAGACACCATTTTGTTATGTTAATTAAAACGGTATTCAAACCAACACTATGATCGCCAATGAACCTGTTAGATAAGGATACGGTTTTATCGTCAGCATATAAAACACAGTGAGTTAGACGGGAGGCACTCCGCTTTCCGCGTGATCATGACATTTTGAGGCTTGTCCTAGGCTATCTCGGACATTTTATGTAGTGCGTCATGATTTCCTTACTTGATTTCCACCCTCCAACGCGCGCGCGCGTGTGTGTGTGTGTGTGTGTGTGTGTGTGTGTGTGTGTGTGTGTGTGTGTGTGTGTGTGTGTGTGTGTGTGTGTGTGTGTGTGTGTGTGTGTGTGTGTGTGTGTGTGTGTGTGTGTGTGTGTGTGTGTGTGTGTGTGTGTGTGTGTGTGTGTGTGTGTGTGTGTGTGTGTGTGTGTGTGTGTGTGTGTGTGTGTGTGTGTGTGTGTGTGTGTGTGTGTGTGTGTGTGTGTGTGTGTGTGTGTGTGTGTGTGTGTGTGTGTGTGTGTGTGTGTGTGTGTGTGTGTGTGTGTGTGTGTGTGTGTGTGTGTGTGTGTGTGTGTGTGTGTGTGTGTGTGTGTGTGTGTGTGTGTGTGTGTGTGTGTGTGTGTGTGTGTGTGTGTGTGTGTGTGTGTGTGTGTGTGTGTGTGTGTGTGTGTGTGTGTGTGTGTGTGTGTGTGTGTGTGTGTGTGTGTGTGTGTGTGTGTGTGTGTGTGTGTGTGTGTGTGTGTGTGTGTGTGTGTGTGTGTGTGTGTGTGTGTGTGTGTGTGTGTGTGTGTGTGTGTGTGTGTGTGTGTGTGTGTGTGTGTGTGTGTGTGTGTGTGTGTGTGTGTGTGTGTGTGTGTGTGTGTGTGTGTGTGTGTGTGTGTGTGTGTGTGTGTGTGTGTGTGTGTGTGTGTGTGTGTGTGTGTGTGTGTGTGTGTGTGTGTGTGTGTGTGTGTGTGTGTGTGTGTGTGTGTGTGTGTGTGTGTGTGTGTGTTAGAACACGCCTTGGAATGTAATGTCACAAAAACTCAAAATAAGGAAACCTACCAGAGTTGCCCTGCAGAAATTAAAAATTATGAAAAGTATGCAAGTTGAGCCTGAAAGCGCACCATGCCAGACGTTAATGCGCGCCTGAGATCTTTTATTGCATCGTTGAATTATATGATTGGAGTGAGGTAGAACGAAAGGAAGAAGATGGTTTGCACGGTATGAAAAAGAACTGAACAAGGCTAAATGGGGTACGCCTCAGTTCGCAGATGAGCTGATTGGAGTGAGTTTCTTATGTGCCCCTCTACACCGTCGTCATTTTCATCTCTCACCCTTCATAGAGGAAAAACTGATACAAACTATTATTATCAAAATAAATTAGCAATATGTGTCAGCAAAGCGTACACTATGCAGATCACTAGGGGTAGAGGTTTAAACTAGATGCTGATAACTTGCTATCGCTCATTATTAAGGACACGTGTTGTGCTGAGTAGATAGTCAGACACAATAGGTGCGCAGCAACGGGTGACTTGCTATGAATATTTTTCCAAAATTTTGTAATCATAGCAAATGGCTTTGCATACAGTGAACTGGAAAGCGAGCAACACTAATGTTTAAGAAATTCACACCCTGTACACACACAGCAGCTATCCACACCTTCCTCAGCAGCTATCCACTCAGGTCACAACGGTGGATACTGTCGAAACATTGGTGTAAATTACTTAGAGCTTAAAGCGGACCGTGCTATAGATAAATAAGACAGCAAAGTTCAGTGTTGAGCGTTTCTGTGCTGTGGAAGAGGCCTATTACTGCAGCTTAGCAAGTTTTTGGACTGTTGAAAGGAACTTTCCTTCTAGCGCATCGAAAGAGCTCCCACCATGACGTGGTTGTCGTAAGATGTATTACATTTCAAAGTTGATCTGGTAAAGTACTGAACCATAGTCAAATTATTGATATTGTAAACACCGTATACAAGCTAGACTGAATTAATGAAGCGACCACGACGACTTTAAACGTTCTAAAGAAGGAAATGTATTTTAAACGCTTGAATTCGCTCTGGACAAGCTGTTTGCATAAAATCAAGAATTTTACTATCTGAGGGAAACGAATCACATGAAGAATCTTGTAAAACATCAATATTACGAAAATAAAGAAGGTGACAATATCGTCCCTGTCGGGAACTGTAGCCTAAAATGGAGTTGCTAACTGTGCAAAGTTCATGGTTTTCAAGCAGTGAGACTTCTGTTACGAAAATGTTTCTGGTTACCCGTACACACAACGCATATTGTACACGCACATGAACTTTCGAAGGCAGCCTATGTAGCACTGTCATGTGCCATACCATGTGACTAAATTAGTCATCTCTTTACACGCTGCTTTTAAGTGCACAGCTGCTGTCATGCCTATAAATATTTGCCTGAATGTTCAAACCCAACGGAATGACCGGACAGAATCATACTCTAGCTGTCAGGTTTTCTATTGTGTGCAGTGCGCCTCCGCCCCAGATTGTGCGACGTACCTTGCCTCATCAAACAGACAAAACACTGGCACCGAAAAATCGAAAGTACCACGATCTGCAGTGGCGCGTCTCGCCTTGCTGAGCTTCGAGCGTTACACATTTTGTTCTGCGTGTATGTAAACCCTCACAAACTCCGTTCAATGTTTAGATAGTGCCTCGCTATGTCCTGCTTAATCAATTGTCCTGCTTCCTTTCACCCTCACCCCTTGTTTCCTTTGCTCGGTCTTGCTTCATTTCTTCTTTCATTCCGTATAATGCGTAATCGTTCCTTGCTGCGCACTACCGCCGTAGTCGCCTCGCTCCAAATCTATTTTCAACTCCTCTCCCAGGCTCTCCTCCTGTTTGTTGGCCATAGAGGGGCAGCGTCGCCATAGAAAAATCGTAAAACATTATGACTGTCTCGCAAGGAATATTCTATATTTTATGTGTCTTTTTTATTTTTCCTGGACGAAAACAGCAAAGCAGAGCGCACAGAGCACAAAGCGCAGCACAAATCAGAGGCAGCCCCACTGTGGCGTATGTCCCCTGACGCCCGCCTCTCGGATAGAAACAGATTTCTCGCCGGGACTGGGAGGCGATTTGTTTATATTTGCGGACAAGCAAACATTTCAGAACAAGCGGGCATACACGCATGCCGCGTATGCAGCGTGAGCTTCATACACGCTGCCTTGTGTACATGCACAGGCTATTCGTGACACACAGCACCTACATGCACCTAGGGAGTGGGGAAGAGAATGGGGTGCTTCCGGTTTCTACTCTTGCAACGCGTCATCCTCACTGTGTTCTAACACGCCCAGCGTAACCGGTCCTATTCTTGTCCTGGGCTTTTTTCTGCTCTTCAAAAACGGGCTCGTATTTGTTTGGTGCAGCATCATCATTGAATTCGCAAGCAGAATGGCGTGTGTACTTCTGAAAAAGAAAGAAAGACGATGATTGGGCCAGCCCGTCTTCTATCGAAAGAATAAAGCGTGAAGCTATTTCTCAGCAGAAATGTGCGTCGACATGGTCATATGTAATAAATTTGAACTCTAGTGTCAGGGATCGAGGGATCTAATGTCGGTTAGGTTTATTAGGTTACGCGTCTCAAAGCGACTCGGGCTATGAAAGGACATGTATCGCAAGTACACGGGCACGCTGCTTTCCGCCACAATCGAAATATGGCTGATACAGTAGGGATCGAACCTGCGACCTCGGGATCAGCATTCGACCGTCATAACCTGTAAGCCTTCATTGCGAAGCACCGAAACGCACAAGACTTCCTTGTGCTGCACCATCCAGTATAGCTCGAAGAAACATAAGCTTTCGAAATTAATCGAAAGCGCTCAATTGTTCTGCATCTATTCTTTTGTTGTCGTTCTATCTCGTTCTTCATCATTTCCCAAGCAGGGAGTTAGTTGCTTCGCCCAGCCATAGTGACACTGTTGCGGTGTCTCCTTTTTCCTGATAACCGTTTTTACATTTGAATGTTGCTTCCTGACGCTAAAGAAATATTTATATCAGGGACATTATCTCTGTCCACTAAACTGTACGTCCACTGCTGGGCAAAGTCTTTTCAACTATTTCTCCAGTTACCCATACACTTAACAGTCGGGCGTAAAGAACGTGTGGAGTAAAATGGGCTGCTTGGAGAGTGTGCATGTGCCACCTTTGAACATGTTATGCTTTTTTGTTGTACAATGCTCTACAAAGTGGGCGCCCATAGAAGCGTACTGAGGAAGCACCAGATAACTGAAGGGGGCCATGACACTGTTATTTTTCTCACCTCTGATAATACCCCTAAAATTTAGCGAATAACAGTTTGGTTATTACCTGAGTGTCATTCATTATTTATTCAAATCTTTGCTTTAGAGCCTAGTTGCCTAAACACTTTCAAAGTCAGCAACTGAGCAAGAACGTCCGTGGCTCCTAAAATGAAAGCATTTTTGCAATGATTCTGAAACAATTAGTTTTCGACGTGCATTTCTTTTGAAGTATCTTCTCTGGCATGATTTGTCTTACTTTGACGAATCCGCGCCGTTGGCCGCGTCATGAGGGTGAGAGCCATAAAGTGATTCTCTTTTTTTGTCGCAAAATCGAAGTTTTCTCATTCTGTGGAGGGGTAGGCACATTCAACACCCGTAAAATCCGCAACAATGCACCTAACTAGACATCCGCGGTGTGCGTGCTTTACGCACGGGCAGCCCTTTTACATCAGCAAAAAGCGAATTTCTTGTTTGGCTCCCGGGGCGCCGGCTTTCTGTTCACTTCCACAAAAAAGAATAAAACTCTCCAGGCTATTTCGTCTCCTCTCTCTTGTAATACTAGCATTGTGCGTGTCCTCTACGAATCCTTTTTCTTTATCTGTCTGTATTCCTGTACACGTGTTTTCTATAACGTCCTTATATGGAAGCCAGGCTGCTACCACATTGGCGCCGTGTGTTTTTTTTTCTTTCCTTTTGGAGGTCTCTCGCAAAATTCAACACAAGTGCATAAAGAATTATAACAGAGACCTGATGCGGGCTAGTTGGTTCATACCGTTTAAATTAAGAATGTAACAGCGCTCACAGTCGAGAAAAAAGGGGAAAAGAACACGTGTCATTTCTGCCTTGTCTGTAAGCCTAGTAACTTTGTGGCAAAAGAGTATTGGGCGTTACTTTCCGAAGTTTAGTATCGACTTAGTGTTTCCTCTCACGGCTTCCCTCGCCCAGTCATTTCTATTTCGTGCTCACAATTTTAAATCCTTCCTCATGAAATTCCTCACGTTTCACGCTGCAGCCGGGTGTGGACCTAGGCTCATCCTACCAGGGTCAATATCTACTGAGCGCTTCATTAGCGCTCTTCGTGAAATGGCTTGGAAGTCTGTTTCCTCCCCTACGCGCTCGAAGCACAATAATTTTATGCGCACATCGAGCAGGCTGTACACGATACATAGTTTTGTAGCATATCGTCCACGTGTCTCGGCCGTTAAGAACCCACACGTGGAGAAAATCGATGCGAAAATTTAGTGCAGAAACGCAGAGTACGAGAACTGTTCATCTCGAAAGGCTCTTCATCATCCACTGCATTTTATTTTGTGCTCGTTACATCTGCCTGGCCTTACTGCCGTCATCATCATCATCAGCCTCTCTATACTCACTGCAAGCGAAGGCCTCTCTCATATTCGTTCAATTAATCCGGTTCCGGGCTAGCTGCATCCACTTGACCTCTGCGAACTTCTTAATCTCATCCGCCCATCTAACTTTCTGCCGCCCCCTGCTACGCTTTCCCTCCCTTGGAATCCAGTTTGTTGCCCTAAGCGACCATCGCTTAGGAGGCCATAAACTAAATTCCTGCTCTTTTTTGTTCACTACTTGCTGTGTAATTCCATTCACCTATAACATGACAAAGCAGATTCTTGAAAACATTTTGTAGCATAGGCCACTAGGTGGGACCTTGCTCCTACTTGCTTCACACTGCATATGACTTACAATCCTGTTTACGTCACTAATCAAAGTTCAGCCTATTCGTAACAATTCTGCGCGCACTCTTCCCTCTTTCTAGAGCAGTGCTTTCATTTAAATTCCCGCGTCCTCAACCTCCAGACGGTGCTGATTAAGCATCTGACAACGAGACCAATTTTTTCGCGCATTCGCAGAAAGCAGCAAGGAGAAGACGAACAGATGAATAACAGATAACGAAGACATGGTTTCAATGGTTAGCTCTTTTTAGACGTACGCTCCAGTACTCGTACGATCCACTTCAGTCATTTCAAAAAACACGTTTTTATAAACACTACTAGCGCTTTGAAATACATTAATTTTGATCGTAAAAATCTTATTTGTTGGCCAGATAATCCTTTAGGCACCGCTTCAACAGGGCAACCAGACATCTCAGTTCACCGACCATGTGCACATTCCAGCGAAATTCGCAACCCGACTAACCCACGTGAATATAATTTATGTTTACGTATTATATTGATTACAATCTTAATTTGCGTCTGATAAACTTGACAACAAGAAAGGCAAGAACATTACTCTGTTTCCCGGGTTTCAGTGGTGTTGGCTTTAAGACGTAGGTGGTACCAGACCAGGGGCACTATGACCTCGTCTATTTCTCTCTTTGGGCGCCATTTACGCGCTTATATACAAATACAATGTTTTACATTCCTCATTAGAATAGAAGTCAAAAATCTTCTATTTTCAGTTTTCGTGAACTCTGGCCTCTTCATTCTTTGAGATATCCTGCTTAGGAAAAGATCTCTAAAAATATGTAGGCACTTCTTTGGAGAGGAACTGTCTACGGCTTACGTTTATACCTTTATTGTTTATTTGGAACTACAGAGGTATAGCCTACGAGGCAGGACTGAAGGAGAGAAAAAGGCCTACTAAATATGTCCTGACCCTGCAGTGCACAGCAGCAATGATGCACTACACAAACGATTTAGCCTCGAAATCCTCTTTCAAAAGTCTACTGCTAGAAGTCTTGCTACAATCAATCGTATTGAGATTAGACATTATGTTAGATTAGTTATAAATAGCGTAATTTACACACAAATAATAGCAGTACTACAAGACCAGTCCCAAAAAACATCATACTCCCATCTTTGCAAACAGATTTGACCTTTTGCGATCAAATTCAGACGAAATAAAGGTTTCCTCAGAATACCCTAGAAGCGAAATGCCGATTTCGCAGCGCTTACAACAATTTTTGGTTGTTTTAGGTGACTGCAGTTAGAATCATAGACACTAACCTTGCGGTTGACGTGGGAGACAATCGGCGCAAACTGGATGCGCTCTGACCACCTGAATATTTAGCAGGAAGCATTGAAAGTTATGGTAGCTTGAGTAGAGCCAGAAGAAACGCTTTCTGATAAAAGCCTGCAGGTGTAGAAAACTTTTGCGGCTTCATTAACAGGGGCACAACCGAAACGCTGCTATCGCACATTGGACTTCTTCCACTATTCGGGGAAGAGTCAAGGGATTGTGCTAACTTATTTCCTTGGGGCAGGATCAAAGTCCTGGAGAACCCTTGCACAGAACCAGTCTCAATATTTGCGGTGAGGTGCTTTAAAAGGCGCTTAGCAACGTTTAGTTATAAATATTCGAATATATTAGCAAACTTGGTTAACAAATTGGTGCACAGTGTATTGTGGTGTTGGCGACCTAAATTGGACTTTATCATAGTGACCATTTGGGCTAGTTGGTGCGAATCCAGCATACTTAACTAGCGAAAGACACAGAAACACAAGAAAAAATGTACATGGCACAGCGCTATCCCGTGTACTTTTTTTCTTGTGTTTCTGTGCCTTTCATTGGTTTATTATCTAAAATTGACTCTTTCTAGGTTCACCAATGCAGCTCTTGTCTGCAAATGAACGCTGCATCGAAACAAACCACTTGTTATTACGTTAGTGGGTGCCTCATATGTTCCCAAGCAATTGAGATTGCCCATCAAGAAATTACTGTGATCGCTGTCACCGGAGTAAGCGAAAACGTTAAACGATGACGTATGGGTTCGGAAGCAACATTTTCGTTTTCAGCCAGTATACTACCTCGATCAATTTTTCCCTCTTCGTTCGTGTTGCGCTTGTCTAGACGTTTGTTTTCTTGCTTCTCTTCTTCCATATAGTCAGTTTATGACCTCGATGTCTCCCCCTTATTTGAGCCCCGCCCTTCTTCTCGTCGGTTGTCCCCTTGCTTCGCTCCTTCCTCTCTATCCGCACAAAAAAAGGGGCACGTGTCGCTCACCGTACGCACCGATCAAATTCCGTTGACTGCGCACGCTAATTTCGTGCCGAGCTCTTAGACGCGTCATAAGCGAATGTTATTTTTTCACATATCTTATAATTCCGTCGTAATAGTTATTATACTCGCATATCTATCTCACATTTTGTTTTTGCAAAAATGCTCTTGCAATCGTTTAAAACCATTTCCTATCAGCCGTTTACGGTAGTCTTATATACATATACTCGACACGAGCGACAGACAAAATTTGAAAGACAAAATTTTAGCACATCTAAATATTAAAAACTTTCTTCAGAAATTGTGGACTAAGTTTAAATTTGTAATTCAAGCTATTCACGGAAAGTTTAAAATTAATTTCTTTGGCTGCTGCGTAATATCACCACATTCAATCTCATAGCCGCCGTTTGTACATAATTACCAGTAACTCGCGGCGTTGCATTCGAGTACAGATTTTCCCAAGAACACTTACAGAATGAAATTCATTATTAGAATAAGCAGTCATTTCATCATCATTATCATCCTCTGCCTGATTATACCCACTGCAGGGCGAAGTCCTCACCCATATTTCTCCACTTAACCCGGTTCTGTGCTAGCTGCATCCACTTGACCCCTGCGAACTTCTTAATCTCATCCGCCCACCTAATTTTCTGCCGCCCCCTGCTACGCTTTCCTTCCCTTGGAATCCAGTTTGTTATCCTCAGCGACCATCGGTTATCCTCTCTTCGCACTACATGTTCTGCTCATGTCCACTTATTCTTCTTAATTTCCACTAGAATGTCGGTAACTTGAGTTATTTCTCTGACCCACTCTGCACGCTTTCTATCTCTTAAAGTTACCCCTACCATTTTTAGTTCCATAGCCCTCTGGGTTGTCCTCAACTTAAGTAGAACTCTCTTGGTTAGCCTCCACGTTTCAGCCCCATAGGTGAGTACAGGCAAGGCGCAACTGTTGTATACTTTCCTCTTGAGCGATACCGGTAGGCTGCTAGTCATAATCTGCGAGTGCTTGCCAAATGCGCTCCATCCCAATCCTATTCTTCTTGTTATTTCTTTTTCATGGTCCAGATCTGCGGTTACTACCTGTCCCAAGTAGACATATTCGCCTACTATTTCCAGTATTTCGCTACCTAACGTAAACTGCTGTTCCTTCCCGAGGCTGTTGAACACTACCTTAGTCTTCTGCATATTGATTTTCAAGCCTACCTTTCTACTTTTCCTGTCTAGGTCATCAAGCATTATTTGCAGTTCATCCCCCGAGTAGCTTAGAAAGGCAATGTCATCAGCAAATCGCAGATTACTGAGGTATTCTTCATCTACCGTCATTTATTCCTCCGCAAAATACTCTCACAAACTGTTTAGAAATTCTTATCTTCTTTCATACTCCAGTGTCTTAGGATGCATTTTTTTTTTAAATGAACGATGCCAATTTTCTTCTTTGGACATGCCAATTTTATTGACGGATAATGATATTATGCAGGTTTTGTTGTTCTTTTCATGTGATTTGACAGCATCATACAGTACAATTTCTGTTCATCTAATCTTGTAATGCTCCTCCTTAAGTCTCACAGTATAGCAATAAACAAACAATAAATCAATCCAAAGGTGCATTGCACTAATCCATGGTTTATAATAATTAGAATTGATGCCCGAAAATGCTGCAGTTCTTGCCCACGCGTTCGCTCATTTTCCAGAGAAAAACATGGGCCACCGTAAAGTAATTCTGTCAATCCATATCTCAAAATTGAAGGTGACGAGTCAGGGCATATTGACCGTTGAACCACTATAGCTCTACTCTGTCAATAGTTAATTCGCAGCCTTTACCCAGAGGGGACTATACCAGGCGGCGCTTTATTTCATGTGGCAAATTTAGCATTCTCTACTGTGAAAGCGGCACGTATCTTTAGGAACTACTTAACCCAGAAAACGTATCCTGAAAACTGGAAGCTTCGGATCAGTTCATCCGCCATGCTGTTCCTAATTGAGTTGGCTATATGCATATTCCAAACATGAAATGGTTATTGTAAGTCCTGTGCTTGAACGTCAAACATCTTCATGTTTTCATTACTATATTTGACGACTTTATCAGTTTATGTAATTCCTTTTGATTTCGTAAAAGTCAACTCTTGATATTTTCTATTGCAAAACTGAAAAACTTAATTTTCTTTTTCTTCTGGGCTATATCTGATATTTTAGCGAGCCAAAATTATCCCCCCCTCCCCCCAACACAAAAACAAAATTCAATACCGTGAAAGGGGAAGCCAGTCGACCATAGTAATACTGAGCGACCAAATATTTACTGTTAACCGCAACAACGTTTGCGTCTCTATAACTACGCCATTCTGAGTACTTATATAAATGACCTTGCAGGCCTACTTCACATCGTTATGGAAATAAGGATTCGATTTTAGGTATTCAGCTGCATTTCACACATTCATGCACGACTTTCCTGCCTCCTACGTGTTATACTAAAATGCAGGAGTTCCGTTAGTAACGATTATAATTTGTTCAAACAAAAAAGAAAATAAAAAGAAAGAGGTCTCGAAAAACAAGTCTCCTCTGAATCCGCAGAAGCCAAATAGAAACAAAAAAAACGCTCCTTATTTCCAGGCCTTTGCCATATTTAAAGGAGCTGATAGTCTACGAGTCCAATGCAAATGTTAGTTCGGAGGTAGTGGGTTCGACTCCCATCATCGGCGTGTTGTTTTTCCCTCCGCTTGTCGTTTAATATTCTTTATCCCGATAATCAGTTCAGTTCAGTCGTCCAGTCGTGTCCGACTCTTCGTGACCCTATGGACCATGTCACGCCACGCTTTCCGATCTCTCACTATCTTCCTAACATCACATAACTTCATCTGCAGTGCCTCGAGGATGCCATCTAACCATCGCGTTCGCTGCCTACCCCTTCTCCGGCGACCCTCAACCTTACCCAACATCAAATCTTTCTCCAGCGACTCCTCTCTTCTTATCAGATGACCAAAGTAGCTGAGCTTTAACTTTAGAATTTGACCCTCCAATGAGCAGTCAGGGTTTATGGTCGACAATATCGACTGATTTGATCTTCTGGCAGTCCAAGGAACTCTCAACAGTCTTCGCCAGCACCACAATTCAAACGCGTCAATTCTTCGGCGGTCAGCATTTTTCACAGTCCAACTCTCGCATCCTACATCACAACTGGGAACACCATAGCACGAGTTATACGGATCTTGGTTGGCAGACTAATGTCTCTGCTCTTTACTAGGCGGTCAAGGCTAACCATTGCTCTCTTTCCCAGAAGCAGGCGTCTCCTAATTTCATGGCTGCAGTCTCCTTCCGATGTAATCTTGAAGCCCAAGAAGAGAAAATCTGTCACAGCTTCCACTTCTTGTCCATTGATGCTCCAGGACTTGATAGGGCAAGACGCCATGATCTTTGTCTTTTTAATGTTCAGTTTAAGCCCAAACTTCTCACTCTCTTCTTGTAGGCGCATCAGAAGTCTCTTGAGTTCCACTTCACTTTCTGCCATTAAAGTGGTATCATCCGCATATCTAAGGTTGTTGATACGTTTTCCATCAATCTTCACTCCAGCTGAAGACTCGTCTAGACCGGACTTCCTCATGATGCACTCTGCATATAGGTTAAATAGGCAGGGCGACAGTATGCAGCCTTGCCTCACTCCTTTCTCAATCGAAAACCAATCAGTAAGACCATGCTCAGTTCTGACCGTGGCCTCTTGCCCTTCATACAGGTTCCTGAGGAGACAGATGAGGTGAATTCGAACTCCTATCTCTTGGAGAGCTTGCCACAATCTGCTGTGATCTACGCAGTCAAATGCTTTCGCATAATCAATAAAGCAAAAGTAGATGGGTTTCTGGAACTCTCTTGTTTTTTCCATGATCCAGCCAAGGTTGGCAATTTGGTCTCTAGTTCCTCTGCCCTTGCGAAACCCAGCTTGCACGTCCGGAAGCTCCCGATCCACATACTGCTGCAGCCTACCTTAGAGGATTTTCAACATCACCTTGCTAACATGCGAAATAAGCGCGATCGTGGGGTAATTGGAACAATCTTTGGCACTGCATTTCTTTGGAATGAGGATGTAAACTGACCTCCTCCAATCCTGTGGCCACTGCAGAGTTGTCCAAATCTTCTGACATAATGTATGCAGAATGTTAACAGCGTCATGGTTGAGGTTTTGAAGCAACTCAGCTGGAATGCCATCAATTCCGCTAGCTTTGTTCTTAGCAAGGCTGGCTAAGGCCCATTCAACTTCACTCTTCAGGATGCCCGGCTCAAGATCAGTAATCACAACCGTTAATCGTCATAAGACTTATTCTCAGATCAGTTCAGTGCAGTCGTTCAGTCGTGTCCGACTCTTCGTGACCCTATGGACCATATCACGCCACGCTTTCCGGTCTCTCACTATCTTCCTAACATCACATAACTTCATATGCAGTGCCTCGAGGATGTCATCTAATTCTTCTCAGATACTAACAATCCCATAAAAAACCCACCGTTTGCCTTACACTCGTTGACTGTCAGCTCATCTAACTATATATATATATATATATATTGTAAAGAAGAAGTTCAGATTAGGTGGACATATCGCCTAGAAAGAGGAAGAGGAAGTGATTTCGAGTACCAGCTGACTGCAAGCTAGGCCACCCCCGCTCCGGTCCTGCACGCTACCAGTGCCCGCTACCAGTGCCTGGATCCCCGCTTAACACTTGGTGGAGGTGCGGGGTAGAATATCACGTTGTTAAGCTTCAAGATGTCATCCCACTTATTGTGGGTGCTTACGCGTTCATACGACGAAAGCCAGTCCTCGACGTCCTGGTCGTCGGTACCGCTGAAGACCGGCGGGTCCCGCTGGCGAAGCACCCCGGAGCATGGAATAGAAGGGGCCGAGGTAGCGGGGCCGGTGGTGTTAGTGCTGGAGTCTGTCATTGAGGTAGGAATTCGGCGACTGCGGAGCTCCAGGGCGAGGAAATGGAAGAGAAATCCTGCGACCTCCACCAAGTGATATCCCGCCTTTATCTGCCGCTATTGTGCCTATAAACTGTGCCTCTCTTCATGA